>NC_041384.1:238229053-238309679 GCF_002162155.2 Triticum dicoccoides | reverse complement strand
GAAATTCTTCAAAACATGGGGGCTTTGAAGACAAACAGTAGAAATGATCCTATTGATATGTAGCGGAAGGTAGACTACTCTAGGCAGGCCATAGTCAAGTAAGCAATGAAGTGAAAGCATGAAGACTATCAGCAGCTAGGTAGTGTGGTTCATGATGGAAGACAGTATGAAGCCAAGCAGTAAACAGTCTTTACTCAGTGATGTCAATCAGATCATACAAGCAGGCAATGACTTCACGAAGACAAACTGTAAAGTAAAGGGAAGTGAAGGATAGAACCAGTAGCTTGGTGAAGACAAAGATTTGGTAGACCAGTGCCAGTTGATGTGACAACTGTACGCCTGGTTAGGGAGGCTAAGATTTAACTCAGAAGACCGCGTCTTCACCTTATTCCCCTTGAGCTAAGGACACACAGTCCTCGCCCAATCACTCTGGTAAGTCTTCAAGGTAGACTTCCAAACCTTCACAGACTTCATTCACCGGCAATCCACAATGACTCTTGGATGCTTAGAACGCGATGCCTAACCGGCTGGAGGATTCACAGTCCTCAAGTGTAACAAGTCTTTAGATCACGTGGACAGAAAGACTTCAGTGATGCCTAACACTCTTTTGGCTCTGGGTGTATAGGGCTTTGTCCTTGCAAGGATCTCTCTCTCAAATGCTTCGGAGGTGGGTTGCTCTCAAACGACAAAAGCCGTGCACTAACTCTAAGCAGACACCAATTTATGGTGTATGGGGTGGGCTTTTTATATCCAGGAGGCAACCCGACCTGATTTGTCCAAAATGACCCTAGGTCACTAAGGAACTGACACGTGTCCAACAGTCAAATTTCAAACACATGCGGCAGCTTGACTTGGGCTACAGGTAAAGCTGACTCATCCAGCTCTGGATAAGATTTGCTCTCATTGTCTTCGCTCGAAGACATAGGATTTGGTTGAGCATCACATCAAACACTCTGACTTTGTTCACTTGGACCCCACTTAATAGTACGGTGGTTCCTATGACTCAACAAAGAAGAAAAGGAAACTACGAAACAACTATGCCTTTGCACTCCATAGTCTTCATGCGAATGTCTTCTCATGTCAGAATCTTCACAGTGAATATCTTCACAGACCACCATTGTCTTCAGTCTCTTCATACATTTTTAGGGGTCATCTCTGGTAGGTAAACCGAATCAATATGGGACTACTACCTGTGTTATCCTGCAATTCTCACAAACACATTAGTCCCTCAACCAAGTTTGTCATCAATACTCCAAAACCATCTAAGGGTGGCACTAGATGCACTTACACATCCACTCGAGGGAAAATTGCTACCGTCCTACAAAACTCTGTGTTTGAAGGCCCAACATGAGTCAAAAGGAATAAAGTTGCGTAGTAGACATCAGTTGCTCATGCTGTTGGGGAAAGCAGTATTTCAAAATTTTCCTACGATCATGGAAGATCTATCTAGAAGATGCATAGCAACGAGAGGGGAGAGTGTGTCCATGTACCCTTGTAGACCGAAAGCGGAAGTGTTTAGTAACGCAGTTGATGTACTCGAACGTCTTCACGATCCAACCGATCCTAGCACCGAACGTACGGCACCTCCGTGTTTAGCACACGTTCAGCACGATGGCGTCCCTCGAGCTCTTGATCCAGTTGAGGAAGAGGAAGAGTTCTGTCAGCACGAAGGCGTGGCGACGGTGATGATGAAGTTACCGGTGCAGGGCTTCGCCTAAGCATTACGACGATATGACCGAGGTGGTAAACTGTGGAGGGGGGCACCGCACACGACTAAGAGATGTCCATTGTGCATTTGGGGTGCCCCCCGCCTCCGTATATAAGGGGGGGGGAGGTAGCCAACCTAAGGGGGCGCGCCATAAGGGGGGATTCCTACTTGGACTCCTAGTCCAAGTAGGATTCGCCCCCCCTCCTTCCTTCCACTTGAGAGGGAAAAGGGGAAGGAAGAGAGAGGGAGAAGGAAAGAGGGGGGTCGGCCCCCTCCCCTAGTACAATTCAGTTTGGGCAAGGGGGGACGCCCCTCTCACATGGTCTTCATCGCTCCTCCAATAAGGCCCAATAGGCCCAATACTTCTCCTGGGGGGTTCAAGTAACCTCCCTGTACTCCGGGAAAATGCCTGAACCACTCGGAACCATTCTGATGTCCAAATGCAACCTTCCAATATATGAATATTTACCTCTCAACCATTTTGAGACTCCTTGTCATGTCCGTGATCTCATCCGGGACTCCGACCAAACTTCGGTCTTAAAATCACATAACTCATAATACAAATCATCATCGAACATTAAGCGTGCGAACCCTACGTGTTCGAGAACTATGTAGACATGACCGAGACACATCTCCAGTCAATAACCAATAGCGGAACTTGGATGCTCATATTGGCTCCTACATATTCTACGAAGATCTTTATCGGTCAAACCGCATAACAACATATGTCATTCCCTTTGTCATCGGTATGTTACTTGCCCGAGATTCGATCATCAGTATCATCATACCTAGTTTAATCTCGTCATCGGAAAGTCTCTTTACTCGTTCCGTAATGCATCATCCCGCAACTAACTCATTAGTTACATTGCTTGCAAGGCTTATTAATGTGCATTACCGAGAGGGCCCAGAGATACCTCTCCGATACATAGAGTGACAAATTCTAATCTTGATCTATGCCAACTCAACAAACACCATCAGAGACACCTACAGAGCATCTTTATATTCACCAAGTTACGTTGTGACGTTTGATAGCACACAAAGTGTTCCTCCGGTATTCGGGAGTTGCATAATCTCATAGTCAGAGGAACATGTATAAGTCATGAAGAAAGCAATAGCAATAAAACTAAACGGTCATAATGCTAAGCTAACGGATGGGTCTTGTCCATCACATCATTCTCTAATGATGTAATCCCGTTCATCAAATGACAACACATGTCTATGGTTAGGAAACTTAACCATCTTTGATTAACGAGCTAGTCAAGTAGAGGCATACTAGGGACACTTTGTTTGTCTATGCATTCACACATGTACTAAGTTTCTGGTTAATACAATTCTAGCATGAATAATAAAAATTTATCATGATATAAGGAAATATAAATAACAACTTTATTATTGCCTCTAGGGCATATTTCCTTTAGTATCCCACTTACACTAGAGTCAATAATCTAGATTACATAGTAATGATTCTAACACCCATGGAGTCTTGGTGTTGATCATTGAGGGAGTCCTGGATTAGGGGGTATCCGGACAGCCGGACTATAACCTTTGGCCGGACTGTTGGACTATGAAGATACAAGACTGAAGACTTCGTCCCGTGTCCAGATGGGACTCTCCTTGGCGTGGAAGGCAAGCTTAGCAATACGGATATGTTGATCCCCTTCCTTGTAACCGACTCTGTGTAACCCTAGCCCCCTCCGGTGTCTATATAAACCGGAGGGTTTAGTCCGTAGGACACAATAACAACAATCATACCATAGGCTAGCTTCTAGGGTTTAGCCTCTCTGATCTCGTGGTAGATCTACTCTTGCACTACCCACATCATCAATATAAATCAAGCAGGATGTAGGGTTTTACCTCCATCAATAGGGCCCAAACCTGGGTAAAACATCGTGTCCCCTGCCTCCTGTTACCATCCGCCTAGATGCACAGTTCGGGACCCCTACCTGAGATCCGCCGGTTTTGACACCGACATTGGTGCTTTCATTGAGAGTTCCTCTGTGTCGTCATCATCAGGCTTGATGGATCCTTCGGTCATCGTTAGCGATGCAGTCCAGGGTGAGACTTTTCTCCCCGGACAGATTTTTGTATTGGGCGGCTTTGCACTGCGGGCCAATTCGCTTGGCCATCTGGAGCAGATTGAAAGCTACGCCCCTGGCCATCAGGTCAAGTTTGGAAGCCTAAACTACACGGCCGATATCCGCGGAGACTTGATCTTCGACGGATTCGAGCCCCTGCCGAGTGCGCCGCACTGTCACGATGGGCATGATTTAGCTCTGCCACCGAACAGTGTCCTGGAGACCACACCTGCAGCCGCTCCGACCTTTAATTCGGAGCTAACTGCGCCATCCGAAGGCGGGTGGTTAGACCCCACCGCGGAGGCAGCAGCCTCAACGGAGATCGAACCGAACACCAACCTTATCCTTCGCGAGGCCCGTGACTCCCCATCACCGGACTCTCCTCCGGACTCTGAACCATCCGCGCCCCTGCCAATCGAATCTGATTGGGCGCCGATCATGGAGTTCATCACCGTGGATATTTTTCAGCACTCGCCCTTTGGCGACATACTGAACTCACTAAGGTCTCTCTCCTTATCAAGAGAGTCCTGGCCGGATTATGATCGACAGGATTGGGATGCGGACGACAAAGAAATTCGACGCCCACCCACCACCAACTTCATAGCCGCTGTCGATGATTTGACCGACATGCTCGACTTCGACTCCGAAGACATCGACGGTATGGACGATGATGTAGGAGACGAACAGGAACCAGCGCCTACAGGGCACTAGACAGCCACCTCATCTCATGATGTATATATGGTGGACACACCCAAAGGAAACGACGACGAGGAACGGGAGGATGCAGCGAAGGATCGTTCCCTCCAAAAGAAGTCAAAGCGGCGGCGCAAGCACCGCTCCAAACCCCGCCTCGACAGAAACAATGGCCATACAGACCCAGCCACAGAGCAGGGCGAGTCGGCGGATGACGAACATGGCATCGAGCAACCGTCTGAACAAGGCAATTTCGATAGTCAAACCGAACAACCCGTCCCCCGGAAAGATAACAGTCCGGATGACCTCACGCCGGACAAGTTCCTGGAGCAGAAGAACCTCCATAAAAGGCTCGTCACCACTGCGTGTAGCCTGAAAAAGCAGAAGCGGAAGCTGAAGACCGCGGAAGATGCACTCAGAATCAGATGGAGCAAAGTACTCAACACCGCATGCAAATATGGCGGCAGTCGCCACACAAAGAGCTACCCGAAGCGAAAGCTACTACCCGAATTTGATGAGGAGGCCTGAGAGCCCCCCCAATCAAAAAACAAAGCAGCCATCCGGTCGGATAGACGACCTCACGGCCAACATAGAGCGGCACACAGCGCCGCACACAAGCCGGCACATGATCCACACGAGGACTCGCATCAAAGAGATGGCCCAACCAGATCTATCTACGGGCCAAGAAAGCACGCTCTTGCAAGCAATGCAACACAACAAATATCTGAACACAACGGTACACCCAAATACAGGTGTGCCGCACACCCCCTATGTTTCACCGACGAGGTGCTGGACCATGAATTTCCAGAGGGATCCAAACCCGTAAACATAGAGGCATACGACGGAACAACAGACCCGGGGGTCTCGATCGAGGATTACATCCTCCATATCCATATGGCTCGAGGAGATGATCTCCACGCCATTAAATACTTACCCCTCAAGCTCAAAGGGCCAGCTCGGCACTGGCTTAAAAGCCTCCCTGAAAACTCCATTGGAAGTTGGAAAGAGCTCGAGCACGCCTTTTAGGAAAATTTTCAAGGGACCTATGTCCAACCACCGGATGCAGATGATTTAAGTCATATAACTCAACAGCCTGGAGAGTCAGCCCGAAAACTCTGGAACAGGTTCCTTACTAAAAAGAACCAAATAGTCGACTGTCCGAACGCCGAAGCCTTAGCAGCTTTCAAACACAGCATTCGTGACAAATGGCTTGCCAGACACCTCGGCCAAGAAAAGTCGCGAACAATGGCAGCATTAACAAGCCTCATGACCCGCTTTTGCGCGGGCGAGGACAACTGGTTAGCCCGATGCAGCACCAGCAACCCAAATACATCCGAAGACAGGGATGGAAACGGCAAATCCCGACGCAGTAAAAATAAGCGCCGGAATAAAGAAGACAGCCCGAAGAGCACGACGGTAAACGCCGGATTCAGCAGCTCTCGGCCAGATCAGCAAAAGCCGCCCTCCAAAGGCAATAGAGACGAGTTGTCCAGCCTAAACAAAATTCTGGACCAAATATGTCAAATCCATAGCACCTGTGGTAAACCCGCTAATCATACCCACAGAGAATGTTGGGTCTTCAAGCAGTCCGGCAAGCTCAACGCCGTACACAAGGGGGAGGATACACCAAGCAAAGACGAGGATGAGCCTCTCAAGCAAGACACTGGGGAACAAAAGAAATTTCCAGCAGAAGTCAAAACAGTAAACGTGTTACATGTGATCAAGGGGAGAAACAAAGCGGCACTCCCCGAGAAATATGCCCAAGGGCCTATCACCGCGGAGTCCTGCCACTGGTCGTCTCAACCGATCACTTTCGACCATCGGGATTACTCAGCAAGTATCCGGCGTGCAGGATGGGCTGCCTTGGTATTAGACCCAATAATTGACGGATACCTCTTCACACGAGTCCTGATGGACGGTGGCAGCAGTCTAAACCTGATATACCAAGACACAGTCCGCAAAATGGGGATAGACCCAACAAAAATTCGCCACGGCAATACTACCTTCAAAGGAGTAACGCCAGGCTCAGGGGCTCATTGCACGAGCTCCCTACTACTAGAGGTTATATTCGGCTTCCCCGATAACTTCCGTAGAGAAAATTTAACCTTCCACATTGCTCCGTTCCAAACTGGCTATCAAGCACTACTCGGACGCGAAGCTTTTGCTCGCTTCAATGCAATACCGCATTACGCTTCCCTCACGCTTAAGATGCTCGGTCCACGTGGCATCATTACAGTAAGTGGAAATAGTGAGCGATCCTTGTGCGCCGAAGAGAGTGCGACTGCCTTGGCAGCCGCACACTAAAACAGCCTCACCAACTAAAGCATTTGATAGGTCGTCAAGACCACGGACACGGTCAGGCGTGTCTGGCGTAGCTATATGAAATCCACACAGGTTCGACGGCCACACCCCTGTTATAAAAACAAGGGGCTCCACGCGCGTAAACAAGTGGCAATTTTCGCTCATGTTGAATTGTACATGGTTTCTTTAATATAAGCTAACTTTTTGCACGACAACTTTTCACCTAAGTTCCTCTCTTTTACAGATGACCGTCGTGCTACACCCGTCCAGGATACGGCACAACGGAGACACAGGCGCAGACGTGCAGCAGGGACCCGTTCCAAGGATTCTTTTTAGATTAAGACCCTGCGTAAACCTTTCTTACTGTCTCTTGTTGATACACATCCATTGGATTCTCAGTACTATTGAGAAGGATGCTGACGTATTGGCATGTGGCCACGTCAGAATAACGCACGTACCTGGACACCAGGGGCTTCTTACAAAGGGCACTGTTTAGGCCCGGTTTACACCATAAAGACCGAATACCTTAGGGAGTGTTTGGCGTCGCGAGTTTGGCCTTATATGCATCAGCTCCGAATCATGTCTTTGGTCAAATGTTGGGTTTGCCCAGCTCCTGTGTTTTGCTGCCTTACGTTCCGCTCTATCGGCTAAGGCGGCACCAGGAGAACTACTGCAATTGTGCCCTGGTTCATCCGGACGAGCACCTCAGTAGAGAAAGCCGAAAACTGACTGTCATGATATAGCGTGAGACTGGTCAACCACTCGATGACCTATCGGAATCTTCGGGATTCCTCCGCCTAAATGAAGGGCCGTTTCCCGGCCAGGCATGTACGCACCCCGAATTCGAACGAGTGCGGAGCCACCAGGGGCTATATAGTAGCCCCACTGTCAAACTCCTCTGGCTAAGTGAAAGTGTTAAAGCATTATATTCCGGTTGCCTAGTTCGCTGCGCTATCACCTCATTAATAGGACGAAGACGTTGGATTAAGTGTGAAAACGCGTCTTCTGCGAACACCCCCACATTATATGCGTGGGGGCTAAAGCCGACGACTGCAATCTTTTAGGTTATATACATATATATGTAAATGGCTGCACAGGAGGCATCATATTACTTTTGGGCAAAATTATAAATAAAGCCTTGATAAATTCAATAAAATATTGTTTTTACAATGGGAATACATGTCAGTCAAACATAATACTCTTCGAGCACTGGGCCTCTATTGAACGAGCGCCTTCAAGAACTTCTTCAAAATAGTGCTCGGCAGCCACTCGGCCTATTGCCGAACCCTGCGCCGCAACAGTGGTGGCATCCATCTCCGCCCAGTATGTCTTAACACGGGCAAGGGCCATCCGTGAGCCTTCTATGCATGCCGACCTCTTCATCGCATTAATGCGCGGCACCGCATCAAGGAACTGCTGCACCAAACTAAAACAACTGTTCGGCTTTGTCCTTTCCAACCACAGATGATCTACAACAGACCTCATGGCGAGTCCGGACAATCTATTCAGCTCGGCCCATTCGGCAAGCTGATCAGTCAATGGAAGCGGACGCTCTGGAACGTTAAATTGCGACCAGAACAGTTTGTCCACTTCACGATCTGTTTGATCTCGGAAGTATTCGGCCGCATCGACTTCGCTCGCCGCCAAGTCCAGATATGCGTCTGCCGAGCTCCACAGCCGATCTAGAGGGGCATACCGAGGATCTCCAAACTTCCTCCACAGCATAAAGGGCTTCCCAACCACAATATCCCTGGCTTCACGCAGTTCCTCCTTCTTTGCTCATTGCAGAGCGGGTGTATTTGGTCGCCATCGTGGCCTTTTCCAGGTCCATCGCCTTCGCCCAATTTTCTTCTTCAAGAAGCTGGTAGCGGTTGGCAGTGTCTTTCAACTTTACAGTCATCTTGGCCATTTTTTCTTTGGTCTCACTATGCGCGGCCTTGTCGGCTCTTAACTCTTCGGCCGCCTTCAAAGCGGCTGCATTATTACTCCTTGCTTGCTCCTTGGCTCGGGCAAGCTTCGCCCAAAGGGTCTCCATGGTGGCAGCTCCATCTGCAGTCACAACATATTAAAGAAACTAGCATCACGCTGCTCTTACTATGTGACATTCACCAGAAAAATCACCTACCCTATGCCTCGTCGAGCCGCTTGTTAACAAGCTCGATGTCGGCATCCGCCGCATCCAGTTGTCGCTTTAGTTCGGCAAACCCATAAGTCCGGCTAGCCACCGGAGCTTCAACCACTTGCACATGAAGGCGGTCTGGTTATTACCTGGGACTACAATCCTCTGTTTGCCGCCGTTCTCGACAACAACCAGAGTCTCAGGGGCTACTATCTACACAGGGCACACCTAAAAATGTGCGGTACTATCACAAATGTATATCACTTCATGTACCTCAAAACCCGTCAGTAGACTCATAAAGGCTTCATGCAACCCGCTTTCGGCGGACGAAATCCTTTCAATCACCATACCCATCAACGTATGGTGTTCTTCTGAGATAGTTGCTCACTCTAACAGATCCCTCAGTGCATCCGACCGCATACCAGACGGTGCCGGATTCTTTTGGTTGCTCTCTTCAAGAGTCGGATACTGGGGACTTCAGGCAACCATAGGATTATCTTCTGGCCTCACCTGATCCGGTGAGGCCCTCCTGACGACACTTCAAGGTCGCCCCCTTCTTGAGTGGGGAAGTCCGGGGGAGGCGTTTCGCTCTCCATCATCTCCGGAAGAAGACCCCCTGAAGATGAGCTCTGCTGAGAAGGGCTAAGATCCAAACTGCAAGATAAATGCTTCGGTTATTTTCCTCAGAGGTAAAGTAGTATATCTTCACTATTAAAGTACTTTTTGATTACTTACAGCTCGTTAGAGGGCTGTTCTCCGCGCGGACTTTGTGCGGCAAGAGCATCCTCCAAGGCAGGACCCTCTGGTGGAGATTTCTTCTCCCATTTGGAAACCTTGGATCCGGATCTTAAGAGGTAGTCCTCTTCCTTCCCCGGGGTGAGAGAATGTCAGATTCCTCCCCTTGGTTATCCTCCCTCACAGAGGCGCTCGTTCCCTCGGTTGGAATAGGTAGCGGTGGAGGCCCTCTTTCGCCCTCTTTATTCCCCCCTTCATCTTCCTTTGAGGGCACCGGGTAAGGTGCTGGCTCGAGCATCTTCTCCAGCACCGGATTGTCCAAGCCTTCAGGAAGGGGGGCCGAACACCGGATCATCTTCGCCTTTGTTATCTAGTCCTGGTCAAAAACCGATTCTTCAGAATGACGTCATGATAAATGAAAGACAGTGTGTTCGGCTAGAGAATTACTTACTTGGGCCGCGGTGCGGTTGCTGCTCAGGCCCACGTCCTCAGTAGTGTCCGGACACTCTATTTGAGGTCTGAAGAATGATTATACATCTCCTCATGCGTCAGGCCAAGGAAATTCTGAATAGTACGCGGTCCTTCTAGGTTGAACTCCCACATGCGGAGGGGCCGGCGTTTGCAAGGCTGGACTTGACGAACCAGCATGACTTGCACTACCATAACCAAACTAAAATCTCCCTCGAAGAGATCCCGGATGCGGCTCTGCAGTATGGGCACATCCTTGGCTGGACCCCAGCTCAGCCCCCTGCTGATCCATGACATCACTTGTGGTGGAGGGCCCGAGCGAAAGGCGGGGAAGCTACCCACTTGGCACTTCTGGGAACGGTGACATAGAACCACTCCCATTGCCATAATCTGGACACCTCTGGAAAGGAACCTTTCGGCCACGGAGCTCCAGCAATCCCCGCACGCTCGCACGCTGCCTACTGCCCCTCGACCGTCTTCGGCTTCACATCAAAGGTCTTGAGCCACAGGCCGAAGTGAGGGGTAATGCGGAGGAAGGCCTCACATACGACAATAAATGTCGAGATGTGGAGAAAGGAATCCGGGGCTAGATCGTGGAAATCAAGCCCGTAATAGAACATCAAACCCCTAACGGAAGGATCCAGAGTAAGGCCTAGTCCTCGGAGGAAGTGGGAGATGAACACGATGTCTTCATTGGGTTCAGGAGTAGGGATGACCTGCCTTCGGGTGGGCAGCCTATGCGAAATTTCGGCGGTCAGGTATCTAGCCTCCCTCAACTTCTTGATGACCTCCTCCATGATGGAGGAAGGCATCCACCGGCCTTAAAGGCTGGATCCGGACATGATTGAAGGTCCGAAGCACCTGACCTGGTGTTAGAACTCGAGGCGGGGGAAGGATTCGATTGAGCACGGGAGGAAAAAAATTAAAAGCCTTGTCCCTTTATAAAGAGGGCGAATATCAAGCGTCCTCCTTGTGGCCGTTTGGGACTTGCCTAAAATCTAGGAGTCCTAGACACGGTTGGGTTACCCACGACTGTATTGATGAGAATCCCGTAATAAGGGGAAGACAATCTCTGCTTTGACAAGACGTGTCAAGAAACCGCCTCGCGTTATGGGCAGGGCTGCTTAAGGAAAAAACGGTTCAAATAATCACCGGGCCATGGCATGATGTCATGTTGCCAAAACGTGTCAGCAGATTAGATTTGTGGAAATATTATTCTCTCTACGTTGGTATGTGGAACTTATTTTGCAGGGTCGGACACTATCCTTGTATTCAAATTCTTCCGTGGTGTATTCGGAGGAGGAACCCGCCTTGCAATGCCGAAGACGACACTGCGCGCCGGACTCATCGTCGTTGAAGCCTGGTTCAGGGGCTACTGAGGGAGTCCTGGATTAGGGGGTATCCGGACAGCCGGACTATAACCTTTGGCCGGACTGTTGGACTATGAAGATACAATACTGAAGACTTCGTCCCGTGTCCAGATGGGACTCTCCTTGGCATGGAACGCAAGCTTGGCAATACGGATATGTAGATCCCCTTCCTTGTAACCGACTCCGTGTAACCCTAGCCCCCTTCGGTGTCTATATAAACCAGAGGGTTTAGTCCGTTGGACACAATAACACCAATCATACCATAGGCTAGCTTCTAGGGTTTAGCCTCTCTGATCTCGTGGTAGATCTACTCTTATACTACCCATATCATCAATATAAATCAAGCAGGACATAGGGTTTTACCTCCATCAAGAGGGCCCGAACCTGGGTAAAACATCGTGTCCCCTGCCTCCTGTTACCATCCGCCTAGACGCACAGTTCGGGACCCCCTACCCAAGATCCACTGATTTTGACATCGACAATCATGTTTTGCTTGTGGGAGAGGCTTAGTCAACGGGTCTGCAACATTCAGATCCGTATGTATCTTGCAAATCTCTATGTCTCCCTCCTTGACTTGATCGCGGATGGAATTGAAGCGTCTCTTGATGTGTTTGGTTCTCTTGTAAAATCTGGATTCCATCGCGAAGGCAATTGCTCCAGTATTGTCACAAAAGATTTTCATTGGACCCGATGCACTAGCTATTACACCTAGATCGGATATGAACTCCTTCATCCAGACTCCTTCATTTGCTGCTTCCGAAGCAGCTATGTATTCCGCTTCACACATAGATCCCGCCACAACGCTCTGCTTGGAACTGCACCAACTGATAGCTCCACCATTCAATATAAATATGTATCCGGTTTGTGACTTAGAGTCATCCGGATCAGTGTCAAAGCTTGGATCGACGTAACCATTTACGACGAGCTCATTGTAACCTCCGTAAATGAGAAACATATCCTTAGTCCTTTTCAGGTATTTCAAGATGTTAGTGACCGCTCTCCAATGATCCACTCCTGGATTACTTTGGTACCTCCATGCTAAACTTATAGCAAGGCACACATCAGGTCTGGTTCACAACATTGCATACATGATAGAACCTATGGCTCAGGCATAGGGAATGACTTTCATTTTCTCTCTATCATTTCCAGTGGTCGGGCATTGAGTCTGACTCAACTTCACACCTTGTAACACAGGTAAGAACCCTTTCTTTGACTGATCCATTTTGAAATTCTTCAAAACTTTATCAAGGTATGTGCTTTGTGAAAGTCCAATTAAGCGTCTTGATCTATCTCTATAGATCTTGATGCCCAATATATAAGCAGCTTCACCGAGGTCTTTCATTAAAAAATTCTTATTCAAGTATCCTTTTATGCTATCCAGAAATTTTGTATTATTTCCAATCTACAATCTGTCATCTACATATAATATTAGAAGTGCTATAGAGCTCCCACGCACTTTCTTGTAAATACAGGCTTCTCCAAAAGTCTGTATAAAACCATATGCTTTGATCACACTGTTAAAACGTATATTCCAACTCCGAGAGGCTTGCACCAATCCATAAATGGATCGCTAGAGCTTGCACACTTTGTTAGAACCTTTAGGATCGACAAAATCTTCTGGTTGCATCATATACAACTCTTCTTTAAGATATCCATTAAGGAATACAATTTTGACATCCATTTGCCAAATTTCACAATCATAAAATGCGGCAATTGCTAACATGATTCGGACAGACTTAAGCATCGCTACGGGTGAGAAGGTCTCATTGTAGTCAACTCCTTGAACTTGTCGAAAACCTTTCGCAACAAGTCGAGCATTGTAGACAGTAACATTACCGTCAGTGTTAGTCTTCTTGAAGATCCATTTATTCTCTATTGCTTGCCGATCATCGGCTAAGTCAACCAAAGTCCACACTTTGTTCTTATACATGGATCCCATCTCAGATTTCCTGGCCTCAAGCCATTTCGCAGAATCTGGGCTCATCATCGCTTCCTCATAGTTTGTAGGTTCGTCATGGTCAAGTAACAGGACCTCCAGAACAGGATTACCGTACCACTCTGGTACGGATCGTACTCTGGTTGACCTACGAGGTACGGTAGTAACTTGATCTGAAGTTTCATGATCATCATCATTAACTTCCTCACTGATTGGTGTAGGAATCACTAGAACTGATTTCTGTGATGAACTACTTTCCAATTCGGGAGCAGGTACAATTACCTCATCAAGTTCTACTTTCCTGCCACTCACTTCTTTCAAGAGAAACTCCTTCTATAGAAAGGATCCATTCTTAGCAACAAATATTTTGCCTTCGGATCTGTGATATAAGGTGTACCCAACAGTCTCCTTTGGGTATCCTATGAAGACACATTTCTCCGATTTGTGTTCGAGCTTATCAGTTTGAAGCTTTTTCACATAAGCATCGCAGCCCCAAACTTTAAGAAATGACAACTTAGTTTTCTTGCCAAACCACAATTCATATGGTGCCATCTCAATGGATTTAGATGGTGCCCTATTTAATGTGAATGCGGCCATCTCTAAAGCATAACCCCAAAATGATAGCGGTAAATCAGTAAGAGAAATCATAGATCGCACCATATCCAATAAAGTACGGTTACGACATTCGGACACACCATTACGCTGTGGTGTTCCAGGTGGCTTGAGTTGCGAAACTATTCCACATTGTTTCAAAGGAAGACCAAACTCATAACTCAAATATTCACCTCCACGATCATATTGTGGAAAGTTTATTTTCTTGTTACGATGATTTTCCACTTCACTCTGAAATTCTTTGAACTTTTGAAATGTTTCAGACTTATGTTTCATCAAGTAGATATACCCATATCTGCTCAAATCATCTGTGAAGGTCAGAAAATAATGATACCCGCCGCGAGCCTCAACACTCATTGGACCACATACATCAGTATGTATTATTTCCAACAAGTCAGTTGCTCGCTCCATTGTTTCAGAGAACAGAGTCTTAGTCATCTTGCCCATGAGGCATGGTTCATAAGCATCAAGGTGATTCATAATCAAGTGATTCCAAAAGTCCATCAACATGGAGATTCTTCATGCGCTTTACACCAGTATGACCTAAACGACAATGCCACAAATAAGTTAAACTATCATTATTAAACTTGTATCTTTTGGCTTCAATATTATGAATATGTGTATCACTACTATCGAGATTCAACAAAAACAGACCACTCATCAAGGTTGCATGACCATAAAAGATATTACTCATATAAATAGAACAACCATTATTCTCTGATTTAAATGAATAACCGTCTCGCATCAAACAAGATCCAGATATAATGTTCATGCTCAACGCTGGCACCAAATAACAATTATTTAGGTCTAAAACTAATCCTGATGGTAGATGTAGAGGTAGCGTGCCGACGGCGATCACATCGACTTTGGAACCATTTCCCACGCGCATCGTCACCTCGTCCTTAGCCAATCTTTGTTTAATCCGCAGCCCCTGTTTTCAGCTGCAAACATGAGCAACAGAACCAGTATCAAATACCCAGGCACTACTACGAGGATTAGTAAGGTACACGTCAATAACATGTATATCAAATATACCTTTCACTTTGCCATCCTTCTTATCCGCCAAATACTTGGGGCAGTTCCGCTTCCAGTGACCAGTCCCTTTGTGGTAGAAGCACTCAGTCTCAGGCTTAGGTCCAGACTTGAGCTTCTTCACTTGAGCAGCAACTTGCTTGCCATTCTTCTTGAAGTTCCCCTTCTTCCCTTTGCCCTTTTCTTGAAACTAGTGGTCTTGTTAACCATCAACACTTGATGCTCCTTCTTAATTTCTAAATGCCAGCCTTTAGCATTGCGAAGAGCTCGGAATTGTCTTATCCATCCCTTGCTTATTATAGTTCATCATGAAGCTTTTGTAGCTTGTAGTGATTGAAGAACTCTGTCAATGACACTATCATCAGGAAGGTTAACTCCCAGTTGAGTCAAGTGGTTGTGATACCCAGACATTCTGAGTATATGTTCACTGACAGAACTATTCTCCTCCATCTTCCAGCTATAGAACTTATTGGAGACTTCATATCTCTCAATTCGGGCATTTGCTTGAAATATTAACTTCAACTCCTGGAACATCTCATCTGCTCCATGACATTCAGAACTGAAGGAAATATGCCCTAGAGGCAACAATAAATTTGGTATTTATATTTCCCTATATCATGATAAATGTTTATTATTCATGCTAGAATTGTATTAACCAGAAACTTAGTACATGTGTGAATACATAGACAAACAGAGTGTCCCTTGTATGCCTCTACTAGACTAGCTCGTTAATCAAAGATGGTTAAGTTTCCTGACCATAGACATGTGTTGTCATTTGATGAACGGGATCACATCATTGGGAGAATGATGTGATGGACAATACCCATTGAAAGTGCGTTAAGTCGACTAGAGGTTGGTGAATAGGCGATTTTTACGAATTGTTCACTGAGAAATTTCAGGGTGAGGAAATTCCTAAGCAAAGAACTACTTGCAGCGGAATATGTACTCAGGTGCAGACATAACGGAGTAGTAGCACAGTCATCATGATGAAATGAAAAACAAGCACAGAGTACAGAAAGCGTAAACACAGGATAAGTAGGCTGAAGACAAACTGACTGAAGAAATTGAGCCGAGGAAATTGGGAAAGTCTTCAATCAAAGTCTTAAAACAGTAACGATCAGGTGCAACAAACACAAATGAGGAAATGAAAGGGTTGAGGAAATAGAACTAGTTAGCTCAGTGAAAACAATGATTTGGTAGACCAGTTCCAACTGTTGTGACAGTTATACGTCTGATTGGAGCGGCTAGGTATTCAAACCCGAGGACACACTGTCCCGGGCACACAGTCCTCACGGTATTCTCCTTGAACTAAGGTCACACAGACCTTGTCCTATCACTGGTGGTAAGTCTTCAGGCGACTTCCAAACCTTCACAAACTCGGTCACTCGGCGATCCACAATTTCCTCTTGGATGCTCTAGACCATGACGCCTAACCGTCTGGAGGATGCACAGTCCTCAAAGGTAACAAGCATCGGTTCCACAAAGGAACAATCTCTTCAGTGATGCTCAATCACTTTGGGTTTGTAGGTGTTTGGTTTGGGGTTTTGGGTTTTCCCTCACTTGATAATTTTCGCTCAAATTCCTCGGAGGATGGGATGCTCTCAATGACAAGTGTCAGTTTCTCGTGGAGCAGCCAACTAGCTAGTGGTTGTAGGGGCGGCTATTTATAGCTTAGGGAGCAGCCCGACATGATAATACATAAATGCCCTTCAATGATTTGATCGTTAGGTGGGTAGATATTTTGGGACAGCTAGTGCATAGCACAACAACGGTCGGAAATTTGAGGTTGAAATTCCCTAGGGCTATCATGTTCCTCACTTGTAGGCAATCTGCACTGGCGAATTCCTAACTCCTCAGCGAGAAGAAATTCCTCAGAGACCAGAAGATCTTCGTCTCTGTGACTGAAGAAATTGACTGAACTATATGAGATTCCCAATGGCTTCACTCGAAGGGATTGGTAGGTGTAGGATTTTGAGATGAGCATCACCTGGAAACTTTTCCTTAGTTTTACCTCGGCCCCCTTTAATAGTACAGTGTTTCCTATGACTCAAGAAGGAGAAAATGAAACTAAAAAAACAAAAGTCTTCATGCTTGATGTTCCTCGCATAAATACCAAGTCTTCAGGATCACACCAATTTCTTCACTTTCAATATCAGTTGAAGACATTCATTTTTAGGGGTCGACTTTCTCTGTAAATATCAAACTTCTCATAGACTTATAGACCTGTGTACTCTCACAAATACATTAGTCCCTTAACCTATAAGTGATCAATACACCAAAATCACTAAGGGGCACTAGATGCACTTACAATCTCCCCCTTTTTGGTGATTGATGACAATATAGGTTAAGTTTTCAACGGAGATATACATATGAAGTGTAAATACTGATATTGAGGAATTTGATTGCAAGATATAGAAGAAACTCCCCCTGAAGATGTGCATAGTGAGGAATTTGATTTTGAAGCAATGCACATTTGAAGAGTAGAATCATGGAGACCCGCCTATATCTTGTAATTCATACACGCATTTAACATATGGTATGAAGAATTTGAAATGCATGATGAAATATGGTGGCGGATGTAATTCAGCATGTGTGCATTATCATACATGAGGAAATATCATGCAGAAGAACATAGCAAAAAGTATCAGACCACCATCGGACTTAAGTTTACAACTCAATCCAACAAATCTTCAGAAGAACGAGAGTTGCAACTTAGCAACAAAACATCCATATAAATAGACCCGCTTGAAGACTAACTCAAATTTCTCCCCCTTTGTCATCGAATGACCAAAAGGGACGAAAAGTGAGGACTAACGGCCCTGAAGAATATCATCACGAAGTCGATGGAGGAGCACCATCGTTGTTGGGGCCGGTTGTTGAAGTAGGCTCTGCCGCAGTGTTGTCCAAATCTTCATGTTCACCAGTCTCGCGCGATGAAGAATAAGTGCTGGCCACCAAGTGAGGAACTTTGAACTTCTTGAATTTCTTTGAAGGTGGCTGAGACCAGTCAAAGTCCTTCTTGTAGCCCATCTTCTTGAGGCCATCCTCACTGGCGGTGTCAAAACCGGCGGAAATCGGGTAGGGGGTCCCGAACTGTGCGTCTAGGCCGGATGGTAACATGAGGCAGGGGACACAAAGTTTTACCCAGGTTCGGGCCCTCTCGATGGAGGTAAAACCCTACGTCCTTCTTGATTAATATTGATGATATGGGTAGTACAAGAGTAGATCTACCACGAGATCAGAGAGGCTAAACCCTAGAAGCTAGCCTATGGTATGATTGTATGTTGTGATTGTTGTCCTACGGACTAAAACCCTTCGGTTTATATAGACACCGGAGAGGGTTAGGGTTACACAAGGTCGGTTACAAAGGAGGAGATATCCATATACGTATCGCCTAGCTTGCCTTCCATGCCAAGTAGAGTCCCATCCAGACATGAGAGGAAGTTTTCAATCTTGTATCTTCATAGTCTAACAGTCCGGCCAATGGAGATAGTCCTGCTGTCCGGAGACCCCCTAATCCAGGACTCCCACAGTAGCCCCTGAACCAGGATTCAATGACGATGAGTCCGACGCGCAATATTGTCTTCGGCATTGCAAGGCGGGTTCCTTCTCCGAATACATCACAGAAGAATTTGAATACGAGGATAGTGTCTGACCCTGCAAAATAAGTTCCACATTCCACCATAGAGAGAATAATATTTTCGCAGATCTAATGACGTTATGTCATGGCCCGGTGATTATTCGAACCATTTCTTTTAACCAGCCCCGCACATAATGCGAGGCAGTTTTTCGACACGTCTTGTCAAAGCAGAGATCGTGTCCCCTTATTATGGGATTCTCATCAATACGGGCATGGGTAACCCAACAACGCTATCAATTGCGGAGCTTGGGGGACAAGCGAGTTTTACCAGGAAAGTGGGGACGCTTAGTTTTGTCCGCCCATATAAAGGGATAATGATTCACCTTTCTATCCATGCCTTCTTCCTCCTTTGCTCATCCGCTCCCGCACACTCGAGCTCTAGCGCCCAAGTCCTCACTTCCATCTCAACCTTCTCCAACCATGTCCGGAGCGGGAGGCAAGTGGATGGTCTCCTCTGTCACGGAGGGAGACATCAAGAAACTGAGGAGAGCCGGATACCTGCCCGACGACATTGCGCACCGGCTCCCAGATGAGGGGCAGCTCATCCCCACCCCCAGGCCCCATGAGAGGGTGGTATTCCTCACCCATTTCCTTCGCGGACTGGGATTCCCTCTCCATCCCTTCGTCCGGGGGCTCATGTTTTATTACGGCCTTGATTTCCACGATCTGGCCCCGAACTTCATCCTCAACATCTCGGCATTTATCGTCGTGTGCAAGGCCTTCCTCTGCATCAAGCCCCACTTCGGCTTATGGGCGAAGACCTTTAACGTCAAGCCGAAGGTGGTGGGTGGCCGCCAGGAGGAGTGCGGAGGCGCCATGGTGGGCAAGATGCCCAACATAACATGGCTCAAGGGCTCCTTTGTGGAAACCATAAAGGGGTGGCAATCGGGGTGGTTCTATATCACCGAGCCGCGCGACCCCGTATGGGTAGCGGCCCCCGAGTTCCGATCCGGCATCCCGATGCGGCTCACCTCCTGGAAAGAGAAGGGCTTGTCCTGGGGTAGTTCGAAAGAGCTGACCGGACTCCAGACATGTATTCAAAACATGGTGGACAAGAAGCTCAAGCTTGTCAACATAGTCCAAGTTATGCTCATCCGCCGGATACTCCCGTGCCAACAACGGGAGTTCACCTTGTGGGAGTTCAATCCGGCGCAGCACCGGACTCTGAACAGGCTCTTCGACAAGACTCATGAATATGCCTGGAGGGTTCTGTTCAAAAGTGCCGAGGTCCCTCCCCCTATCAATGAGGATCGCGGATTTAGCGCGAAGCGCCAAGCTAGTGCGGTAAGCTGCTTTACCTTTCACAGGATACTTATATTTTATATAGATTGACTCTATGCGGGATCTAAACTCCCGGACCTTTGACAGGACTGGCAGAAGATGTCCAGACAGATCGACTGTCCGGCTCCTTCGCCCGAAGGCCCCGCAGATGCTCTTCTGGCGAAGATGATGACTCCGGCCCCTTATAAGGTGCCGGAGAAGACCAAGAAGGCCAAGGGAACTCGAAAGAGTTCCCGACGCCAGGCGTCGTCGGACTCACCGTCCGATGACTGTGCGGAGCACTCTTCCCCTGAAGACGAGGAGGAGGAAGAATATGCTCCCCCACTGACTGGGGGAGATAAGAAAAGGAAGGCCGCCCCAACTGGGGAGGCCGGAGGGTCCAAGAAGGGAAGAACTCTCCTTCCGGACAGCTCCACCGCCGCCGACGAAAGCGAAGACAAGTGGTTGCCCAGGGCCAAGCCCCCGGGGAGATCGTAAGTATTTGGATACCAAAGTTACCCATATGATTCCTTTGTTGCACTACTTTTCCTAACGCCGAACTCAATTGTGCAGGCCGCCCCGAGCCAATCTCGAGGTATCATCGGACGGCTCCCTAGGCTCGCCAGACATGGATAGCGATCCAGTCCCGACCGCCACCTCCCCTCATCCTGCCGGCGACGCCAAGGTGTTGTCTCAAGAGGCACTAGATCGAGGGGAGATAGTCCCGGAGGCGCCTCAAGGCGACCTTCCGGACTTCGGGAGCCGCGGGGACGGGGCCCCCGAGAGCTCCGAGTTCGGCCCTCAGCCGAACACCGTGCCAGACCCTCCAGTGGTTCCGGACTCGGGCAGGCGGCCTCCTTCTAAGGGGGGCAAAACGCTTGTGCCGGCGACCTCCGCCCATCCAGAGGCACCGAACCATCTGCTGGAAGCGCTTCGCAGTGCTTCCATCGACGAGGAGCACCGCACTATCATGAGTGCAGTGATCAAGAAGGTTCAGTCCGCGAAGAGCGGATTGACTGAAGCCTGTGCCAGCCTTCTAACAGGCTTTGAGGTAAGCGTGTTTAAAATGTAGTAGAAATATTACCGCATAGACAGTAGCCCCTGATGCTTTGTTCGGTGTTTACAAAGAAAAGCCGGACAGAGGATCAAATAATATCGCAGGAGTCTAATATAAGTATGTCAATATGCATATGCAGGCTTCGCTGCTGGCGTCCGCCGCACTAACTGCGGAGGTCGCCGTACTGAAGCAGGACCTCAAGGGGTCCAAGAAAGAGCTCGGCCTTGCCAAGAGGCAGCTCGAGGGGAACAAGGGTAAGTAATACCCCGTCTATAGATGTGTATATATAAAAAGGACGCGATTGCAAAATGACAGGATCGTTGTATGTTTGCCAGGGGCCACGATCGAGGTGGCGACCCTGAAGCAAGCGCTAACCAAGGCTGAAGATACAGCGGCCAAGGAGCGCACCGAGCGAGAGAAGCACGAGGCTCGGGTGGGCGAGGTGCAGCAAGACCTCCAGGCTCTCGTGACAAAGCATGAGGCGTTGGAGCTTGACTCGAAGACGCGAGAGTCTGAGCTTGCCGCGGCCCTTGAGAGTGCAAAGAGTGCCAAGGCCGAGGCCCAGAAGGCCCTCCAGGAGATCGACACGATGAAGAAGATAGCGGCGGGTAAGGCTTTATATATGCAAAGCAAGCATGTAAAAGTAAATTACCGATTACTTACCCGGATTCGGAGCTCTTTAGGAGCATTCGCAGATTTGCCCCGCAGTGTGTCCTATGCCGCACAATTTTACCAGGCCGAGGATGGAAGCTCGACGGAGAAGCTGTTCTGGTCTCAGTATGCTGAGGCCGAACATCCGGTGCCGATGAGCGACCAGCTGAAGCAGATGGTCGAGCTACATAAGGCGGTCGATCAGGCCATGAAGGGCTTTATAGTCCGGCTGTGGCCTGGCGACGCCCTCCCGAACAGCTTCTTCGGCCTGGTGAGGCGGCTTGTGGATGCCTGCCCACGGCTGGAGGTCGTCAAGCGATCCGTCTGCATTGAAGGTGCACGCTGGGCTTTCGCCCGTGTAAAAATGCAGTGGGTCAAGCTAGACGCTGTGAAGCTGATCAAGGAGGGGCCCCTGGAGGGCAAGGAGCACCGTCACCCCGAGATGTATTACGAGGGTGTTCTGCCGGGTGCCCGTCTTATCGCGGATGAGTGTTCGAAAGATGTAATATTTGAGTAAACTTGCTCGTTTTATCCTGTATTTATGAAAACTTGTTTCATATGCGCCATGCAACGCTTGTTTGAATTTAAAATATTACCTTCTGTTTGGCTATTTATCCAATCTGAGAGATGGCTAGTCCTTGGCTTCTGCCCTCATGCCGCTAGTGCTGGGGTGTTCGGGATAAACCTGAGCACTCTTGTTCCCATATTTGGGTCCTTCGAGGGAGGTGCTCAGCACAACGAACAAGGCAACTGGACTAATATTGCTTTATCACTCTCACTTAGCCATAGAATTCTATAATTTTAAATTTCGGCGAAGCCCCTGGTATTCGGAAGGCTGAATTCGAGGCGCGATACACGCCTTTAAGCCGGACAGGGCCGGCCCCTCGCCCTAAGCGGCATAAGTCTTTAGGGACTCGAAAAAACCTCGCCGAACAGCGACCAGTCTCTTGCCTTATCATGACAGTCAGTTTTAGCTTTCTCTACTGAGGTGCTCAGCCCGGCAGAATTGGGGCACAATCGCAGTAGTTCTCCTAGCGCTACCTTAGCCGATAGAGCGGAACGTAAGGTACCAAAACATAGGAGCCGGGCAAACCCAACATTTGACCAAAGACATGATTCGGAGCTGATGCATATAATGCTATAAGTTCGGGGTGCCGCACTTGTGAAAGTGTTCGGACTTTTCACACCGCATTGTGGGGTACGTGAGCCCCTGGTGTATCGGCCGTACCAAAGTGTACGGTTGCAAGGCATCATTAATGAACACACACACATATATATATAATGCAATAATGGTCGTAATGTAATGCATTGTTTATTAAAAAGCTGCGTTAAAGCAGAGTGATACAGATAGTGCGATAAGCAAAAAGTAGGACTAAGTCCCTTCCAAGGGCGAGCTGAGGGATGATATGAAATCGGAGATCAACCTGGGAATTCCGTTGTATAACGTAGATGTCTGCCTCCTTGGTTGCTGCATCATGTGTTCGGCAATAGTGCTGCCGGTCAGTGTTTTCAAAGATTAAGGTCCTGAAAAAAGAAAAAATAACCAAATGGGAAGCCCCTAGTGCGGTTTAGGCCGCGTTTTGGGGCGTGCCGCAGTTGTGCCCCCCTCCCCACCCGTGCGCATGGTATTTTTAATGCATAATTATGTACGCGCGGCACGAATATCGCCGTTGGGATGGGATTGGGGTGGCCGCCGTATTGCTACATGAGCTCACATCGCGCCAGGTGGTCTATTTGCTGATTGCCCCGAGCGCGCTTGAAGGTGTCCGGGCTTTGAAACGCCGAACTGGTTGATTGCCTTGAGAGGCTGCTTTGCGCTTCTGCTGCGAGGGCCGCGGTGTGCTCCTCTGTTCGGAGGGAGCTCTGTGTTTCCATTGACTATAATAACTCCGTGTGGTCCTAGCATCTTGAGCTTGAGGTATGCATAATGTGGTACCACATTGAATCTAGCAAATGAGGTTCACCCGAGCAGCACATGATAACCACTGCGGAACGGGACTATATCAAAGATTAACTCTTCGCTTTGGAAGTTATCCGGGGATCCGAAGACCACTTCCAGTGTAATTGAGCCTGTGCAATGGGCCTCTACACCTAGAATAACACCCTTAAAGTACGTTTTTGTGGGTTTGATCCTTGAGGGGTCTATACCCATTTTGCGCATTGTGTCCTGATAAAGCAGGTTCAGCCTGCTGCCGCCGTCCATAAGGACTCGAGTGAGGTGCAATCCGTTGATGATTGGGTCTAGGACCAGTGCGGCAAATCCTCCATGACGGATACTAGTGGGGTGGTCCCTGCGATCGAAGGTGATCGGGCAGGAGGACCAAGGGTTGAACTTTGGGGCCACTGGCTCCAACGCATATACGTCCCTGAGCGGACGCTTCCGCTCCCTCTTGGGGATGTGGGTTGCGTATATCATGTTCACCATCCGCACTTGCGGGGGAAACCTCTTCTGTCCTCCAGTGTGCAGCTGCCGGGGTCCCTCCTCGTCATTGCTATGCGGCCCCTTGTGCTTGTTTTCGGAAATTAACTTGCCGGCCTGCTTGAACACCCAACAATCCCTGTTGGTGTGATTGGCTGGCTTGTCTGGGTTGCCGTGTATTTGACACAAGCGATCGAGTATACGGTCCAAGCTGGACGGACCCGGCGTACTTTGTTTGAATGGCTTTTTCCGATGACCGGGTTTGGAGCCTTTGAATCCGGCATTGACTGCCGTATCCTCAGTGTTTTCGCTGTTAATGTGACGCTTATGCTTGTTGCGATGTGACCTACTATTGCCGCCCTTGGTATCTAAGGTACCATGGTTTTTTGAGAGGTTATTACTGCGAGCCAGCCAGCTATCTTCTCCCGCACAAAAGCGGGTCATGAGTGTCGTGAGAGCTGCCATAGATTTCGGCTTTTCCTGACCAAGGTGCCGGGCTAGCCACTCATCTCGGATGTTGTGCTTGAAAGGCGCTAAGGCCTCCGCATCCGGACAGTCGATGATTTGATTTTTCTTTGTAAGGAACCGAGTCCAGAATTGCCTGGCCGACTCTTCTGGCTGCTGAATTATGTGGCTCAAATCATCGGCGTCTAGTGGGCGCACATAAGTGCCCTAAAAGTTGTCGAGGAATGCGGCTTCCAGATCTTCCCAACAGCAAATGGAGTCCACTGGCAAGCTGTTAAGCCAATGCTGCGCTGGTCCTTTGAGCTTTAGTGGGAGGTATTTGATGGCGTGTAAGTCATCACCGTGGGCCATGTGGATGTGGAGGAGAAAGTCCTCAATCCATACTGCGGGATCTGTTGTGCCGTCGTATGATTCAATGTTTACAGGTTTGAAACCTTCTGGGAATTGATGTTCCATTACTTCGTCTGTGAAGCATAAGGGGTGTGAGGCGCCTCTGTATTGGGCTATATCTCGACGCAGCTCGAATGGGTCTTGCCCGCTGTGTTCGGCCCGGCCGGGTTTGCTTTTACTGTATCCGGCATGACGTTTGTCGTCTCGCAGAGTGGTGCGCCCTCGTGATCCATAGATCGATCTTGAATGCTTTGCCTTGTCCCCCAACATGTCTTGCAGGTCTAGCGTATCTCCCCATGTCTTTTTATTTGAATGGTGTTGGGGTGGAGGCTGAGTTTTTGGCTGGAATGCCTCTCTATCGCGGCCACGAGGTGGCCGATCAGCCGCGTCATACGCTTCTTCCTTCAGTCGGGGTAGTAACATGCGCCTTGGGTAACTCTTGGAGGGGCGCTCGAGTTTATATTCCTCGGCCGCGAGGACTTCAGTCCATTTGTCAGCTAGCAGATCTTGATCAGCTTGAAGCTGCTGCTGCTTTTTCTTCAGGCTATTTGCCGTGGCCATAAGCCGGCGCTTGAAGCGCTCTTGTTCGACGGGATCCTCTGGGACGGCAAATTCATCGTCGCCGAGGCTTGCCTCGTCTTTGGAGGGGGGGATGTAATTGTCATCCTCCTCCTCTCCATCTGCCGCTCTCTCAGGAGAGCTGGCTCCTTCATCCTCCTGCTCTAAGTCTTGCTGGAGGGGATTGTTGTTGTCTTCGACACTGTCCGGAGTATTATTATCTCCTGTGCTGGTATCACCACTTTTGCTTTGGCGGGACTTAGAGTGGCGCCGCTGACGTTGGCGCTTGGGTTGCTTCTTGGAGGGGTCATCCTCCGCTATCTCGTCGCCATTGCCTTCATTGGGTGTATCCACCATGTATATGTCATATGACATGGTGGCTTTCCAGTGCCCTATAGGTGCTGGTTCATGTTCGTCTCCTAAATCGTCGTCCATACCGTCGATGTCTTCGGAGTCGAAGTCGAGCATGTCGGTTAAATCATCGACAGTGGCTACATAGTGGGTGGTGGGTGGGCGTTGAATTTCTTCGTCGTCCGCATCCCGATCCTTTTGGCCATAAACCGGCCAGGGCTCTCCTGACAAAGAGAGAGACCTAGTGAATTCAGAATGTCGCCAAAGGGCGAGTGCTAAAAGATATCTGCGGTGGTGAATTCCATAATCGGCGCCCAATCGGATTCGATTGGCAGGGGCGCGGGTCGTTCGGACTCAGAAAAAGGGTCCGACACCTTGGTGTCACAGGCTGCGCAGAGGATTATGCTGGTGTTTGGCTCGATCGTTGTTGAGACTGCAGCCCCTGAGGCGGTGTCTAACCACCCTTCCTCGATTGGCGCAGTTGGCTCCGAGCTAAGAGTCGGAACTGATGCAGGCGCGGCCTCTGGGGTACTGTACGGTGACAGAGCTAGGTCATACCCATCGCGACAGTGCGGCGTGCCCGGCTGTGGCTCGAATCCGTCGAAGATCAAGTCTCCGCGGATGTCGGCCGTGTAGTTCAAACTTCCAAATCTGACCTGATGGCCAGGGGCGTAGCTTTCAATCTACTCCAGATGGCCAAGCGAATTAGCCCGCAGTGCAAAGCCGCTGAATACGAAGATCTCTCCGGGGAGAAAAGTGTCACCCTGGACCATATCGCTATCGATGATAGTAGGAGTCATCAAGCCTAACAGCGATGACACAGAGGAACTCTCAATGAAAGCACCAATGTCGGTGTCAAAACCGGCGGATCTCGGGTAGGGGGTCCCGAACTATGCGTCTAGGCCGGATGGTAACAGGAGGCAGGGGACATGAAGTTTTACCCAAGTTCGGGCCCTCTCGATGGAGGTAAAACCCTACGTCCTTCTTGATTAATATTGATGATATGGGTAGTACAAGAGTAGATCTACCATGAGATCAGAGAGGCTAAACCCTAGAAGCTAGCCTATAGTATGATTGTATGTTGTGATTGTTGTCCTACGGACTAAAACCCTTCGGTTTATATAGACACCGGAGAGGGTTAGGTTTACACAAGGTCGGTTACAAAGGAGGAGATATCCATATACGTATCGCCTAGCTTGCCTTCCACGCCAAGTAGAGTCCCATCCGGACACGAGACGAAGTCTTCAATCTTGTATCTTCATAGTCTAACAGTCCGGCCATTGGAGATAGTCCGGCTGTCCAGAGACCCCCTAATCCAGGACTCCCACACTCACCGTAGAGATGAGTCAGAACAGCCCAGGTGCGATCAAATACTTCATGGAGGTAGTAATGGTTCTTCTTCACTGAATTCTGAGTGATGGTCATGTTATGAAGAATTGAACCAAACTGACGCTTGACCCATTTATGATTGCGATCGACCTTCTGGTGAAGACTGAGGAGAAGCTCACAATCAGTCAACACCCTTGGAGTTGTGCCTTGAGGATTTTGCTTTGAAGCATTGGCGGCAGAGTCATGAGTGGTAGAGTCATCTTTAATGGGCGGCAAGTAACTGAGATGATTCTGAAAGTCAGCCCTGTAATTGATTGAAGACCTTGATCTGAGGAATCTCATAATCGAGGGAGCATAAGACTTCAACTCAAAAGGTGACAGTGCAATGTTTGCTAGAGTCCTCATGAAGAAATCATGGTAGTTGATTGGAACTCCATGAATGATGTTGAATAGCAAATTCTTCATGATGCCAACGAATTCTTCTTTGTTAGAGTCGTGGCCTTTGATTAGACTCAATGTCTTGGTTAGAATGCGATAGATGGTTCGAGGCACATACAACAATTCCTTCACGAGGAATTTGGTTCTAGGGGCTTGACCAGGCTTCAGCGGCTTCATCAACACTTGCATATAGTG
Organism: Triticum dicoccoides; assembly: GCF_002162155.2. Classification (NCBI taxonomy): domain Eukaryota; kingdom Viridiplantae; phylum Streptophyta; class Magnoliopsida; order Poales; family Poaceae; genus Triticum; species Triticum dicoccoides. The sequence goes on along the minus strand of NC_041384.1, from coordinate 238,281,877 downwards.
ATCCGATAGCTCAGGTTCATGGTAGATGAGCGGCACACCTTCAAGGGGAGGACTGACAGGCAGGGCATGAAGCAATTCAGAGGCCGGTGCTTTGAAGTGAGTGTTTTCTGTCATTCAATCTAGTAGCCATGAATTCACATCTTCATCATTGCCGGTGATGTGCAATGTGGTGTAGAACTGAAGAATTAGTTCCTCATTCCAGTCTACGATGTCGGTGCAGAAGTTTAGCAGCCCAACACCATGAAGAACACTGAGGATTAGGGTGAAGCACGACAGTGATTCCATGTCTACATGAGGAATATGCTCATGGTCAAAGATCTTGTCCTTGTCAAAAAGCAGTGAAGAGTAGAAGTTAGCTTGGCTGGCAGTCCAGAAACGCTTCCTTCGAAGACGAGCATAGTCATATGGAGTGTAATCAGTGAAGAACACATGCTCGTGAAAGAAGTCACCAACCTTGAATTTTTGCCTTTTGGAGAAGGGATTCTTCGGCTTGGGCTAAGGAGTATCAGTCAATGCCTTCATAGCTTCAGGAATCACATTCTCAGGAGCCACAAGCTGAGGAATTTCAGTGCCAATATCTTCAGTGGCAGCCTGGGTCTCCATCTCTTCAGTGGCATGAGCATCAGCACTAGTGCCTGGAATTGCTTCAGGTACGGTAAGAAGAGAAGCTTGAGGTTCTTCAAAGCCCATAGGAATTTCTTCAGTCTGGACAAGGGATTGAGGAATCTGTTGTAGTGGGGTGAATAGTGGTGAATTGGGGTGCTGACTTTCCCAAAAGTCATTGTTCAGAACTAGAGTGCTGCACCCAATATCCACGTCTTCTTCTTCATCCATTTCCTCAACGCCTACCTCTTCAGCTGTGAACTGAGGCATTGGCGATGATATGACTGGAGTGGACGTGAGATTGTCCACCTTAATTTCTTCGTCCATCTGCTTTGACGAAGCATCATAAGGAACATCTTCATCAGATCCGCTTGGGATCTCATAATCCTCACCAAAGGGAATGAGTTCCTTTGATGGTATGCTTGAAACTGGAATAACATCAATTGGATTCTCAAAATAACTTGTCGGAGTCTTTGTCTTCTTTGGTGCTGAAGACTCTAAGGTAGCGGATGCTTTCCTCTTCTTCACAGCTGCTCTCTCTATAGCTTTGGTTTTCCTCACTTCTGATGCAGAAGGAAGAGTGGGACTTGGCATTGGTGCAGGAGGAGTAGAGGAAATTGTTTCATTTTCTTCAGGCACAACTGATGTCCTTGCCCTGATTGGTTCAGTTTCTTCAGGCTCAACATTTGACTCTTCAGCGGACCTGGCTTGTTCTTCAGGCGCAACACAAATGCTTGCCCTGGCAATTTCATCAGCGACTGGAATAGCTTCATTAGACCTGGTACTTTCATTTTCTTCAGCAACCTGATTTTCATCAGCGGTGGTGGCATGACCTTCAATTTGCTGAGCAGATGCTTCAGCTTGAGGAGATTCACATTGCGTTGGAGCAGCAACATTTGAGGTGAGTCCTTCAGCTAGTTTCACAAACCTGACTTTGGCTCCAAGCCAATCTGTATGGTAGACATTGAATTCATCACTGAGACTTTTGATCTCAGACTATATGGCAACAAGTTCATCAATTGTCATGTTGACAACATTTTTCTTCAGGAAACACTCCTTCTTATACAGAGCGTTCTTCAGCTTCTTGGCCTTCTCAAATTTCTATTTTTCTTTACTAATGAAGGCAGTCAGCATGTGACTTTGTCCAGGAGTGAGATTGAAGTCTGGCATAGGTGTGTTTGGATCCTTGTGCCATAGATCAATGAAGTCAAGGATCGGCTTGGGATCTAGCACCAATGGCACATTTGTGCCTTTGGCTCTAGTGGCCCTCTACTGTCTGTCTCTGATGATTTCAGCGAGTTCATCATCAATAGCTTCGTCATCAGTCGACGGCACATGGAGGGCGACCTGCTTCTTATGAGGACTTGGTCGCGAGCCTCGTCCAGCAGTAGCCTTTTTCTTCAGCAGAGTGGGGCCAGTTGAGGATTGTGGCAATGATGAAGAACTTGCAGAGGCTCCTAAGGCAATTGAGATGCCTTTGGTCCTACGACACGAGGTGAGATGCACAGGTGCTGAGGACTTTGAAACTTGAGGAACTGGGGCAGCTCGAGGAATTGGCCGTGAGGGCATTGCTGAGGTGCTTGGCCGTGAGGGCATTGAAGCAGATGCACTGGGCTTGTGTGCAGGCATCTTTGGCATAGCCTTCTTGGGCTTGCTAGCAGAGGCCTTAGCAGTGGCAGCAGCAGCAGAGTCTTCATTGAATTTTCTTACTGCTTCTTTAGCCATTTGGCTAGCTTCTCTTACCGTCTTGCCCATTCATCAGGATAGTCCTCACCACGCTTGAGGCTGGTGGGATCAGCTTCTTGGCCAGGTGCCAGTGGAGGTCTTGGGCAAGGAGGGTAAAGAGCGAATTTCTTCATGTACTTTGGAGTAACATACCTGTACTCCCTCCATTCCCATGCCCATCTCCTTTCTATCCTTTGTATGCGCACCTTGCGCTGATTCTTGGTCTCCTTGCCATGCTTGGCCTCATCAGGAGAACAATAGTCTTCATAAATGTCCCCAGGGATCTCAAATGCTGTGTTGACTTCCAGTCTCTTGCCTCCCTTCTGAGGTTTCTTCCCGTCAGCCATTTTCTTTAGCTGAGGATTTTGAACGATTGAGTTTTCTGACGAGGTATGCAACTTTTCTATGAGGAATGTTGGAAATGAGTTAAGTTGATGAGAACCTGGTGATTCAGCAGCGAGTACCTGTGAGCAGACTATAGGTGCGAAGAATTTGAAGAAGTCATATGCGTTCTTAGAAGTTTTTGCAAAAATAACAAGTTTGAGGAATTTGACCAGATGTGTATTGAGGAATTTCACTAAGCATTCTTTGACTTAGGTTCCACAGTTGTATAGATTGAAAATCCACACAATTAAGGAATCTTGAAGAAAAATGTGGGTTAGAGAAACAGATCAAGAAAATATGTTCGTGTGAGGTGTTTAGAGTGTGAAGATTGAAGAATAAACACCTTTTGAAGATTTGTGGAAAGCATCAGAATCAACAAGGGCAGTAAAAATAACTTTTAATTACCCTTGACGAAGAACACAACGAACTGGGAATAGTAGATTGGAACTTCGTCTGTCCGGATCTTTCACGCCCTAACTTGGCAGAGGAAGACAACTACAGCGGCGGCGGAGTGAAGAAATCCGTGACCGGCGCAAGTACGACGGCGACGAGATCGAGGCAGTGAAGCTCTTACTCACCGGCGATGATAGAAGTATCGGCGGTGCTAGGTTTGGGAGCTTGAGCAAGGGAGTGAGGTCGAGCGGAGTAAAAACAGTCCGAGGAGGGTGAGGGGTATATATAGCCGCGGTGAAAAACTGCTCGCCCGAGGAAAATGGACGAACGTTCCCCTGTCTCTTCTCATCTCAGCGACATGTGTCACCCACGTACAGAGCGGTGGCGATCGTGTGAGATCGTGCTTATTGTGGGATGTGGAACGATTTAGGTGACGAAAAGCCAAAAATTTAGATAAGAAAGTTTTAATGTTTCGTTCGCAAATTCTTCAGCTGACAAGGACACTGTGAAGATTTTGAGCGGGTTTCAAATGGAACGCACATGAAGAATTTGTGAACAGACTGGGTTGAGTATAGCATAGAGGGGGAAGGGTCCGATCACATTCACTTAGCAGAAAAGGCAACTTGAAGAATTTCGTCACACTTAGAGGGTTAGTCTTCATTGATTGAAGAAAAACGTTACTTCGTGTATTGCACATCTAAGTCATTAAATTTTCATAAGTGTTAGGATGTGTGTCCTCTTCAAAGGACATTCGAAGATTCTAAGATATTTAGCTCACACCACAACTTGCTAAATCTCTTCTCATCCAAGGTTTGTGAAGATATCGGCTAGCTGTTCTTCAGTCTTCACATGCTCAACAAATGATCACGAAGAAAATGATGACAAATCTGAATGTGCTTTGTCTTCGAGTGCTGAACTGGGTTATGAGCAATCTTGATGGCACTCTCATTGTCACAATAGAGTGGCACATTCTTCATATTGATGTTGTAGTCCTTGAGAGTTAGCTTCATCCATAGCAATTGAGCACAACATGAACCAGCAGCAATGTACTCAGCTTCAGCGGTAGAGAGCGATACATAGTTCTATTTCTTTGAGGACCAATAGACCAAGGATCGTCTGAGGAAATGGCATGTGCCTGATGTTGACTTGCGGTCCACACAATCACCAGCATAGTCAGAGTCTAAATATCCAATGAGATCAAAAGCCGAGCCCTTGGGATACCATAATCCAAGTGTTGGAGTGTGAGCTAGATATCGAAGAATATGCTTCACAACCTTATGGTGTGATTCCTTCGGTGTAGCTTGAAAGCGGGCACACATGCAAACACTAAGCATAATATCTAGCCTAGATGCACATAAATACAATAAAGAGCCAATCATGGAGCGGTATACCTTTTGATCAAAGTCAATACCATTTTCATCAGTGCATAGATGGCCATTTGTGGGCATAGGGATTTTGACGCCTTTGCAATCTTGCATGCCGAATTTCCTCAACACATCCTTGAGATATTTCTCCTGAGATATGAAGATGTCATTTCGTTGTTGACGAATCTGAAGACCTAATAAGAATTTCAATTCTCCCATCAGAGACATTTGATATTCTGCACTCATCATGTAGGCAAATTCATCAATGTAACGTTGGTCAGTACAACCAAAGATGATATCATCAACATATATTCGGCTTACGAATAATTCATCATCATAAGCTTTGATGAAAAGAGTTTGGTCAAGTGAATCGGTTTTGAAGCCTTTCTTCACGAGGAATTCCTTCAAAGTATCATACCACGCCCGAGGGGCCTGCTTGAGGCCATAGAGGGCCTTATTGAGTCTGCAGACTTTGTCAGGATGCTTTGGATCCTCAAAACCTGGGGGTTGAGCAACATATACTTCTTCCTCAAGCTTACCATTGAGGAATGCACTTTTGACATCCATTTGATGTAATATAATATTATGATGGTTAGCATAAGCAAGTAATATGCGAATAGCCTCAAGTCTAGCAATAGGTGCAAAAGTTTCATCGAAATCAATCTATTCAACCTGTGTGTAGCCTTGAGCTACAAGCCATGCCTTATTCCTCACCACAAGGCCATTTTCATCTTGCTTGTTGCGGAAGATCCATTTGGTGCCAATGATATTATGCTTGTGAGGGTCTGGTCGCTTAACAAGTTCCCACACATTGTTGAGCTCGAACTGATGTAATTCTTCTTGCATAGCTTGAATCCACTCAGGCTCCAGAAATGCTTCATCTACCTTAGTGGGCTCTGTGATAGAGACAAAAGCAAAGTGCCCACAAAAGTTAGACAAATGTGAAGCTTTTGAGTGTGTGAGAGGACCTGGTGCTTTGATGTCGTTGATGATTCTTTTAATCTGCACTTCATTAGCAACGCGGGGATGTGCTGGTTGACGACGAGGAATTTGCTCAGCATTTTCTTTAGAGCCATTTTCTTCAGGTTCTCCAGCATGATGTTCTTCATGTTCTGGAATGACTTCTTCAGCAGATTCTTCGGTAGGAATGACATCCTCGGTAGCCTTGAACTTAATGGATTCCTCAAGTGGTATTTCATCTAGCACAGGAGGCATGTGCTCTCTTTGCGAGCCATTAGTCTCATCGAACCGCACATCTACAGTTTCAACAACCTTGTGGTGATAGGTGTTGAAGACTCTGTAGGTGTGTGAGTCCTTTCCATAACCAAGCATAAAACCTTCATGTGCTTTCGGTGCAAATTTAGAATTGTGATGAGGATCTCTAATCCAACATTTAGCACCGAAGACTTTGAAATAACTCACATTGGGTTTCTTGTCCGTGAGGAGTTCATATGAGGTATTTCTGAAGAATTTGTGAAGATATACTCTGTTGATGATGTGGCACACAGTATCAATTGCCTCAGGCCAAAAGCGTGGAGGCATATTGTACTCATCAAGCATAGTGCCAGCCATCTCAACAAGAGTCATGTTCTTGCGCTCCACGACACCATTCTGCTGAGGAGTATAAGGAGCATATAACTGATGAGTAATACCAGGTTCATCAAGATAATCATCAAGACCAGAATTCTTGAACTCAGTTCCATTGTCAGTTCTGATGTGCTTGATCTTCACACCAAAATTGGTTGAAGCCCTCGAGGAAAATCATTTGAAGACTTCCTGCACTTCAGTTTTGTAAGTGATGATATGCACCCATGTATAACGAGAGTAGTCATCAACAATGACAAAGCCATATAAAGATGCAACATTAGTAAATGTGGCATAATGAGTAGGACCAAAGATATCTATGTGAAGAAATTCAAATGGACGAGTGGTAGTCATGATGGTCTTTGAGGGATGCTTGGCCTTGGTCATCTTCCCAGCTTCACAAGCTCCACACAGATGGTCCTTGAGGAATTTGACATCCTCGATGCCAATGACATGCTTCTTCTTCGCGAGCATGTGTAAGTTCCTCATGCCAACATGACCAAGTCGTCGATGCCATAGCCAGCCTTCTAAAGCTTTTGCAAGTAGACATGTAGCAGGTTGTGGTCCTGTAGAGAAATCAACAATAATCTCCTCTCCTAAAGCCTTCGAAGACTTTGGAATTATCAGCTTCCATGATCACAACACAACGATACTTGCCAAAGAAAACAACCATATCAAGATCACAAAGCGTTGAGACAGACATGAGGTTGAACCCTAAGGACCCGAGAAGCATGACTTTGTGTAACAGCCTGGATTTTGGCCCTTTTCTTTTTCTTTTAATTTATTTGGTTTTTGCTCTGTTTTTCTTTTTGGAGTGGTTCTATGGCCTTGCCACCTGGGAAATCATCCTCATTCTCCCTCCCAAGTGTCTCATCCTTCTCAAAACCTTGCCAAGATCATGCCACTTAACTCCATGACCAAACACTAATTTCTTTTTTCAGGAATATTCCTTTTTTCTATTAAAGGAATAACCCTATCTGCCCTAGGTTGTGAAGCAACCTATATTTATGTCCATCCAAAAATTCCCAAATAATTCTCATAAATTTTTTGGGTCATATCTTCCTCAAATATGGCAAAATATTTCATTGGACATGTTTCTCATCATGCTCAATAAATTCATTTCCTTTTCTGTCCTGAATGGCACATTGTGAAGAAAGTGTTATTTATCTTTGCCCATTTGAACCCAAATTTTTTGAACACCTTTTCCTGTACAAATAATTGATATGTGCCAAAATTCAACTTTATTTGACTACCCAAACTTCCTTAGTAATTTTTCAAAGTTTCTGTCAGACAGAAGGCTTTGTGAAAGAAGTGCTAGCTAGGTTTATGCAAATGAGTTGAAATTTTGCACACTCCTTCATGTACTCATGTCAGCACACCCGTCCAATTTGCAGCCTTATCCAATTATCTATGTGAGAACAGGACCAAATCTTTGATTCTGGCAATATTTTCAAATTGTGAAGGAAGTACATTTTATATAACTTCATTTTGCCTGAAAATTTGCCAGAGCCTTCTCATTACCATAAAACGGCTCTCCACCAAATTTGGGACCAATTCATCTAGCAAATATTCCTCTGGAATTTTTGCAAGTTTCTAAACAGAGAGAATAGCTGTGAAGGAAGTACCATTTTGGTGAATCCAATTGGTATGAAATTTTTACAGCATCTTACTATGTCCAAATCCCCAAGCGTTGCCAAATTTCAGCTCAAGTGACTTCTCCATGTGAGTGAATCATCTTGATCTAGTTTCTAGACCATTTGGATCAGTTGCAAAGCAAGTGTATTAATCCTTGGTCTAATTCTTCTCAAACTTACCAGGATTATAGTCCTTCCTAATCTAATCACCCCAGACAAACTTTTTGACCCAACCAAGTCCTTGTAAATCACCAGTACACGTTCAAGTTTACTGTAGTAAACTTCAAAGGTTAATTACCATTTAACTAGAGCATTTTTCACCGAACTACCACCGCAGTTGCAACCACCCCAGGAAGGACAAACCCCCAGACATTGTTTGGCCGGCTGTGTGGCACTACGTGCACCAGTGCACGCGGTGATCACGAGCTTTGGCACGCAATGCGCGCGCTCTGCTGGCGTTGGACGCGTCCAGGGCGTCTTCTAGCTTCGGCCCCTCTCCCTCTCATCGTCTTCGTGTTCTTGAGCATGTCTAACAGTTTTACCCCGTCATCGCCGTCCTCCTAGATCCATCTCCCCCTCTGTAAGCCCCTCCATCAGTGCTCGTCGCCGCGCGCCCATGGGCGCACTGTGGCCGACCGAGCACTAATGGCGCCGTGGACGTTTCCCCTCTATGCCCTCGGCCCCTCTTGCCCTGTGTGTATCTGTAGCTCTTCCGCACCTCCCTCGTCGCCTTCCCACACCCAGCCGTGATCACTAAGCAGCGCCAGAGTCTTGGCCGAGCTCATGCGGCAGTAACCAGCTTGGTCTCCCTCGCCCTGCTTATATAAGGAAGCCCCGAGACCCCTCGAGGTCACCACCAGCCTTGCCTCGCTCCACTACCCCTCCCCAGCCTCTCAAACGAGCTCGAGAAGCTCTCCCTGCCCGCCCATGGTCGAAGCCACGCTGCCGGCCGCCACCTAAATTGACTCAACTTCGGCCTCTCCTCCTCTTCTTTCCACCTCCAGGAGCTCACCCAGACTCTAACGCACCCTCCCCTTCCCTCGGTTTCTCTCCGAAGCTGCTGTGGCCGCTCATCCCCAACTTTGGCCGCCGCCGTTGCTCTCGGCCACCGCGGTCACCTCGTGCCCTACTTCTCCCCAGTGTGCTTGCAGCCTCTGAACGGACGCGGCGCTCCGTCCCGGTCCCGCCAGTGCCTTCCCCTCGGTCTAAGGTGGTCGGAGTCGCCGGAGACCTGCACCGGCCGCTCCTCTGTTTCTCCCATCGGGACAAGGAAGAAGCAGACAGGGGAGAGAGAGAGAGAGGATAAAGTGGACCCCGCCTGTAAGTCTCACAGCCGCCCGGTCCCACCTTGCCACGCTGGATAAGTGGAGGCGTATTCTTCTGAATACGTCTTCCCAGCTAGAAAGCGCACTTTCCTTCTCTTTGAGCTCAAAATGCGTTTTCCGTACTCTGAAGGCGTATTCCTCTAAATGCGCTTTCTCTTTTTCAGCTCATGGGCCTGTTTGTAGAGTTATTTTTACAGATTGGTCCCTGAACTTCGTCAGGCTATAACTTTTTGCTCGAGACTCCGAATGAGGTGAATCCAACACCCACATCTTCGTCTCGTCGAGCCCGTTCTGTTGGTTTCATTTTCACTATGGTTTGGCACTATGAAAATGACCATTTTTCCCTTGCGCTTAATCAGCCCCCTCCGAGAGAGAATGTTTTCTGACGATTCGTTCCGCGAGCTCCTCGCACTTTCTGCCGATGATTTCTTCCACCCCAGGCAACCACAACCGCCATTTGCATGATAGCCATGCAGTAGCATTGGTTTTCAACTTGAATCTTTAATAACTATATGTTTGTTTTCCTACTGCTGCCGTTATTTCAGCTATGCTTATGGACCGGTGGTTACCATCATGCTATGTTTCTTGCACTCTGATATCATGTTCTACCTGCTAGTATTACTTTCATATTGTCATGCTTGATAGTAGTACATGTTGGGTTGGTCATGTTCTTCGGTGCATGACTAACGTCCGTTACCGAGTACCGTTAATATGCTTTGTTGCTCTGCTGTTAGTTGGTTAAGTGTTTACTTGGTTATGTTATTGATGTGTTCTTGCATGGTATTTATTGTTGATGATAATGGTCATGTTATGAGTAGAGTTGTACTTGTGATATTCATGCTCGTCATTATGCCATGCTTAGTTGGATATGATTCATTGTTGATATGGTGGATAGTTATGTTGCCCTCATGTTTATGTTGATATCATGCTCATGCATTATATTTGCATCATGTTATTTTATCATGGCTCAACATATAGCATTCAAGTTTAACCGAATTAAATTGAACTTGAACAACTGTTGGCTGAGTCATGGTGCCACCATATCGAGCTGACCAGTGCAACCACGCTTACCTAATGGGAAGGCCCTAACTGGGTCTATTGTCATGCCTCTCGCCGGTGCCTCCAATGAGGGAAGGTTATGCACGGGCACTACCTTGATCAGGTAGGACGACATAAGCCTTGTGTGCCCGTTTTGGAGTATGGATCCATTCTCCCCGTTTGGGACCGTTTATATTTTGCCACTATGGTGGCCGTTGCTGCCTTTGGTAGGCACAGGGCCACCCATGACTTAGCCCAAAGGGGAGTTGGTCGGAGTGGCCGGGAGAGTGTCATGGCAATAGGACGATTTTGTCGGAACACCGTTGGTCCACTCGAATGGGAGTGCGAGACCATGGGTTCTGTGGTGTGGGTACAGTGTACTAACCTCTACAGAGTGTATATTAAATCTACCGATAGCCGTGCCCGCGAATAAGGGCCCAATTTGTGTCGGTCACACTATGGGTCAACAGTAATAATAATAATGTGCTTAATAACAACCCTGGTTCGACGATGAGATAAGTTGGTTATGTGATCCGTGAATGATCACCGTTTGGTTACGAGGTAACTCGTTGAACCAAGAGTGGTTCCGTTCGTGATCATGAGATGATCACCGTGGTATCGAGGATACCAAGTTGATGGATAATTGTGATGTTGTGCGAGAATCGCGGGTGAAGGTCAAGCTCCTTGTGGTCATGTATGATTACTACAGTATTGTTTATACCCAGCTTGATTTGATCCTGAGATGATCGTGTGATGTCCGAGGTTGGTAAGTGATGCGTGTGTTGGTTACAAAGTAATCCGAGCAGAATAAATGGTGCATATAGTGTCATCATGTTGCATGCTAGTATCGTCAAATTTATATGTTCATGCCATTCTAGCTGTATCATGTTCATGTGATTCATGCCATGTTATTCTGATGATCTTATGATGAATTCCTGCTTAACCTGTAATTGCCATGCTGTTGTTTGTCTTGAATGCTTTTGGTTATTGTGATCTTGCAAGTACATTCAATGTACTTGTCAGTGTTCTGGGAACGGGGGTCCCCAGACTTGCCTGCCTGCGGCCCGCAGCGTGGCTCCTCCAGCAGCCCCGTACGGTCCATCTTCACCAGTAAACACCCAAGACCCTCGCGAGGGGCCAAGCCTTGCGAGGCAGATGACACAAGATCTCCTCAGGAGCGGCCTCACCAGGCTGGCTCGTGAGGGGCGGAGATATCAAGGCAAGGAGAACATCGCGAGGTTCCAATGACGTAAGCCATGACGATCAAGACCAGGCGGGCGCCAGTGAGCACAGTATCCTCGTTTCCTCTTTGCTGCTAAGGAGGCAAGCGCGGGCGAGGAGTTCCAAGGCATCATGCAAAGGTTTCCATATCGGTGCAACAAGACCAAGACCAGCAGGACGGCAGGACGGAGGTCATCATAGAGCCCAAGACGGCGTCACCACCAGAGCCTTTGGCAGGCGAAGACTACTTTTGTCAGGATTACTTGTACTAGTTTTCTCCCTTTGAATTTGTCCATTGTAGGATCCCTTCCCGCTCAATATTTGGGAAGAGGACCAGGGCCTCTATAAATAGGACTAGCCACCACCATACCTGGAAGGATCGAGATCATCCTCGAACACACAAGCTCAGCAAGCACAAGAACACCTCTCCTCAGGAGGCTGTTCTTCCCTTGTAACTGTACATCCTCATCCCAAGAGGCAATCCATCACACCACACTGGAGTAGGGTATTACACCACAACGGTGGCCCGAACCAGTATAAATCTTGTGTCTCATGTTCTTTGGGTTCGTCAAGCTAGGCCGCGAGATCGTTGAGTGTGCGAGCTTGAGAGGGGGGAGATCTTCGTGAGGACCCCATTGTTTGAACCTCAAGGGTTTTGCCGGAACCCGAAATCCGACATTTGGCGCGCCAGGTAGGGGTGCGCCGAAGCTTCACCCCTCGACGGCCTCGCCTCTCCGACCGACTCTCATGGACGCTGCACCTTCCCCGACTGGATCGACAGGCGCCCTCCGCGGCGCAGGGGGGCTTCGGGCCTTCACCCCGCCTTGCGGCGGGTGCCGTGGCTGCACAAGTTCAGGCCGAAGCTGCCGCCCCATTACGATGGTGCGGTGGATTCGGCGGCCTTTCTGCTGGTGTATTAGGAGGCTGTCCTGGAGGCCGGGGCGACGACAAGATCATGGCCAATTGGTTCCCGATGGCCCTCGCTAGCATGCCGCGCGCCTAGCTCCTCCATCTGCCAGAATCTTTCGTGGCCTCTTGGGGGGAGCTGCGCGACCTCTTCATCGCGCGCTTCGGGGGACGAGCGCCCCCGGTTGTTGCGGCTCTCCTCGGTGGCTCGCTAGCGCCACCCACGGACCATCACATCAACACGTTCTTTCGCCATATCAGCGCCGCCTCCACGCGGCAGGGGGCTCCCCCGGGTGGGCGGCGCCCAAGGCCGACCTGATCTTCGACTTAGAAGATCGCCCAGTCAACACCGTCGGCTCGGGTGTGCTTCCAATGCTTTGCACGCTGACCATCTATAGTGTAGCCGTCACCAAGACCCTCATCGACGGCGGCGCCGGCCTCAACGTGCTCTCTGTGGAGGCCTTTAGTCTTCTTCACATACAGCTCGAGAGGCTCCGCCCCAGCTGGTCCTTCTTCGATGTCGGCGGCGGCTCCTCCACCCCCCTAGAGCAAATCTGTCTCTCCGTGACTTTCGGCACACGCGACAAATACCACACCAAGCTAATCGACTTCGACATAGCCCGCATCAGTTTGCCGTATAACGCCATCCTCGGGTACCCGACGCTGGCCCAGTTTATGGCGGCGACCCATCCTGCCTACAACCTCATGAAGATGCCAGGAAGCAATGGCGTCCTTACCGTGGCCGGGGACACCAAGGAAGCCGTGGCGGCTCTCAAGCTAGCCTTCAGGGCCACGACAGCAGCTTGCTCGGCCAGCAAGGCCACACCCAGGGCCAAGGGGTCTGCGCCGACCAAGAAGAAGCAGTTGTTCACCCAAGGCCAATTCAAGACGAAGCAGATACCGGTCGACGTGGACGGGGCCTCTGGCTCTACCTTTATCATAGGCGCCGACCTTGCCCCAGCTCAAAAGGAGTTGGTGGACTTCCTGCGAGTGAACAAGGAAGTATTCGCCTGGGAGCCCAAGTAGCTAGTTGGGGTCCCGAGAGGAGTAATTGAACATCATCTGAGGGTGTGCCCCAACGTGCGGCCTATGAAGTAGAAGGCGAGGCAACAATCCATGGAGAAGCAGCCTTTCATCGTTAAGGAAACCCGCAAGCTGGAGGCAGCAGGTGTCATTCGTGAGGTCCGGTACCCGGAGGGCTGGCAAATCTGGTCGTTGTGCCGAAGAAAGGAGGAAAGGAACACATGTGTGTCGATTTCACTAACCTCAACAAGCCCTGCCCTCAGGACCAGTTTCCGCTGCCTTGCATCGACCAGATTGTTGACTCTACCGCGGAGTGTGACCTGCTGTGCTTCCTGGATGCGTTCTTAGGATACCACCAGATCAAGATGGCAGTGGAAGATGTGGAAAATACAGCTTTCTTAACCCCATGCGGGGTATACTGCTTCACTTGGATGCCATTTGTACTGCGCAACACAGGAGCAACCTTCTAGCGGCGGGTGCACATCGCCTTGGGGCGGCAGCTCGGGAGGAACGCTGAGGCCTACGTCGACGACATTGTGGTAAAATCTCGGGAGGAAAAAACTTTGATTCAGAACCTGGAGGAGACCTTCGCGAGCTTGTGCTAGGTGGAACTGCGACTCAATCCAGAGAAGTGTGTGTTTGGTGTCCCTTCCGGCAAGCTGCTGGGCTTCCTCGTATCCCACAGAGGGATCAAGGCAAACCTGGAGAAGGTCAAGGCAATCAAAGACATGAGTCCACCACAAAACCACAGAGAGATGCAGAAGCTTGCAGGCTGCGTGACTTCACTGGGGCGCTTCATCTCCAAGTTGGGGGAGCGCACCTTGCCATTCTTCAAGCTGATGAAGAAGAAGGGTCCGTTCAAGTGGACCCCCAAGGCCGACATAGCATTTCAAGACCTCAAGAGATACTTGACCAGCCCGCCGGTGATGGTGGCACCTCATCCTCGCGAGCCCTTGGTACTCTACCTGTCTGTGCCACCCCATTCCGCTAGCACAGCACTGGTGGTCGTCAGAGAGGAGCCCCAAGTCAAGGGCTCGCCAAATGAAGCCGCCAAGCCGGATAAGGCTGCACAACACCAAGACAATGTTCCTGAGGCGGCGACTGGATTGGCTAGTGCTACCTCTTGAGCACTGTGTTGGATTTCTCCGAAGAGGAGAGGATGATGCAGCAAAGTAGCGTAAGTATTTCCCTCAATTTTTGAGAACCAAGGTATCAATCCAGTAGGAGGCTACGCGCGAGTCCCTCGTACCTACACAAAAACAATAGCTCAACGCAACCAACGCGCTTAGGGGTTGTCAATCCCTTCACGGTCGCTTACGAAAATGAGATCTGATAAAGATGATAAATAATATTTTTGGTATTTTTGGTATAGATATGCAAAGTAAAAAGTAAAAGGCAAAGTAAAAGCAAAGCAATAATAAAGTGATGGAGATTGATATGATGAGAAAGAGACCCGGGGGCCATTGGTTTCACTAGTGGCTTCTCTCAAGAGCATAAGTATTCTACGGTGGGTGAACAAATTACTGTTGAGCAATTGACAGAATTGAGCATAGTTATGAGAATATCTAGGTGTGATCATGTATATAGGCATCACGTCCGAGACAAGTAGACCGACTCCTGCCTGCATCTACTACTATTACTCCACTCATCGACCGCTATCTAGCATGCATCTAGAGTATTAAGTTAAAAATAGAGTAACGCCTTAAGCAAGATGACATGATGTAGAGGGATAGTTTCATGCAATATGATAAAAAACCTATCTTGTTATCCTCGATGGCAACGATACAATACGTGTCTTGCTGCCCCTTCTGTCACTGGGAAAGGACACCACAAGATCAAACCCAAAGCTAAGCACTTCTCCCATGGCAAGAACAACAAATCTAGTAGGCCAAACCAAACTGATAATTCAAAGAGACTTGCAAAGATAACCAATCATACATACAAGAATTTAGAGAAGATTCAACTATTATTCATAGATAGACTTGATCACAAACCCACAATTCATCAGTCTCAACAAACACACCACAAAAAGAAGATTACATCGAATAGATCTCCACGAGAGAGGGGGAGAACATTGTATTGACATCCAAAAAGAGAGAAGAAGCCATCTAGCTACTAGCTATGGACCCGTAGGTCTGAACTAAACTACTCACACTTCATCGGAGGGGCTTGGATGATGATGTAGAAGCCCTCCGTGATCGATGCCACCTCCGGTGGAGCTCCGAAACAGGCCCCAAGATGGGATCTCGTGGATATAGAAAGTTGCAGCGGTGGAATTAGGTTTTTGGCTCCGTCCCTAATCGTTTGGGGGTACGTGGTTATATATAGGAGGAAGAAGTACGTCGGTGGAGATTCGAGGGACCCGCAAGGCAGGGGGCGCACCCTAGGGGGGGGGGCGCCCTCCACCCTCGTGACCGCCTCGTGGCTTTCTTGATAGAGGGTCCAAGTCTCCTAGATCTTATCTGATGAGAAAATCACGTTTCCGAAGGTTTCATTCCGTTTGGACTCCGTTTGATTTTCCTTTTCTTCGAAACCCTAAAATAGGCAAAAAAACAGCAATTCTTGGCTGGGCCTCCGGTTAATAGGTTAGTCCCAAAAATATTATAAATGTGGATAATAAAGCCCAATAATGTCTAAAACAGTAGATAATATAGCATGGAGCAATCAAAAATTATAGATACATTGGAGACGTATCAAGCATCCCCAAGCTTAATTCCTGCTCGTCGTCGAGTAGGTAAATGATAAAAACAGAATTTTTGATGCTACTTGGAATAATTTCAATGTAAATCTTATTAATTGTGGTATGAATATTCAGATTCAAAAGATTCAAGACAAAAGTTTAATATTGACATAAAAATAACAATACTTCAAGCATACTAACTAAGCAATTATGTCTTCTCAAAATAACATGGCCAAAGAAAGTTATCCCTACAAAATCATATAGTCTAGCTATGCTCTATCTTCACCACACAAAGTATTTAGATCATGCACAACCCTGATGACAAGCCAAGCAATTGTTTCATACTTTTGACATTCTCAAAACTTTTTCAATCTTCACGCAATACATGAGCGTGAGCCATGGACATAACACTTTAGGTTGAATAGAATGGTGGTTGTGGAGGAAACAAAAAGGGAGAAGATAGTCTCACATCAACTAGGCGTATCAACAGGCTATGGAGATGCCATCAATAGATATCAATGTGAGTGAGTAGGGGTTTCCATGCAACGGATGCACTAGAGCTATAAGTGTATGAAGGCTCAAAAAAAGAAACTAAGTGGGTGTGCATCCAACTTGCTTGCTCACGAAGACCTAGGGCATTTTGAGGAAGCCCATCATTGGAATATACCAGCCAAGTTCTATAATGAAAAATTCCCACTAGTATATTAAAGTGACAAAACAAGAGACTCTCTATCATGAAGATCATGGTGCTACTTTGAAGCACAAGTGTGGTAAAAGGATAGTAGCATTGTCCCTTCTCTCTTTTTCTCTCATTTTTTTATTTGGGCCTTTTCTCTTTTTTATGTCCTTTTTTTATTTAGTCCGGAGTCTCATCCCGACTTGTGGGGGAATCATAGTCTCCATCATCATTTTCTCACTTTGGAAAATGCTCTAATAATGATGATCATCACACTTTTAGTTTCTTACAACTCAAGAATTACAACTCGATACTTAGAACAAGATATGACTCTATATGAATGCCTTCGGCGGTGTACCGGGATATGCAATGAATCAAGAGTGACATGTATGAAAGAATTATGAATGGTGGCTTTGCCACAAATACGATGTCAACTACATGATCATGCTAGCAATATGACAATGATGGAGCGTGTCATAGTAAACGGAATGGTGGAAAGTTGCATGGAAATATATCTCGGAATGGCTATGGAAATGCCATGATAGGTAGGTATGGTGGCTGTTTTGAGGAAGGTATTTGGTGGGTGTATGATACCGGCGAAAAGTGCGCGGTATTAGAGAGGCTAGCAATGGTGGAAGGAAGGGAAGTGCGTATAATCCATGGA
Organism: Triticum dicoccoides; assembly: GCF_002162155.2. NCBI lineage: Eukaryota > Viridiplantae > Streptophyta > Magnoliopsida > Poales > Poaceae > Triticum > Triticum dicoccoides. Next base: position 238,264,657 of record NC_041384.1, on the reverse strand, counting down.
CTCAACATTAGTCATAAAGAACTCATATACTTATTGCAAAAATCTAGAAGTTATCAAAGCAAAGTATTATGCTCATGCTCCTAGGGGGATAGATTGGCAGGAAAAGACCATCGCTCGTCCCCGACTGCCACTCATAAGGAAGACAATCAATAAATAAATCATGCTCCGACTTCATCACATAACGGTTCACCATTCGTGCATGCTACGGGAATCACAAACTTTAACACAAGCATTTCTCAAATTCACAACTACTCAACTATCATGACTCTAATATCACCATCCTCATATCTCAAAAAAATTATCAAGCATCAATTTTTTCTTAGTATGCACCGCACTCAAAAGAAGGTTTTACAAATCTTGAATACCAAGCATATTATTATTAAGAAAATTACCATGCTATTAAGACTCTCAAAGTAATCTAAGTGAAGCATGAGAGATCAATAGTTTCTATAAAACAAACCCACCACCGTGCTCTAAAAGATATAAGTGAAGCACTAGAGCAGAATTATATAACTCAAAAGATATAAGTGAAGCATAAAGAGTATTCTATCAAATTCCAAATTATGTATGGCTCTCTCAAAAGGTGTGTACAGCAAGGATGATTGTGGCAAACTAATAAGCAAAGAATCAAATAATAAAAGACGCTCCAAGCAAAACACATATCATGTGGTGAATAAAAATATAGCTCCAAGTAAAGTTACCGATAGAAGTAGACAAAAGAGGGGATGCCTTCCGGGGCATCCCCAAGATTTGGCTTTTAGGTGTCCTTAGATTATCTTGGGGGTGCCATGGGCATCCCCAAGCTTAGGCTCTTGCCACTCCTTGTTCCATAATCCATCAAATCTTTACCCAAAACTTGAAAACTTCACAACACAAAACTTAAAGTAGAAAATCTCGTGAGCTCCGTTAGCGAAAGAAAACAAAAGACCACTTCAAGGTACTGTAATGAACTCATTATTTATTTATATGGGTGTTTTACCTACTGTATTCCAATTTCTCTATGGATTATAAACTATTTTACTAGCCATAGATTCATCAAAATAAGCAAACAACACACGAAAAACATAATCTGTCAAAAATAGAACAGTCTGTAGTAATCTGTATCTAGCGCAAGATCTGGAACCCCAAAAATTCTAAAATAAATTGCTGGACGTGAGGAATTTATCTATTAATCATCTGAAAAATAATTAACTAAATAGCACTCTCCAAATAAAAATGACAGCTGTTATCATGAGTGCTAAAGTTTCTGTTTTTTACAGCAAGTTCAACAAGACTTTCCCCAAGTCTTCCCAACGGTTCGACTTGGCACAAACACTAATTAAACACAAAAAACACAACCAAAACAGAGGTAAATAATTTATTTATTACTAAACAGTAGCAAAAAGAAAGGAATAAAAATAAAATTGGGTTGCCTCCCAACAAGCGCTATCGTTTAACGCCCCTAGCTAGGTATAACAAGCAGGAATAGATCTAGGTATTGCCATCTTTGGTAGGCAATCCATAAGTGGCTCTCATGATAGATTCATATGGTAATTTTATTTTATTTCTAGGTAAGTGTTCCATGCCCTTTTTTAATGGAAATTGGAATCTAATATTCCCTTCCTTCATATCAATAATTGCACCAATCATTCTAACGGAAGGTCTACCGAGAATAATAAGGCAAGAAGGATTGCAATCTATATCAAGAACAATAAAATCTACGGGCACATAATTCCTATTTGCAACAATAATAACATCATTAATTATTCCCATAGGTTTCTTAATAGTGGAATCCGCAAGATGCAAGTTTAGAGAGCAATCATCAAAATCACATAAATCTAGCAAATCACACAAAGTTTTGGGAAATAGTAGAGACACTAGCACCCAAATCACACAAAGCATAAAACTCATGACCTTTAATTTTAATTTTAATAGTTGGTTCCCACTCATCATAAAGTTTTCTAGGGATAGAAACTTCCAATTCAAGTTTTTCTTCATAAGATTGCATCAAGGCATCAATGATATGTTTAGTAAACGCTTTATTTTGACTATAAGCGTGAGGAGATTTTAGCACGGATTGAAACAAGGAAATACAATCAATTAAAGAGCAATTTTCATAATTAAATTCCTTGAAATCCATAATAGTGGGTTTAGCAACATCTAGGGTTTTAATTTCTTTAATCTCACTTTTATCAAATTTAGCATCAAGATCAACAAATTCCAAATTCTTAGAATGCCTTCTAGGTAAAGGTGGATCATATTCAGTCCCATAATTATCAAGATTCATATTGCAAAACAAAGATTTAATAGGGGACACATCAATAACTTTTAGATCTTCATCATTATTTTCATAGGAACTAGAAGAACACGCTTTTATAAAGGCATCTTTCTTAGCACGCATCCTAGCGGTTCTTTCTTTGCACTCCTCAATGGAAATTCTCCTGGCTTTGAGAGACTCATTGATATCATGCTTAGGTGGAATAGATCTAAGTTTCAAAGAATCAACATCAAGAGCAATTCTATCAACGTTCCTAGCCAAATCATCAATCTTAAGCAATTTTTCTTCAATCATAGCATTAAAATTCTTTTGCGAAGAAATAAATTCTTTAATATTAGATTCAAAATCAGAGGGCATATTATTATAATTTCCATAAGAATTGTTGTAGGAATTACCATAATTATTAGAGGATTACTAGGATAAGGCCTAGGGTGGAAATTTCCTCTATACGCGTTGTTACCAAAATTGTTCCTACCAACAAAATTCACATCCATAGATTCATTATTATTCTCAATCAAAGTAGACAAGGGCACATCATTAGGATCAGAAGAAACACTCTTATTAGCAAATAATTTCATAAGTTCATCCATCTTTCCACTCAAAACATTAATTTCTTCTATTGCATGCACCTTTTTAGTAGTTCTTTCAGTATGCCATTGAGAATAATTAACCATAATATTATCTAGGAGTTTAGTAGCATCTCCTAAAGTGATTTCCATAAAAGTGCCTCCCGTGGCCGAATCTAAAATATTTCTAGAAGCAAAATTCAATCCGGCATAATTTTTTTCTATAATCATCCACAAATTCAAACCATGAGTAGGGCAATTACGTATCATTAATTTCATTCTCTCCCAAGCTTGTGCAACATGTTCATGATCAAGTTGTTTAAAATTCATAATATCGTTTCTAAGAGAGATGATCTTAGCGGGAGGAAAATACTAAGCATCTTTGCACTTGTTCCATGAATCAATACTATTTTTAGGCAAAGATGAAAACCAAGCTTTAGCACGATCTCCAAGCGGAAAAGGAAATAGCTTCAATTTAAAAATATCATTATCGACATCTTTCTTCTTTTGCATGTCACACAAATCAACGAAGCTATTAAGATGGGTAGCGACATCTTCACTAGGAAGGCCGGAGAACGGATCTTTCATGACAAGATTCAGCAAAGCAGTATTAATTTCACAAGATTCAGCATCGTTAAGAGGGGCAATCGGAGTGCTAAGGAAATCATTGTTGTTGGTATTGGTGAAGTCACACAATTTAGTATTATCTTGAGCCATCGCGACAAACAAGCAAACTAACACACAAGCAAACAAAAAGGCAGACAGGAAAAAAGAGGAAAATAGAGAGGGAGAGGGAGGATAAAACGGCAAGGGTGAAGTGGGGGAGAGGAAAACGAGAGGCAAATGGCAAATAATGTAATGCGGGAGATAGGGATTGTGATGGGTACTTGGTATGTTGACTTTTGCGTAGACTCCCCGGCAATGGCGCTAGAAATTCTTCTTGCTACCTCTTGAGCACTGCATTGGATTTCCCCGAAGAGGAGAGGATGATGCAGCAAAGTAGCATAAGTATTTCCCTCAGTTTTTGAGAACCAAGGTATCAATCCAGTAGGAGGCTACGCGCGAGTCCCTTGTACCTACACAAAAACAATAGCTCAACGCAACCAACGCGCGTAGGGGTTGTCAATCCCTTCATGGTCACTTACGAAAGTGAGATCTGATAAAGATGATAAATAATATTTTTGGTATGGAGATGCAAAGTAAAAAGTAAAAGGCAAAGTAAAAGCAAAGCAATAATAAAGTGATGGAGATTGATATGATGAGAAAGAAACCCGGGGGCCATAGGTTTCACTAGTGGCTTCTCTCAAGAGCATAAGTATTCTACGGTGGGTGAACAAATTACTGTTGAGCAATTGACAGAATTGAGCATAGTTATGAGAATATCTAGGTATGATCGTGTATATAGGCATCACGTCCGAGACAAGTACACCGACTCCTGCCTGTATCTACTACTATTACTCCACTCATCGACCACTATCCAACATGCATCTAGAGTATTTAGTTAAAAGCAGAGTAACGCCTTAAGCAAGATGACATGATGTAGAGGGATAGTTTCATGCAATATGATAAGAAACCCATCTTGTTATCCTCGATGGAAACGATACAGTACGTGCCTTGTTGCCCCTTCTGTCACTGGGAAAGAACACCGCAAGATCGAACCCAAAGCTAAGCACTTCTCCCATGGCAAGAATAACCAATCTAGTAGGCCAAACCAAACTGATAATTCGAAGAGACTTGCAAAGATAACCAATCATACATAAAATAATTCAGAGAAGATTCAAATATTATTCATATATAGACTTGATCATAAACCCACAATTCATCGGTCTCAACAAACACACCGCAAAAACAAGATTACATCGAATAGATCTCCACGAGAGAGGGGGAGAACATTGTATTGAGATCCAAAAAGAGAGAAGAAGCCATCTAGCTACTAGTTATGGACCCGTAGGTCTGAAGTAAACTACTCACACTTCATCGGAGGGGCTTGGATGATGATGTAGAAGCCCTCCGTGATCGATGCCCCCTCCGGCAGAGCTCCAGAACAGGCCCCAAGATGGGATCTCGTGGATACAGAAAGTTGCGGCGGTGGAATTAGGTTTTTGGCTCCGTCCCTGATTGTTTGGGGGTACGTGGATATATATAGGAGGAAGAAGTACGTCGGTGGAGATTCAAGGGGCCCACGAGGCAGGGGGCGCACCCTAGGGAGGCGCCCTCCACCCCCGTGACTGCCTCGTGGCTTTCTTGATGGAGGGTCCAAGTCTACTGGATTTTATCTGATGAGAAAATCACGTTTCCCAACGTTTCATTCCGTTTGGACTCTGTTTGATATTCCTTTTCTTCGAAACACTAAAATAGGCAAAAAACAACAATTCTGGGCTGGGCCTCCGGTTAATAGGTTAGTCCCAAAAATAATATAAAAGTGGATAATAAAGCCCAATAATGTCTAAAACAGTAGATAATATAGCATGGAGCAATCAAAAATTATAGATACGTTGGAGACGTATCAGCTAGTTGTCAAGCCACAGGAGCTGGAGATCCACAGGAAACACCTTAGTCCCCGGGAGCCAAAAACTCCGTCAGCTCTCCCACCCTTGTCGAGCACCTAGTATATTTCGTCAGCACAGTGCTACGAGATGCGAGGGCGTGATACCCCATGCCTCAGAAGCTCTTGCTCGCGCTCCTGGTGGCCTCGCGTAAGTTGTGCCACTACTTCCAGGGTCACCCCATCAAGGTCGTCTTAGCCTACCCATTGGAGAGGGTGCTCAGGAGCCCCAATGCTACAGGGAGGGTCGCCGAATGGAACATCAAGCTACAAGCGTTTGACCTAGAGTTCAGCACAACCAGGGTCATCAAGGGCGCAATGCTCACCGATTTTGTGGCGGAATGGACCGATACACCGGAGCTCGAAGCAGGCAAGTACCGATCCCTCTCACCAAGGAATGAAGCACCAGACGGCTGGGTCATGTACTTCAACGGCGCGTTCATGCACCAGGGCAGGGGGGCTGGAGCCGTACTCATCTCGCCCACTCAGGACAAACTGTACTATGTCGTGCAGCTCTGCTTCTAGCGGGGCGAGAAGGTCTCCAACAACATCGCAGAGTACAAGGGCCTCATCGTTGTCCTCAAGGCGGCGGCGGCCCTGGGAGTGAAGTGCCTCACCATCAAGGGAGACTCGCAGCTCCTCGTCAACTTCTCCAACAAGGTGTACGAGCCAAAGGACGAGCACATGGAAGCATATCTCGCGGAGGTACGCAGAATGGAGAAGTATTTCCTGGGCCTGGAGCTGCAACATGTGCCATGTGGCACCAACCAAGAGGCTGATGACATCACCAGAAGAGCATCCAAGTAGCTGCCCCAAGAACCTGGTGTCTTCGAGGAACGGCTCTTCAAGCCTTCAGCAGCACCTTAGCCTGCAGCGCCAGCGCCGCCTCAGAAGGAGCTCCCTTAGCCACCAGCCCCGGGAGCCCCTACCTGCGGCCCGACCTCAGGAGCGTACCTCCTCTTAGCACTCGAGCCTTAGGAGGGGTGCTGGATCGAAGAGTTCAAGGCATACCTGACACAAGGCACGCTACCGAAGAAGGAGGAGACCGAAACATGTGGCCTGGCAGGCTACGGCATACTGCATTTAGGACGGTGAACTATACATGAAGCGGCCAAATGATGTTTCTCTATGATGCATTTCCAGGGAACAGGGGAAGGAGTTGCTGGCTGACATACATGGCGGAGACTGCGGGCACCACTCGTCATCGCACACCTTGGTCGGCAAGGCTTTTTGCATTGGGTTCTACTGGCCCACCGCGCTCAACGACACGGCCGAGCTGGTGAAGCTCTGCGAGGCTTGCCAATTCCACGCCAAGCAGATCCACCAGCTGGCTCAGGGCCTCCAGACTATCCCACTCTCATGGCCTTCGCGGTCCGCGGGCTGGATATCCTGGGTCCATTCCCTCGAGTGCCTGGAGGTTACCACTACCTCTATGTCGCAATCGACATGTTCACCAAGTGGGCAGAAGTGGAAGTTGTCCGCACCATCCCAGCTGGGTCAGCAGTCAAGTTCATCAAGGGCATTGTGAGCCAGTTTGGGGTCCCTAATTGCATCATCACTGACACCGGTTCACAGTTCACTAGCAATCTCTTCAAAACATATTGCAATAACCTTGGGACGCAGATCTGGTACGCCTCCATGGCACACCGCAGGAGCAACGACCAAGCCGAACGTGCCAACGCGGATGTCCTGAGGGGTCTCAAGTCTAGGACCTTCAAGAAGAAGCTCGAGGCTTGCGGCAGGGGCTGGCATGATGAGCTCCAGTCCATGTTGTGGTCCATCCGCACCACCGCCACCAGGCCGACAGGCGAAACCACGTTCTACCTCGTCTATTGAGCAGAAGCGGTTCTCCCACACGAGGTCAAGCATCGCTCCACGCGGGTCCTGGCATTTGATGAAACACGGCAGGACGCCATGCAGGGGATGGATCTTGTGCTAGGGGAGGAACGCCGCTGTGAAGCCTCGCTCCGAGCTACGAGGTACCAATAGGCACTGCGGCGGTACCACTGCCACAGCGTCTGCTCTAGGACGCTCGAGGTGGGTGACCTGGTCCTGAGGCGGGCGCTCTCCAGGGAAGGGCTACACAAGCTCTCGCCCATGTGGGAGGGCCCGTTTCCGGTCGCCCACATCTCCAGGCCCGGCGCCGTGCACCTGGAGACGCAGGACGGGGTCCCCATCCAGAATGCCTGAAACATCCAACACCTCAGGAAGTTCTACCCATGAAGCAAGGCCCGATGCCTGTGAAGCAAGGCCCAGTGCCTGTGATGAATCTCCGCTCGTGACACTCTCATGTAATAATGAGTGGGGCTATACACGCCCCGGAGTCTCAAGAGTGCCTCCCTCGGGCCTCGGGGGCTGCCTCCCACGACTACTGGCAGCACTTAGCTCCGCGCTGGTGAGAAGACAAGAAGACCAGACTAGGTGCCGGAGGCAGCTTTTCATTTGCCTTCTGCAGTTGGTTTGCCCCTCTTTAATCGAAATTCGCTTTCCGGTGTCACTTGCTGATCTTGTTCCTTCGATTCTGCCCTTGTTTCTGCCTTCGGTTCTTCGTTTGACCTATACCCTCTCTCGCGTCCCTCGCGAGGGGGCTGGACAGGTGCCCCTAGGGCCCTCGTAAGTGTTTTGTCTGTTTTTTGCGAGGCACCCTCGTTCGAGCCGCAAGCTGGTGCACCCCCTCAATCTGTGCCCCTCGGGTACCGCGACAGGACGTGCTGGGTCGTGGCCATGCGCAGGTGACGTGCACTAGCTAGCAGGCTGCAACCATGTGGACCAGGTACGGATCTCCTAGCAAATTTTCATAGTTCCTCGCCAGGTACGGATCTCCTAGCAAATTTTCGCAGTTCCTCCTTGTCAGGTACGGAGAAACGCGCGTCTCGTGAAGCAGTATCTACTTCAGGCACATCGAGCTAAGTCATCCTACGCGCACACATTTAAAACTATATAGAGGCTAGCCAATTCGCATCTAGGAGGCTCCCCTGATTGGGCCTTCGCTGGCCCTTCGATCTGCCTTTCTGGTGTGTTAGATCCGTTCGATCTTCACAGCAGTCAAACCCGATTTTCACCTACTGTTAGTTCTGGTTGGCCAATGACCAGTGGGCTCGTTTCGTGCTCTGGTTGGCTGGGTCAGTCATGGCCGCGTGCAGACGGTTTTGACCAATCCGTTCCATGCTTAGGCAGCCAATCCGCCTCGTCCCTCTCCCGCACCAGCCGTCACACAAACCCTAGCCCTGTTTTCCCTCGATCCCCATAGGCTCCAGCTCCCCTCCTCCACCCCCTCCTCGCGTCACCACGGCCTCCGCCCTAGAGCCTCGCTGTCGCCTCTCCTCCACCCCCTCCTCGCGTCGCCACGGCCTCCGCCTGCTATTCCTCCTCCACCACGCTAGCCCTTCTACCTCGTGTTCCTTCTCTTCTTTGTTAATGCGGCCGCATCGACTGCGGTTTCCAGATTGAGCGCGGGTTAGGCGAGCCCGGTGGTGGGGTGAAGGGGCAGGGGAAGAGGAGGTGGCGACTAGGTGAAGGAGTAGGTCGGCCCTCCTGGAGGCGGCGCCGCCACCCAGCCAGGGAGGAGGCCAGGCTTGCCTCTGTTTTGCCGTGAGCGGCGGCAGCGCCTATGCCTCCACCGCACCTTCTTTTTCATGCCCCTTCCTTGGCATGACACACAGATTTTGGGGAGACCCCATGGTGAGCTTCCCCTCCGCTCCTGATCTCTTTTTCTACACACACATCTACGCATTTGTGATCTTTCTCTCCGCACACACATATCTACAAGATTTGTGTAGCCTAAATGCCTCTGTACCATGTAAGCAGGCCCAACCTAATGCACACCATCCGCCCGATGAATGGCTAAATGGTTTTTGTTGTTGTTGCCATATAGACCATTTACTGGTGTGCAGGATCCCTTCTAATTGGTGCTCTATGTGTGCTTTTTTTTGTTGCAGAATAATAATTCAAGTGGACGGCCGATGCGCCTTGTTGTTTAGCGGTATGATCTATGATGGTCGGTGAAAGTATGTTCTATATTGCAAGGCGATGGGCTGCTGATTTTTGATGCCCACTTCTACTAATTTCTATCGAATTCTACTTAATCTGATATCTGTTGTGTAAGTAATGCACTAATTCAGTTCATGACACCAAGTTGCAGCTGTACAAAGTGCAGACTTTAAAATAGTTTAGAGCAAAACAATTAGATGCTTTTAGTTCCGAGTGCATGGCTGCTTTGGTCAATGGTTCAAAATGCATTGCCCATATAATTATGTTAACATGTTTGCTAGATGGATCAGAATGGTCTCCGAGTGGTTCAAAACTAAAGGCAGCACAAAGGTATCACATTTGTAATATCATGCATATGCAAGAGCTCATCAGTCTGGCGACCTAAATTTCTCCCCAACTTATCTCTTTTTGTTCTGTCCATAATTTTAGGTCTCCTATTGTTTCTGTTACCAAGGTTTAATCTATTTTTTAGTGTTGTGCAGACGATTGCCACTGATGTCAAGCCTCTCGAGATCCGAGAGCCTCCTCCAACTTCCCCTCCCCACCAAGGATGACGTAGTAACCGCACGCAGAATTACCTACAACTTGAGTAGATGCACATTATTCACTTCATATTCCAATGGTTTTACTTCCACATCACTTGTTTGTTTATATTAAATCACCAAAAATTCATGAGCTTGCTTGGTTACTGTGGAGAAGGGCATTCTTTCAAGGAGCTGTAGGTTTTTTGAATATGCTCCCTATTGGACACTTTTTTTGGTATGTACAGGATTTGTTGAGAATGGGTGTGAGAAAATTGACCATCCGATGGATTTATACGCACGGTATGTTTAGTTTCAAGATAACTGATGGAACTGCTTTATTCCTTGTTGTGTACTTTTTTAGAACATTATTCGTTTTTTTGTACTGATTGAATGATCTACTCACACCATGCAGGTACTCAGACATGGTGAAAGCAAAGACCGAAAGGTTTCGATTTAGATGATTTGGAGGTGCCTTGTCCATCTTCTTACTTCCAGGTCCAAATTAAGTAGATGTTTTATTGCTAAAGGACATGCCCTTACTATCTGAGATGGATGATGATGCGCGGTACAACCAAAAATTCAGAGTTGGGCTTTACACACTTCACTGGGCAAGTGAATTCCCAGTTTTTCTTCTTTCCCCTGTTACTTCTGTATTGTACAAAGAGCAATGAGTTTACATTAGCTGAATCCTGAATGTTAGATTGGAATGCAAGAGTAGCATCACAACACGGGAGTGGAGACCTGAAGTGAAGCAGAGGGGCAGCGAACGAAGGAAATCAGAGTCGCGCTATTTCTATATCCTAATTATGCGCTCTTATTTTTTTACACATTTAATTTACAATCTTGTGTTCTGAATAATTCTTGTGGCTTGACAAGACAGAGTGGAGGATCAAGGAATGAAATCAAAACATTTTTCTATTTAAATATATCCAAAGGATGATAATTGGTCGTGTCAAGATGAGTGCACGAGAAGGATTGTGAAAAAGAAAGGTGAAAAGGGTTCTAAGTATTCTTTCCTCACTTTTCATGACATGAATATGTCCTTTAGTTCTTGTTATTCATATTAAAGAAAGCAAAAAGTAATAATTATGCATATTTTGAAAATTTGTGTTCTACCGTTCAATCAATGAGACCATAATTTAGTGGCGAAACATATTAAACAGTACATATGTTGCCCACACATGAGCGCCCATGGGGAAGCCCAGATCCATCATGTCGCTTTGCGTGGAAAGCAGTTCAATTCTCTATTTTCCCTGTATATAGAGTATCATGCTTCCACTATAGTGCTCATAGATCTTGTATGTGTATCACAAATTTGATATGCAATTTTTTTTACCAGAATAACATGTTAGGGCACGACTATTCTATGTTTAACATGTTATGCATGCAGACGCACAACAATAACGAAAGATATGGTCTAGTCATGCACATGACTACTAATCAGAAAAAGAGTTAGGAACAAGTTTACTATTGTGATTTTCAGCAACCAAAATAGAAGCAGAGTTAACTAATGATTTTAAGCTACACTTTAGCCTTGTTCTGATAACTAGAGCTGCCATGATGTTGCTCTATTATAAGTGCCTTGCTTACACCAGTTGAAATAACGCATGGTTGTCTTCTCTTTTGTTTGCACTGTAGGCAATGTGTGGTAGAAGGTGTAACGATGTAGAGTCCTGTATATTTTTTTAATTCATAATTGGCAGTGTCAATTTTTCATGTGTGATGGTGCATGAATCATAGTGAGCTTATTTCCTTGCACACTTGGTGTATCCTCTTAACATCTTCTATACAGGTCGTAGAATGGAAAGATCAGTATGGTGGTACTGTATTGAATCAATTACATAGGCTTGGAGCCCCCCTTGATTTGACCCATGAGATAAACTTCTTATTTTCCTTAGTTTAGAAAAATAGTGAAAACAATGTATTGTCTATAGTTCCAATTCCTAATGTGAACTTAATGTCAGCCTTGTGCGTCAGTGCTTTACAATGGATGAGAAAAGGTCAAAAGCTGTAATTTAAGCTTTTGCCAGGTAGTATAAAGATGGCCTTATTTATAAGTTAGTATCCTCACCTTTCGTTGTGCCTGTTAAATAATTCTATGGTGCTTTACTTCTAAAAAAATTATATTCTTCATCATGTCTTTGAATTGTCAGCCTATCATTTTTTTTCTTGTGGATGTTTTGATCATTTGCTAGGATTATCACCTTGTGAATTGGGATTGCATGCTTCTAGCTGTGATTTCTGACAAATAATTTGGTCTTGCATGCATGACTAATGTCATTTTATTTGTTCGATATGCTGTTTTATTAGGTTGATCATCTGGGTCTTAAAGAAGAAACTAAGCTAAATTAAGGTTCCTGGTTACAACACGCACACTTTGGTGTCCTGATATCCTTTGTTTATCCTCTTGAAGGAGGATTGGGTGATATTGTTGTTGCGACAAGAATTGGTACTAGGCTGGGTGATACAACAGTAGATTTTATCCAAGGAATAACCAATTTAAATGTTCTGTTTCTTTGATGTTTACTCATTTCTCTTACCGTCGTTGCATCAAAACAAATGTATTTTCACCCTAAAAAACACAATTGTATTTTCGTTGATTTGAGAATGAGATGTCGGATAAACTACTCTGAAATGGTTGGTTCCCTTCAAACAATTTATTAGCTAACTAATTTTTGCTGCTGTTGCACATGATACAATTGTACTCTGTTGTTGCCATCTTGCCTTTTATGTGAGCTTAAGCATACAATCAATTAAACTTTTATTAAGTTCTTACCGTATTTATTTGCTCAAACACAGTTACTAAAAAATGCAAATATTTTTAACTGCCATTTGGTGCAACGGGTCATGTCATACAATTTTTTTGGCGTAACGGGTTATACAATTTTTTTTCAACTTGGATCTCGCAGTGTGATATACATATTTTCAATAGCACGGTTATCGAATATGTTCTTGCAAAATGAAAGTATTTTCATCGACAACATGGCTTTAGCAAGTCTCTATGCCATTTGGCGCAACGAGTCAACTAGTAGATCATAAAGTTGCAACACATCACAGGAATGATAGACATAGCATAACAACCCGGAAATCATAGTTTGTTGCACGCCCCCACGGGGCCCCATACTTGTCTTTCTCTAATGCAGGAAGGAAAGGAAGAACGAAGCAAAAGCGGGATGTGCTCCTGCAGCAGGTCGCGAGGACAGGCTCGCGGCGCTCTCCTGAGCTCAGCTGGACCCCTGCTCGCGCTTCACCGGAGCGCGGTGATGAGCCGACCCGCTGCCACCTTCGAAGCAGGCGCGACAGCGTGGCGGCTAGTCGTAGCCGGCGCTGCTGGAGCTGCCACCGGAAGAAGAGTCGCCATAGCTAGACGAGACATGGCCGGGCCCGCCTCCCTCCTCGTCACGACCATCGCCAAGGCCGAGCACCTCATCGCCGTCATTGTCCTCGGGGAGCACCCGACATGGCGACCATCTTCCCCAAACACCCTCACAAAGAGGGTCGCATCGCCGTAGTACTTGAAGTGGAGGGTGCACCACCTGCCCAGCCCACGCGCGGGGGCGAATGTCTGCCAGCCGCAGGATAGGACCACGTTGCCCGCGGCGGAGATCTCCACCACCACCCACGAAGCCCTGCTGCAGCAACCGTCCGCCTGCAGCCAGAGACCGCCTGGACCTGCGGACGGCAGTTCACCGATGAAGAACCTCGGGAGCTGAAGCCAGGTGCCAGCCGGGTTCTCCAACCACACAATGAACTCTGGCATCACCTCCGCCAAATGTAAGCGCGGTCGGGGAGGCCGCGCAACCACGACATGCCTCACCTTATCAACAGGGCTACCGCGACCTTGGCAGCTACCACCACGCGAAGAGGCACCAACGCGGCTGCGAGGGGCCGTGGCGGGGGTCGCAGTGTGGTTGCGGGGGCGACCGCGCCCCCTCTTGGGCGGCGGTGAGCCAGGCCCCTCCTGGCGAGCTTTCCCCTTCTCCGCGGCTGAGAGCCTCTTCACAGGCACCATGGCCATCACTGCCGACGGTGGAGCAAGGAAGAAGAAGAAGCGGGAGAGGTAGAGGAGAGACGGGAGATGGGGGCTCCGCCCCCACCTCCCATTTATAGCCAAGGGGAGGCCAACCGCCAGCCTCCATGATCTAAGGTAATAATGATATTTTCCCCGCATGTAGAAAGGACCCGTCAAGTCAGGCAGTTGCCGAGGCTGCATGGGGAAGCAGAGACGCCCACGTCCAATCAGTCGCCACGCGTCGACCAAGGCCGCAGGCTGTTGGGGCCCGCGGTGCTCCGCACTTGCCCTTTGGCTTCGCCTTGAAGCCATGCCCGAGCGCACCTTGGGCCCGAGGGCTACTGTCGACGTTCTTGGAACGGGTGTCCCCAGACTTGCCTGCCTGCGGCCAACTGCGTGGCTCCTTCAACGGCCCTGTACGGCCCATCTTCACTAGCAAACACCCAAGACCTTCGCGAGGGGCCAAGCCTCGCGAGGTGGATGACGCAAGACCTCCTCAGGGGCGGCCTCACCAGGCTGGCTTGCAAGGGGCGGAGAGATCAAGGCAAGGCGAACCTTGCGAGGTTCCAATGATGTAAGCCATGACGATCAAGACCAGGCTGGCACTAGGCGGGCGCCAGCGAGCACAGTGTCCTTGTTTTCCTCTTTGGTGCTAAGGAGGCAAGCGCAGGCGAGGAGTTCCAAGGCATTCGGCAAAGGTTTCCATATCGGTGCAACAAGACCAAGACCAGCAGGACGGCAGGACGGAGGTCACCGTGGAGCCTAAGACGGCATCACCACCAGAGTCTTTGGCAGGCGACGACTACTTTTGTCAGGATAACTTGTACTAGTTTTCTCCCTTCGAATTTGGCGGTTGTGGGATCCCTTCCCGCTCAATATTTGGGAAGAGGACCAGGGCCTCTATAAATAGGACTAGCCACCACCATACCGGGGAGGATCGAGATCATCCTCGAACACACAAGCTCACCAAGCACAAGAACACCTCTCCTCAGGAGGCTGTTCTTCCCTTGTAACTGTTCATCCTCAGCCCAAGAGGCACCCCACCACACCACACTGGAGTAGGGTATTACACCAAACGGTGGCCCAAACCAATATAAATCTTGTGTCTCGTGTTCTTTGGGTTCATCAAGCTAGGCCATGAGATCGTTGAGTGTGCGAGCTTGAGATGGGGGAGATCTTCGTGTGCACCCCAGTGTTCGAACCTCAAGGGTTTTGCTGGAACCCGAAATCCGATAGTACTGACCTGGTGTGTCATGCCAGCTTGCAGGTCATGCCAGATTTGATTGTTTGTTTGCCGTGGATCCCTTGTTGCGAGCTGGGATAAGCGTTCCAGCTAGAGTCCCTGCGGAGTGGAGTTCACCACCGTCATCATTGTTCCGCTGATAGAGTTCTTCCACTTCATCGTGTTGTTCTGCTGCTTGCATAGAGCAACCGTGGCCGGCGTAGTATCGTCGTGCCGATGTTATTCATTGTAATATCGGAGACCTTGTATTCATATTCATGTAATAATAGAAAGCCAGTTTGTTCTATGCTAAGCGGTGTCGTATTCCAGAAGACTTCTCCTCGATCTCTAGGCTGGAATACGTGGCGTTCTGGTTTCTCTGAGCCAGGGTGCAACACTTTGTCCGTGTGTTGATCCTTTGAGATTGCAACCTTACCTAGACCCAATACCTTGCTCTTGCCTTTGTCAGTGTAGGTGATATGCTTCAGATGCGATGGAGATAAAGCAGTGTCCATCAATAAGCTCCTGTCACTAGTCATGTGATTTGTACATCCACTGTCGAGGACCCACTCAGTGGCTTTGTGTTGATCATCCTGCAGATGAATTAGTGCATCTTACGAACTTATATACTTCAGCAGTGAAGAATATGAAATCAATTTCATCAGATCAATTTCATCAGGTAAGAGAACACGTAAAGCAGTATGAGGACGTGAGAAATGAACATTCATTTCTTCATGATTAGCTTGCGTCCTTTCAAGCATTTTCAGGTCTCCAGCAAATTCTTCAGACGTTTAGGTTCGTTTGAATACCTGACCCTGCAAAAGAGATTAGTTCTTTTTCTTCACCATCCACATCTGGAGGGGTGGCAAAGAGTTCATCATTCTGCGAGCTCCATAAGAGAAAGGTGGCATTGAATCCAATCCACTTCGTTTCACATAAGAGGGGTTAGGGTAAGCATATGAATAAGCAGAGAAATTCTTTAAGGACTTATGAACATAATGCTTTGAGGAATACTGCACATATTCATAACACTTAGTCTTTCCCTACGAAGCAGAAGTGTTAGCACGATGATGTTCATATGAGGACTTTGATCCATATGAGGATTGAGGTCCTTATGAGGACTTGGATCCATATGAAGAATTTGATCTGGGGTTCCTATTCTTCACAGGTGGTGTCATGATGATATTCACATGTAGACTTTCAAGGCACCTTTTGGGAACCTAGATTTTCTTCATAGGAAGACCGTTCCTGCAGTTAGTGCCAACATATCTAGCAAATACTTCACCATTCTGATTTTTGAACAGCTTATAGTTGGAGTCAAATGACTCATCAGAAGAATATGAAGATTCACATGTAAAGCCAGATAAAGTAGATGGATCCACTGAAAGTCCCTTTGCAGCAAACCATGAGGTTTTGGGATACTGCTCACGCTTCCAGTAGGTCCAATCAGCATTGAGTTTCCTCTCAAAGGCAATACCCTCTTTCCTAGGGTTCATGTTGAGGATCTACCTTTTAAGCACATCACAAAGTGCCTGATGTCCTTTGAGGCTTTTGTACATGCCTGTCACATACAATTCCTTCAGCCCTGCATGGTCAGTGATACTAGCAGCATCCTCAGATGAGGAATTAGTGACAGCAGAGACAGTTGAAGATATTGCAGCAATAGAAGAATTTGAACTTTCAAGTGAAGAATTAGCAGATTCACGTTCAATGCACTTCAAACATGGAGGATTAAATTCTTCCCGAGTAGTGCTGATTTGTTGAGCAAGTAATGAATCACGCTCCTAATTCTGAATTTCTTCATAGCCCCCCCTTAGCTGCTCAAGGTCTTGCTTTCTTTGAAGAAATTCATAAGAAAGCTTCTCATGATCAGATAAGAGAGTGTTATGATGACTCTGAAGATTATAAAACTTGGTCTGAAGTCTTTGAATATTTTTAGTCAAAGTTTTAGTGCGATCCATTTCTTCACCTAACATATCATCGCTTTTGTCTAGCATATTTTGAACCTTTTCAAGAGCCTTTTGTTGTTTCACAGCAATCTTAGCAACTTTAGAATAGCTAGGCTTGAGATTTTCATCAGATCCATCCTCACTTGATTTAGAGGAGGGATATTTGAGTACCTTTGCACCTTTTGCCATGAAGCAATAGGTGGGAGCATAGTCAACATCGTCGTCGTCAGCAGTGTCGTGGAGGTCATTTTCCTCAGAGTTGAAGATGGATTTGCTGACAAACACAGTAGCGAGGGCTTGGCTCGCCACACCGGATTCTGACTCCTCAGATGCCTCCTCTTCCTCATTTTCCTTAGATTCAGCCTCAGAGTCCATTTCCTTGCCAATGAATTCCCAAGACTTCTTGGAGCTTCTCTTCTTGTGAGATGAAGACCTTGAAGGTTTTAATGAAGAGGACTTCGAAGATTTCTTCTTCTTCTTCTTTGAATCATCAGAACTGTAGTCCTTGTACTTCTTCTTCTTTGATTCCTTTTCCCACTGAGGACAATCTTGAATGTAGTGACCGGGTTTCTTGCATTTGTGGCAAAGTCTCTTCTTGTAATCACGTGATGAGGAATCTGATCTCAAGTCATCACTTCTTGAGGATTTTCCAAAATGACCACGTCTTGAGAACTTCTGGAATTTCCTCACAAGCATTGCTAGCTCCTGGCTCAGTTCTTCAGGATCACCAAGGCTGCTACCAGAATCCTCACCTTCAGATTCAGACACTTCCTTGGCCTTCAGATTCAGACACTTCCTTGGCCTTCAGAGCTCGTGATCTGTCATAGCTTGGTTGAGGGAGTTCTGGATTAGGGGATCTCCGGACAGCCAGACTATATCCTTTGGCCGGACTATTGGACCATGAAGATACAAGATTGAAGACTTCGTCCCATGTCCGGATGGGACTCTCCTTGGCGTGGAAGGCAAGCTAGGCAATACAGATATGTAGATCTCCTCCCTTGTAACCGACTCTGTGTAACCCTAGCCCCCTCCATTGTCTATGTAAACCGGAGGGTTTAGTCCGTAGGACAAGATACAATCATACCATAGGCTAGCTTCTAGGGTTTAGCCTCTACGATCTCATGGTAGATCAACTCTTGTAATACTCATATCATCAAGAACAATCAAGCAGGACATAGGGTATTACCTCCATCAAGAGGGCCCGAACCTGGGTAAACATCGTGTCCCCTGCCTCCTGTTACCATCCACCTTAGACGTATAGTTCGGGACCCCCTACCCGAGATCCGCCGGTTTTGACACCGACATCGGTCCATAGAGATCTATCTTCTTCGCAAGCTAGAACTCATGACACTACAAAAAAGACACATCTGTGACATTTTGGGCTGGACAATTTTTTTTCTATCATACTTATGGCACTTCTATGATGATCATTGTGACAAAACCCGGTATCATCATAGATGTGGTGGGCTCCTACTTCTATGACAAAAAATCATGACAGAAAATGGGCTTTTCGTCCTGGGCGGGCCGGAGATGCAGCTGCATGACATTCTTTGGGTCGTCCATGACGGAAAAACCGTGGTAGAAGCGAAGGCGAGGAAAATATCAGGGTGTTCCCGGTTACGGTGGGTGGTCGGGGTCAAGCGATGCATGGAGGTTTGCGTGTTTCTCTCGTACACGCACGCGCGTGGGTGTGAGGCATTGGGCTCTAACTGAACCCGAGCGAGGTGTTCGCCTACTGAACCCGAGCGATTGCACTAGAGGCTACGTGTTACTGAACCCGAGCGATCGATCGATTGCTGTTAACTGAACCCGATCAAGCGATTCCTTCGCTCCTCCTGCTAATTGAAGCCGATCGATGTTGCCTCTGGATGAACAGTGAGCATCGCTGGGGGGGTTTGGATGAACAGTTCTTGGTGGGGGTGGATGAACATAACCTCGTGGTGTTGCCTATGGATGAACAGGACCCAGATTGATCGAGCTGGTTGGGGCTGGATGAACATGACCCCGTGGAGGGCTGGATGAACAGGACCACCCCGTGGAGGGCCGAATGAACAGTAGACGGTGGAGGGCTGGATGAACAGTAGCTCATGGAGGGGTGGTTGAACAAGAGGCCGTGGAGAGGGCTGGTTGAATAATAGCCAGTGGAGTATTGCGCGGTGGAGGCTGGATGAACAGGAGCCCGTGGATGAACAGTCGCAGGTGGAGGCTGGAGGAGGTCGACGTGGATGAACAGTAGCCCGTGGAGGCTGGAGGGGGTGGATGGTGGAGATGAACATTATCCTGTGGAGTCCTGTTTTGCGGTACGCCACACCCCTCCCGATGAACAGGATCCCCATTTCGACCGTAGCGCTGCAACACAAGTCTGTTTCCTCCGTTTTGCAGTACGCCACACCCCTCCCGATCAATAGGACCCCGTTTCGACCATAGGAGGCCCGTGTCCTCCGTTTTGCGGTATGCCAGACCCGTCCCGATGAACAGGATCCCGTTTCGAACGTGGCCGGTCGAACACAAGGTCGTTTCCTCCGTTCAGCGTTACGCCAGGCCTCGTTTCCATCGGCTGTTCCGTCCAAGCCGGTTGGCTCCCACACATTCCGTTGCCTGTCGATGAACACGAGGCATTCCGTTGCCTCCCCATGAACAAGACGACGACACTGTTGTTTTTTTGCGGGCGACGACGATGCTGTTTCTCCGTTCTGACCCAGCCATGTACACGAGCCCTGGCCGTACGTATGCGCGAGTAGGCGTTCGAGACCCCGCGCGTATATACGTACATGGCCGTATTTTCTTTCTTGCACACTGGCCGCTGTAAGTACGTGTACATGCTACGTGCGCGCCTCTACTATGACACGTGCGCGCCTCTACATCGACCAGTATGTACGTACATGTTCGCGACCAAAATGACAACACTACGTACGCTTCGACCAGGTGGGTCCCGACTG
This sequence comes from Triticum dicoccoides, assembly GCF_002162155.2. NCBI lineage: Eukaryota > Viridiplantae > Streptophyta > Magnoliopsida > Poales > Poaceae > Triticum > Triticum dicoccoides. Next base: position 238,244,653 of record NC_041384.1, on the reverse strand, counting down.
TCAGGCACTTCCTTGCATGCGAAGATGTAGCTGGTGGGTCCCAGCAGTCCGGGGGGCAAATCTTTTTTTGCCCGGACGCACTTCCTTGCATGCGAAGATGTCGTTGGTAGGTCCCAGCAGTCAGGTGGGAAACATTTTTTGGCGAAATACGGTTGCCCGTCCGGTGGGTCCCTGCTGTCAGGTGGAGGAATCATTGTTTTCCATGTAATAAGGAGGCACTTCCTTGCTGCGGCCATGGACCCAGCTGTCAGCCTCTCCACGTACAGTCCACGTCCGATGGAAGCCGTTCCTTGACCACGTTGACCACGCCACGCCGAGAGCACTAGGGCGGTGGACGACAGCAAGGCCTAGGAAGGGGACGACACGGAGCCGGGGAAGATGCAGCAGTGGATGCCCATGCATAGAAGAGTATGAGGGTTCACTGGTTCACTGCGGTGTGAGGCTGCTGTCGCCACAGAATAACAGGGGGTGTGGGTGAGTAGAGGGATGGCCTAGACAGCGGTGGGAGTAGTAGGGGGCGGTGAGGCCTCCGCGGCATCGCAGCCAACCAAGGGAGGCAGGAGCACGAGGCACGACCGGCGCTAGTTTGGGTGGCTGGAGCAAGACGACCAGAGGTTGAAGAAGCACTACGGCCGTTGGATGGACATCGTACGGTCACTAGAGCTAGAATCGTTCAAATTGACTAAGTTGACAAAGCCCTCCGTCCCCATCAACTTAGTTGGCCCACAAGTCAGCCTCCCACTATTGTGGGTCCCAGCTAGCAGGGGGTATTCATTTTTTTGTGCGTAATAAGGAGGCACTTCCTTGCGTGTGAAGATATAGCTGGTGGATCCGACCTGTCAACGGTGGGAACGTTTTTTTTCACAAAATAGAGAGGCCCTTCCGGTGGGTCCCAGCTTGTCACATCCCTGCTTTTAGTCATGCATTAGGATTGGATGAACATGTGCATCATGTTTAAATTTCTTTTAAACTTGAAATGGGGCCTAATCAACCCCAACACCCCCCTGAAAATGCTAATTTCCAACAATTGGAATTTCAATGAACCCAAAATGCCCTTCATAAAAGCCCACCATTTTTGGTCTTGACTAAAACATCTGCCAAAAATGGTCTTGCAATTTATGGAGCGATTCTGGATTTTTGAACAAGCCATAAGTATTTGAATTTGGGCACTTTAAATGCTATAAATATTTTAAAGTGCTCATATAATCTTGGAAGCATTTTTAGGCAGTTGAGAATATTCTCAAATGTGCCTCTGAATATTTAGTATTTATTCTATTTCAATACACAGAGCAGGAAATAAATAAAAGAGAAAACAAAAAGGACCAGAGACTTACTTGGAAGCCCACCAGCCGGCCCACCTAGCTGGCCCGGCCCAGCAGCCGCTCCATGCAGCTGCTTCGCCTAGCCAGCAAGGTGAGCAGGTGCTCAATGGCGAGCACAGGAGCTCGCCACGCCACCTCTCTGCCTGCCTGCCGTCACCCGCGCCAGCGCGATGCCTCAAAACGCCTCCGCGGCGCTGCCCCGACCCCCTGGACACCTCATTCCTCCCCCCTGCTGTCTCCCTCGCTCCCCCGAAGCCATAGCCGACGCTGCCGCAACCACGCCACCGTAGTTCTCACGTCCACCGTCGTCCTCACAACGCCCACCGTGTCCACGAGCTCCACCACCATCCTCTTCGTCGAGCAGCCCGAGCCTTGAACGCTCGCGCACCCTGCTTCGTCTTCTTCGAGCTCGACTCCACCGAGCACCGCCGCAGATCCCCATCGCCGTCGCCGCCGCATCAGCTCGTCCCCGACCGCGTCGTCTGCTCCTACGTCACCGCTGTGAGCTGCTACACCTCCTCATCCTCCCCGCTTGCCTTCTTGTGCACCAAACCGACCACACCGAGCTCACCCGCACGCGCCGCCACCTCTACACGTCGTCGTCGTGGCCACAGTGACGCTGGCTCGATTCCGAGCACGCCATCGCATTCGTCGCAGCCCAAGCAGCCCGTAGCACCTTTCCACGTGCCTCACCGTTCCCCACAGCCTCGATTTCGACCCCGCCCGAACTCCGACGGCCGCCAAGGTCGTCGCCGGCGACGTTTCCGACCACCCTTGCTCCACCCACTACCACCACTCGATGCGGCTCGCTCCCGTGCGTCACGTAGCTGCTCTCCGCCGTCGATTTGGTCGCCGGAGACGCAAACCCGAGCCCCTCTGCCGCGTCTGGCCTCACCAGCGGCTAAACGCCGGCGGGTTTGACCCGTGGACTTGACTGGGTGGGCCAGGTTGACTTCCCCCCTGAGCCTATGACAGGTGCGGCTGGACTGTTAATTAGTTTAGGATTAGTGCTAACTAATTTTAGTTAGTTTAGGTCACTGACATGTGGGCCCAAGCCCCACTGACAGTTAGTTAGTAATAACCTAATTCTGTTAGTTAGCTGAGACACTGACAGACGGGGCCCACCAGTCAGGTTTGACTGGCCCTAGCGCCTTTGACTCACTAACGTCACAGTGATGCAGTGCTGACGCAATTATTCATTTTCTGGATTTATTTTTATATAGGAAATTCCAGAAAATAGCCTAAACTTCTAAAAATCATAGAAAATCAACCATAGCTCCAAATCAAACAAATTATATATGAAAAATGATTAGAAAAATTCAATTTATCCATCTGTAATGGTTTCATGCATGACAAACCACTTTAACTTTGCTGTTTAGGTGAAACAAGCTAACACACTCATTATGCATAAGAACTTTAACCCTCATTTGAATCTTTGATTCAAATGGACCCATTTCAACTTGTTGCACATTGCATTAGGCAGGACACATCATTTTGCCGTGTCATAGCATGCATCATATTGTTGCATATTGCCATGTGTTGATAATGTTCTGTGTGTCTTTCGTGGTAGGTTCTGCCTTCGAGGATATCTCCGAGTATCCAACTGAAGGGCAGTACCCTACTACCACTCCATCAGGCAAGCAACCCCATTGATCATATCGATACAATCCCATATTCTCGCCTCTGCTCTCATTTACTGCATTCAGACAACAACGTTTCAAACTGTTGTGTGCTATGGTAGTTGAACCCTTATCCTCTGCATGACCTGTCATTGCCACAGTAACTAGATGAAACCCACTAGCATGTGTAGGAGTTGATTGAGCCATGTATGTGTTTCCTACCTTGCTATGCCTGCTATGCTTAGAATTGTGTCAGGTCTGGTTCATCTGGGTGATGGGCTAGAGTGAAATGATTATGTCGGTAATGTGAGGGATGTGTTGAACATGATTTGGTAAAGGTATCGATGAGAGGCCATGTAGGAGTACATGGTGGGTTGTTTCATTGAGGCCGTCCCTAAGAACTGAGATCTGTATGTGTGATTTAAGAATCAGCTACTACCATACATTGGGCCCGAAACCAATGGACCCTCTCGGCTTCTTAATCACCCTAGTACTCTGTCCAGGAGTTGCAATTAGTTTCTGGTGTTTGTAGGTTATGTGTTGGCGGCTGTGCGTAGCTCTGACCCTAGGGGTGGGCTATGATGCGGTAGATACACCATGGCACGGTGTACCAAGTCACCCGTTTGGTGTCTCGGGAACCCTGTTCACATCGTTCGGGGCCGTATGTGGAAACCTCGGCCGGACTCCCTGCGGATGGAACCTGGATAGGCGATAAACCTGGACTAGAGACTTGAGTGTTTAGGTAGGCCGTGGCCGACACCCTCGTTGGGCTTTCGCTTGAAGGTTGCCGAGTACATGTCGTGTAAATGGCGGTAAGTGGTGAGAGCGTGTATGAAGAAGTACACCCCTGCAGGGTTAACATCATCTATTCGAATAGCCGCGTCCGCGGTAAAGGACTACTTGGTTGCCTATATAGTTCATAGACAAGTTAATGGATACTACTAAAAGCCTCAAGATAAGTGTGAGAACCGAGGATGGCTCTCTCGTAGGATGACGAGGGAGGATCTCCAGTGGAGTATTGTGTTGGTGATTAGTGGACTCGTGTGCGAAAACTATTTGACTAGTGGTGTTCCGTAGGATAGCTTAGCCAAGAGTCAAAGCTGGCTTGCTGCAATAACTCCACCACCTTCTTGAGAATTAGCATGTATAGTAGGTTCTGATGTAAGACTTGCTGAGTACCTTTGTACTCATGTTTTCTTAATTACTATTTTCAGACGACAACACCGCCCCCTCTAATGAGTTTTATGTAGATCTCGATGTCGATGAGTGACTTGCCACCCAGGTGGTGATCTTGGCCATGGAGGGCCCTATATAGATAGACAGGCTCCGAGAAGCCTTCTTTCTTTCTAGTGTCTGTACTCAGACTATTTGCTTCCGCATGTGCTTGTATGCTTGTATGACTTGAGTGTCAGGTCATGTGACCCCTACCTGTATGAACATGTTATGTATGGCTCTCTGGAGCCTTTAAATAAAGTACTTGAGTTGTAGAGTTTTGTTGTGATGCCATGTTGTATTTGCACATATCGAGCATATTGTGTGTATGATTGAAATGCTTGGTATGTGTGGGATCCGACAATCTAGTTTTTTATCCTTGGCAGCCTCTCTTATGGGGAAATGTAGTCTAGTGCTCCTTGAGCCATAGTATTTCGCTACAGCCCGGTTCACCCGAGTCCTGCTAGCCCAGCACTACTGCTCAGGACACTTGACTAGCCGGCATGTGTTTCACTTCGTTCCTATGTCTGTCCCTTCGGGGAAATGTCATGCGGTGACTTCCGGAGTCCTGCCTAGCCTGCTACAGCCCGGGTTCCCCGGAGTCCTTTTAGCCCAGTGCTACAGCCCGGATTCACTCGCTGATGACCGACATGCTCAATGTGGTTCATGTGCCGCTGTGGGTTCACGACTAGCCATGTCGGCCCGGGTTCTCTGTCATATGGATGCTAGCGACACTATCATATACGTGAGCCAAAAGGCGCAAACGCTCCCGGGCCATGGTAAGGCGACACCCGTGGGGATACCGTGCATGAGGCCGCAATGTGATATGAGGTGTTACCGGCTAGATCGATGTGACTTGGAATTGGGGTCCTGACAACGTTGGCATCAGAGTCGAACTGCCTGTAGGTTCGTTGAGCCAAACTGGTCGATGTCGAGTCTAGAAGTGCTTTAGTTATATGTAGGGGAATTGATTGTGGGAGGGAACATAAGGCTCTTTTTCTCTTTTACCTTATGCCCTCTAATCTGAGTCATTCTCTTCTCATTCAACGTGGGTTAAGGACTAGGCTCTCTTCTTCTATCAGGTTCACGTGTTACTAATCCGTAGTAGCTTATAGGATTGTTGTTACCAGCCATAGTTCAGTTTCTACTACTTTTAGTATGTTGCCAGTTGAGTCAGAACCTTGATATGATGTTGTTGAGTGGTATTGCAAACTGTTGTGGATGTCTCAAATCTTTTTCTGAGCATTTATAGCCGTTATGCTGTCCGATTTCCCCTAGAAAATTCTAACGCCTTTGCATTATTCTATGCTTTCAGATGGCCACCCGTTCATAGAACCAAGTGGTTCGTCTGACCCGGTGCCTCGATGTGCCCGGCCACACGGCCATGTTGGTTCGAGTGATGGTCGAGTCAGGCTATCGGTGTGTCGGATTTCGGGTTCCGGCAGACCCTTGAGGTTCGAACACTGGGGTGCGCGCGGAGATTTCGCCTCCTACCTTCCTGCACCCCTCCGCCTTGCTAGGATCTGAACTAAGGAAAGAACAACGGAAGAGACACAGGGTTTATACTGGTTCAGGCCACCGTTGTGGTGTAATACCCTACTCCAGTGTGTGGTGTGCTGGATTGCCTCTTGGGTTGATGATGATGAACAATACAAGGAAGAACAGCCTTGCGAGGGTCTGTTCTTCGCTGGGGCGATGAACTACTGGGAGGAGCTCAGTCACCTTTCTCTCTCTCTCTTTTCGATCTTCTCTATCCTTCCAACCCTCAGCTCAGCTCTCTCCTTTTCTCTGCCCCCTTTGCTCTGTGGGTGGCTGGTCCTATTTATAGAGGCCCTGGTCCTCTTCCCAAATATCGAGCGGGAAGGGAGCCAACAATGGCGGGCTAATTTGAAGGGGGGCAACTAGTATCAACTATCCTGACAAAAGTAGTCTTCGCCTGCACAAAGCTCTAGTGATGACGCCATCTTGGGCTCCACGGTGACCTCCATCTCGTAGTCCTCCTGGCCTTGGTCTCGTTGCACCGAAATGGCAACCTTTGCCTGATGCCTCGGTACTCCGCGGCTGCGCTTGCCCCCTTTGCACCAAAGAGGAAGGGAGGACACTGCGTGGGCTGGCACCCGCCTGGCGCCCCCGGTCGTCATGGCTTGCATCACGGGCACCTCGTGAGGTACCCCGCCATGATCTCTCCGCCTCCTCGTGAGCCAGCCTAACGAGGCCGTGCTTGAGGAAGCTCCGCGTCGTCCGCCCCGCGAGGCTTGGCCCCTCGCGAGGGTCTTGGGTTTGTGTTGGTGAAGATGGGCCGCACTAGGCCCCCCCTTTGAGCCACGCCGCAGGCCGCAGGTAGGCAAGTCTGGGGACCCCCGTTCCCAGAATGCCGACAGTAGCCCCCGGGCCCAAGGCGCGCCCGGACTTGGCCATGCAGGGAGGCGGAAGGGCAAGAGAGAAGCGCCGCAGACCCTAACAGCCTGCGGCCTTGGGCGCCGCGTGGCGGTTGATTGGACGTGGGCGTCTCCACTTCCCCATGGCGCCTCGGCAACTGCACGGATTGGACAAGTCCTTGCATGCAAAGCGGGTCATAATTACGTGAGAGTGTCATGGGCGGCGAGCTTCACAGGCATTGGCCTTCTTCACAGGCTCCGGGCCTTTTCCAAAACGCGATAGCTTCACAGGCATTCGCCTTCTTCACAGGCTCTGGGCCTTTTCCAAAACGCGATAGCTTCACAGGCATTCGCCTTCTTCACAGGCTCTGGGCCTTTTCCAAAATGCGATAGCTTCATAGGCAGTCGCCTTCTTCACGGGCTCTGGGCCTTTTCCAAAACGCGATAGCTTCACAGGCAGTCGCCTTCTTCACAGGCTCTGGGCCTTTTCCAAAACGCGATAGCTTCACAGGCAGTCGCCTTCTTCACAGGCTCTGGGCCTTTTCCAAAATGCGATAGCTTCACAGGCAGTCGCCTTCTTCACAGGCTTTCGGCCTTTTCCAAAATGCGATAGCTTCACAAGCATTCGCCTTCTTCACAGGCTCTGGGCCTTTTTAGGGGTAGAACCTCCGAAGCTGCTGGATGTTCCATGCATTCTGGACTGGCACCCCCTCCTGAGTCTCCAAGCGCGCGGAGCCGGGCCTGGAAACATGAACAACTTTGAACGGGCCCTCCCACATGGGAGAGAGCTTGTGCAGCCCCTCCCTGGAGAGGACCCGCCTGAGCACGAGGTCTCCTACCTCGAGAGTTCTGGGGCGGATGTTGCGGCAGTGATATCACCGCAGTGCTTGTTGGTACCTCGCCGCTCGTAGCGCGGCTTCTCGGCGACATTCCTCCCCCAGCAGGAGGTCCATCCCCCGCATGGCGTCCTGCTGCGCCTCGTCAAACGCCAGGATCCGCGCAGAGCGACGTCTGACCTCGTGAGGGAGGACTGCTTCGGCTCCGTAGACCAGGAAGAACAGGGTCTCTCCAGTCGGCTTGATCGCAGTTGTGCGGATGGACCACAACACGGACTGAAGCTCGTCATACCAACCTCTGCCGCAGGCCTCCAGCTTCTTCTTGAACGTCCTGGTCTTGAGGCCCCTCAGGACCTCCGCGTTGGCTCGCTCGGCCTGGCCGTTGCTTCGGGGGTGCGCCATCGAAGCGTAGCATATCTGTGTTCCAAGGTTAGCACAGTATGTTTTGAAGAGGTTACTGGTGAACTGCGAACCGTTGTCCGTGATGATGCGATTCGGCACCCCGAACCGGCTCACGATGCCCTTGATGAACTTGACCGCGGAACCCGCGGGAATGGTGCGGACAACCTCTACTTCAGCCCAGTTGGTGAACTTTTCCACGGCGACGTAGAGGTAGCGGTAGTCCCCAGGCGCCCGAGGAAACGGGCCCAAGATATCCAACCCCTAGACTGCGAATGGCCATGAAATGGGTATAGTCTGCAAGCCTCCTGCTGGCTGATGGATCTTCTTGGCATGGAACTGGCAGGCCTCACAAGCTTTCACTAGTTCGACGGCGTCATTGAGCGCGGTGGGCCAATAAAACCCACTGCGGAACGCCTTGCCGACGAGGGTCCGTGATGATGAATGATGTCCACAATCTCCGCCGTGTATATCTTCCAGCAGTTCCTTCCCTTGCTCCCTGGAGATGCAGTGCAGGGATACATCGTTTGGCCGCTTCCGGTAGAGCTCTCCATCCTTGATGCAGTATGCCGTGGCCTGGCGTGCCACTCGCTCCGCTTCCTCCTCATTCTCCTGCAGGGTCCCTTGCGTTAGGTAACTCCGGAGCTCCGCGATCCAACATCCCTCCTGAGGTTCCATCGTCAGGAGCAGGTGTGCTCCTGAGGCTGGGCCATAGGCCGGAGCCCCTGAGGCAGGTGGCTGGGGGAGCTCCTCCCGGGGCTGAGCCGTGTTCGATAATGACGGCAGGGCTGATGGCTTGAATAGCCACTCCTCGAAAACGCCAGGCTCCTGGGGTAACCGCCAGGACGCCCGTTTGGCGATGTCGTCGGCCTCCTGATTGGTGCCACCACTACTAGGAAAAGGCCTACTAATGGCGCACCTAATTTGGCCATTAATGGCGCATTAGTGGTGCGCCATTAGGTGCACGCCATTAGTATATTTTACTAATGGCGCACCACTGGTGCGCCATTAGTATCTAGTATACTAATGGCGCACCTCAGATGCGCCATTAGTATATACAATAGTGCGCCATTAGTATGCCTCCCAGGGGGCCATGTATACCCAGGTGCTTTGGCATACTAATGGCACACGACAACAGGATGCGCCATTAGTAACTTCGGCATACTAATGGCGCACTGTTTAATGATGCGCCATTAGTATGCTTTGGCATACTAATGGCGCACTATGATGTGATGCGCCATTAGTATGAATATTAGTTTTTTTAATTTTCTGTTTTTTGCACAGGTTACAAAATGTATAATTGGACAAAATATAGACAGCACACATCAACAACATATTCATCGAATACAATAGAAGATTAGTCTCTGAATACAATTCATCATTTTAGTCTCCGAATACAATTCATCATATTAGTCTCCGAATTGAAAAGACCGAACAAAGATAGAACATTATATTACAAGTCTCGAGACCGCGAGTTTGTCTTCACATTACAAGTCGATATCGATCATCTAAACTACCATCACATAGAACAGAGCTGCAGTCATCACGATGAGCATCATCACGATGAAACTCGTCTTCATCCGGTTCCTCCAACGCTCCCTCCCCTCTCCCGCTAGATAGCGGGCGTATCTAGATTCGGCCTCGGCCCTAGTGGCGTACCCTTTGTAACTGTTACCGCTGAATCGGTGAACCTGTCTCCGACACTCCTCCCAGTCGTCGTAGACTCCGGGAACCTTACCCTTGTACACGACATACCACGGCATCGCTATGCAGTAGCCAAATGAAACGTTAGTACCAATTCACAGACAATACATAAGCAATATATAAGTATGCAACAGAACGATTGGAAGAGAAAAGCAAGACATTAATAGCATCGATTACATCTAAGTTGAACGACTCTCGAAACCAAAGAGACATACTACAAGTTCATTAAAGTCTAATTACAACATGAGCCAATCGATGTTTCAGAACTAGACACAGCATCACTGCTTTCGACTCGACTCAAGGGACCGGAGCGTGGATGAAGCCGCCGTCTATCGTGGGAGTCATGAAACAACGGGCGTTGTCAGCCTGCATTTGTAGGATTGTGTCGATGTCACTGTTGGACGGTTGATTTCTGAGGTAGAACTGCCCCGAGGTACGAAGGACATCTTGATGGATGATTTCCGCAAACTCCGACTAGATGCAAAAGAATTCTTGTCTGATGTCCACGTCCTGGATTGCCGACACGCTCGCGGCCCAATCTTTGAGTCTACTTGGTAGCAGAAGTTGATGATGGTCCCGTACGATCGCCCGCATGTGATGGATGGCATAGTAGGCACCCTTCTGACCGCCAGGCGGCTGCTTGACGCAGCAAAACATCGTATTGTGGGAGAACACGTGCTTGCCGTACTTACGAATAGGCCTGGTAAAGGTGCCTCCAGATTTGACGTAGCCGGGGAGAACATCATCAATAACCTTCTTGACATTTGTGTAGTCTATGTTCGACTGACGGTCCGGGTCAAAATACGTGGCCATGGAATATTTGGGGCTTAGGAGGATGAGCGTGCAATGTGTGTCACTGCAGAAAGCACGGAATGTTAAAAGAAAAACGATCGAAATCTAAGAATTCATATGTTACGGGGTGGTTGAGGGGAGGACTTACTCGAGAAAGTAAGGCACGAGGAAGTTATCCTTATCTTGGTTTGCCAGAATGACGCCTTCGAGGTAAGAACTCGCGACTTGCCGGTCCCCAGCGCTGCCCAAGATCTTGGCACGCATGTAGAAGGGGTCGACTATCACGATGTCCAGGGTCTTGTCGCGAATGATCCGCATCTCCATACTCAGCGAAAATAGCCGAACGAAGGTGTAGTGCACCGGATGAAGGTTCAACATAGCGTGGATGTCATCAAACCGCAGGACGATCATACCCCCGATGGAGTTATCCACAAAGCCCTTGCCCTCTGGCACCTTGGCCGTGAAAACCGGGTATGCCACATCCTTCTCTCCGAGACGCCGCTTCTCCAAAGAAAGAACACTGTCATGCAGACTCCGCATAGCACCGGTTGCAGCATCGAGCATATTTCTCGGTAGCATCGGCCTACCCGCCACATGCACGCTCCTCAAGATATCCTTAGGTGAAGGTGGCCCGTCCTGAGCACGGATCGTACTTGGTGCCGGCTGGCCCGCACCCTTGTTAGTCTTTCTTTTGCGTGCCTTCTTCTTCTCCTGTAATGGGACCGAGTTCTGCTCACAGACCACCTTCTTGAGTGTGTTGGGGCTGATCATATTTTGCACCTCGCCTATATGAGGCTCGGTGAAGTCGGCAGCTGGAGGCGTCTCCTGAGAGCCGAACTGCAGACGACGCTTGTTGCAACTTGGCTTCTCCGCGTTACCAGCTAGATCACGCACGTCTTTTGTTGGGTTGGGTTCTTGAGAAGGAGGCCCCATGAAGTCGCCATCGTACCCATGATCGGCAAAGTACTGATCGACGTTGGCAAATGTATCGTCGTCGTCGTCATTCTGATCCTGTGCCATATGCATGTTTGGATCCAGTGGCATAGGGATGTCCGGCACCGTTGCGGCGGTCTTGCCATGGGGCCGACTTGGCGCCGGCACGACTGGCGGTGTTGCCTTTGGGGTGGTGTCCCCCGCCCCCAAACGAATCTGGCTCTTCGGCCAAAGCAGGGGCCAGCTCAGGCAGGCGCTGAGGGTCATCACGTCATCATCGTCGGCCCCGACGGGTCGAATCGGAGGTAACAACTCATCGCAGCCAGGCAGCACCCGAACCAGTTGAACCCTAAACAAGTTGGGTGGCATCTGGGTACCGTGGAACAAGGGTTTGCCCGGTTGAACGATTTTGCCCTTGGCGACATCGACCAACTCATTGTTCACGAAGTGCAGGAGAGTGCACGGAACATCGGCGGCGCCCTGCGAAAACATGTAGGGCGTCAGGGATGCCTAGTCAAAGGCAAGGAGATGAAGTCCTCGGCCGAGAGAGGCTTAATTAGTTACCGTGATGATGGCGTCGAGCTCGGCTAATGTCGAGGCACCGCCAACGGCGGGCGTGCAGTTGACGGAGGGGCCGCTTGCTGCAGAGGTGCAGGCCGACGTACACCCGGGTGCATTAAGCTCCTGTGCCGGCGTCGGAGACACCAATGCCACCTCCGCCGGAGACACCAATGGCCCCGCCACCGCGTTCTGCGAGTTGCTGGCCGTGAAGCTAGGAATCGGGGGCGGCCCCTGTTGGCCGCCCGCAATCCACGCACTAATCCCCTGGATCAAGGTAGGCACAATGGCGGTGATCGTTGCTCCGAGTTGTTGTTGCACTTGCTCTTGGACAATCTCCGGAATCCGCGCCACCTGTGCCCTGAGTTCTTGAACCTCGCACGCCTGGCTTTCCGAGCTGGTCTTTTTCTCCTTTCGCCCACCAGTGTTATAGTATGACGACCATTTTGTCGACAAGCCTTTGCCGGCCACACGACCAGCTGACGTCGGCTTACTGAGCTTATCCTTGTTCTTCATTAAATTCAATGACGTATTTAGAGTGGTGTCCCAAGGGTTGCTCTTAGTCGACCCCGCGCTACTGCTTTCAGTCGCTTGCGGAAGGAATGTGAACCATTTAGAAATTTGGCTTCATTAATTAGAATGCAACCATATGGAGCTAATTACGCGGGGGTGTATTCCTTACCAGAACAAGCTCAAGCGCCCTGGTCTTCGGATCCGTGGTAAGCTCCTTTGTTTTCGGGTCCTTCTTGTACCGGGCCCTGACAAAGTTCCTGGTCTGCTTGTCACCATATTTATCGAAGAGGGGCTGTAGGCCTTGCTCGGCACGGTCCGCCTCCTCCTTGTCCCATATAGGCTCCGCCACTCTGTAACCGCCGGGACCGAGTGTGTGTTCCCCTAAGTTCAGCTCCCGCATTTCTTTCCCCCACTTACTTGATTCGGAGTTTGCGGTGCTCGAGCAATTGATCTTGAAGTCGTTGTAGTCATCTTCGGTGATCGAAGGATTTTTCTCCTTGATCTTCTCATAACTCTCACCTTTCTCGATCATTCTCTTCACATTGCTTTTCCATGTAGACAGGGCCTTGCTCATCTTCGTGAGGGCAGCATTGTTCACTTTATTCCCTTTGAGGCTTTTGTTTTCAAATTCAACGGGGAACTTGTATCGTTCGTGCAGCTTCGTGAAGAGGAGGTTGCGCAAAATTCCCTCGGTCAAGATGCCTCAGGTTCTCGGTGTTGATCGAGACGGTGCTCCGGAGAATGCACCCGAGCTGAAGCGAGTACCCATTGACTATTCGTTCGGGCGCCGTTGGATTCCCGTCGGAGTCCACTTCAGTAACTTCCTCCTTGAGGGTGCGGAGCACGGTCGGGCGCCGGTCCTTCCGTTGCCTCTTCGGTTGGCTGCCATCTGTGCGTGCGCCGCCATCATCAGTGGTGGCATCCTCGGCGGCACCATCAGTGGTGGCATCAGTGGGGTCATCCTCGGCGGTACCATCAGTGGTCTCAGGATCGGTGGGGAAGGCGGCGTCCTCATACAAGTGAGGTTGTTCCTCCATCTCCTGGGACAGCTCCCAGAATTTCTTGCCGCCCGAACCCCCAGCCTCATCGTTGTTGGCCATGTTTCTCTATAAATAGGAACAAAGTTTGGTCAAAAAGTTGGTTATTGTCAAGGAACAAGATCATGGTCTCATCATTTAGGGTTTGTCGACACCGAGGCATCCTAAAAGCTAAGGTTTTATCATTGAGGGTTTTTCGACGCCGAGGCACCCTAAAAGCCTAAGCTTTCATCATTTCGGTTTTTATCGACACCGAGGCACCCTAAAAGCCATGCATTAGTCACAAGTACGCCGGGGCACTTGATCCTACTTAATTAACTACTAAGATACCCCGGCCCATGCATTAGTCACAAGTACCCCACATGTCCTATTTTTAGCAAAGTCATGCTAAAATTCACGGAAAATTTCAGCATGACCTTTGCTGAAAATAGGACATATGGAGTACCCGAATTTGCCGGAACAGAAGTTAATCGACATTCCGGCAAACTCAAGGGCCTCTCGGGTGGACAAGGCAAAAAAGGCCTCCATCACAACATGGAAAATACATTGGCATGTGAAAAAAGGCCTCCATTGCTTAGGATGCACTGCCACTGAAGCATTGGGTACAAGACTGTTACATGAAAGTAAATGCAGCAGTTGAAGCAGAGATTGGTGTACAAGCAAGAACAGAGCAAGTTCTTCTTATCCTCTCCAATTATAATAGGAGCCAATCAAATGGATAAAAGGAGAATTGGTTCATTGCAGGCAAGACTGAGCTGAAACAATCAAGGGCTTTGTCAAGCAACCTTCTATGCCAGCAGAGGGTGTCAGAAATAGTTGCTGACTAAGATTACAAACCAAAAGGGCAAAGGGTGATTCACATGCCCTGGTCCAACCAACCAAAGTAGGTAGTACAGATCAAGAGCTACCCAAACACAGTATGCCAGCTGGCTAAGATATGTAGCTAAACCTGACTCAACTTAAAGTAGCATTCATGATGAAAGGAAACATGAAACACTGCTTTCAGCAATCATGATGAAAGGAAACATGAAACACTGCTTTCAGCAAACTCTAAAAAGAAACAAAAGATTGGCCAATACCAAGTATCATTCACTTTAGTTGTATATTAATACTCTATTAATCAACATTGAAAAAGTTTAGAAATTTGTGTGTAACAAACATTACTTCATTCATATAGCATGATGATGTTTTACCCCTTTGAACTGCAGCATAGAGCATGTATTTAATCACTTTGCCACATACACAACAGAAAAAAATACCATAGACAGTACTAGATACTAGCAAATATAAGGGGAAATCAAATCATTTTGTCTACAGACTGCACATTAGCAATCCAAGGAGCAAACAAACCAAAAAAGGTGAATAGACTTAACAAACCAGCAAAAGCAGCATGAAAGTAAGGCCATCTACAGTAAGTTACAAAACATTACACTACAGATGACCAATCTATCCAGATTTCATTTTAAGCACCACACCACAGGAGCTCCCCTGGGTCATGTGGCCAGGTTACTACAATTTTTAGCAACTATTAAAGTTTACAGGCAATTGCTCTACAACAGAAAAAGCTATGATCCTTTACTCCTAATTGACCACAGACAAGCACCAAACTGCCGTCATCAGAAAAATACATGGTGCTATAGTAATAACAACAAATAGACCACAGCTGTTTTACTGCTAGGATTCATATGTGCAGATATATATAAGCAATGCTGAATAATGCTCCCAGCTAAATGCCATTCATGCTTCTGTTATAAAAGTTTACAGGTGATTAGGCCCACAAACAGACAAGGATGTGATCCTCCACTCCTATCTAACTACAGACAAGAACCGAACACGCAAACAAGCCATCATGAGAAGATAAGTGATGATGTAACAATAACAACAAATAGATCACAACTGTTCTAGAGTTAGGATTCATATGTGCATATGTAAGCAATGCTGAACGATACTTGCAGATAAAGGCCATTCTTGCTGTTGAAGTTTGCAGGTGTGATTAGCCGCAAACTGACAAGTCCCTGAACAGATGAGAGATGTCGGTTGCTCACCTGCGCTTGGCGGCGGGAGGGGAGCAGTGATGAGGAGGACGACGAGAGGGAGCGGGAGCGTGAGCACGAGCGGGAGGAGCCCGAGGACGGTGTGGACGGGGCGGCGTCCGGGCCGCCGGCGACGAGGGGGAGGAAGGGGAGAGGGAGGCGGCGGGGGCGCATGGGCGGCTGCGGCGCAGTGGGTCGGGGCAGCGGCGGCAGCGGCGCGGTGGAGGGAGGGAGAGGGAACTGGCGAGGGGGAGAGGGAAGGGG
>NC_041384.1:238205296-238228425 GCF_002162155.2 Triticum dicoccoides | reverse complement strand
TATAAGACAGTAACAGTAATATATTTTTTATAAGATAGTAATAATTTTTTTTAAAATATCATCAAACAGTAATGCCGGTGGAGCGGGGGAGGGTGCGTGGGGTGCGGGGGGTCGGCGGCGGCGGTTGAGTAGGGGAATCGAGGGTGCGGGGGGTCGGCGGTGGCGGCCGGTGGACCGGGGGGTGCTCGGCGGCGAGGGGGGCCGGATCTGGCGAGGTGGGATAGCGATCGAGATGGAGGGGGATCGAGATCGAGTGTCCATGAAATTTAAAAATATTCATGATAGTTCAAAAAGTGCCCATGAAATACAATCGAGAAATGAAGGCTACGATTTAAATACAATCGATCTTAGCTAGCTATCTGTTCACAATCTTCTTGCCCTTCTTTTTCGCAAATGGAGTTCTTCTGTGGAGCGGACGTCCTTTAGGTAGGGTGGTCCTGCTTCTTCTTGTGGTGTATGCTGCTACTTCATCATTGTCGTCATGTTCGATCCTCGGGTCGCCATACTTGTCGAAGTCTTGCTCATTGGCTACTCCATCCATTCCGATGATCTTCCTTTTGCCTCTCCTCACGACAACACGACTGGGGTTTGACAGGTCGGTAATGAAGAAGCATTGGTCCACTTGGGAAGCCAATACCCATGGATCATTTTTCGCGGTGACGTTTGCGCCCGCGGTCTTGGATTTGGCTTCGGGTATAACCATGGTGGTGAAATACCGGTCTTCTTTTAGGACGCTCTTCGCCCATCTGACACGGAACATCAGGACCTTCTCCCCAGCATAGCTCAGCTCCCAGATCTCCTCGATCCTTCTGTAGTATCTGTCCTTGTCGTTACCGGTGTAGGATTCCATTGTTACCCCGGAGTTCTGATAACCATCGCTCTTCATGTCCTTGCCTCGGTGTAGAATGTGTAGCCGTTGATATCGTACGCCTCCTAGGTCATCAGGTTGTGCTCGGCGCCCTGTGACAAGGCGAATATGAGTTGTTCTTCCGTGGAAGAATCCTCATGTAAAGGGTACGACAGAAGCTTCTACTTGAACCAACGCGTGAAACATGAGTTGTGCTCTTTGAGTATATCTCCGTCCGTCCTCTGTTCGCCTCGGTCATTGTACGTCTTCTTAATAAAGGTTTTGTGCTCTACCACCCATGGATCAACCACGTCTATGTGTTGTAGCGCAACTAGGTTTGCTCTTTCAAAGTCGGCGAGTCGACCCTCGAAGTCGACATGCATTTCGCGGCGACCCTCATGGTGACCCCATCCAGCGAGCCTACCGAGGTGCCTGTTGACGGGCAGACCAACGGGGTTCTCGATGCCAAGATAATTCGTGCAGTAGGAGATGCACTCTTCGGTCAGAAAGCCCCTGGCTATGCTTCCCTCTAGACGTGACATGTTGCGAACGTATCCTTTGATGACACCATTCATCCTTTCGAAAGGCATCATGCTGTGCAGGAACGTCGGCCCGAGTTGGATGATATCGTCCACGATATGGACCAACAGATGCACCATAACGTCGAAGAATGTGGGCGGGAAGTACATCTCAAGCTCGCATAGTATCACCACGATCTCTTCCTGTAGCCTTCTGAGTTGCCTCACGCCAACAAACTTCCGAGAGATGACGTCGAAAAAGTTGCATAGGCCAAATAGGGTTTCACGGACGTGCGCGTCCATGATCCCACGGATTGCAACTGGAAGTATCTGCGTCATCAGCACGTGGCAGTCGTGAGACTTCATCCCGCTGAACTTCTACTTCGCTGGGTCTAGGTATCTACTTATCTTCCCCGCGTAACCGTAAGGAAGTTTTACTCCTATGAGGCAGGTGAAAAACTGCTCAATCTCCTCCTGACTTAGAGTGAAGCACGCGGGAGGGTAGTCATTTCCGGTCTTCTTGGCCTTTTTGCCTTTCCTACGACTTTCCATGTCCTGCTTCACCTCATCATCATCATCATCATCATCATCATCATCATCATCATCATCATCATCATCATCATCATCATCATATACAGCGTGAAGCTCCTGCCTGATGCCCATTGATTTCAAGTCTGCCCTTGCTTTTGGCCCATCTTTGGTCCTCTCTGGCATGTTGAGCAGGGTACCAAGCAGACTCTCGCACACGTTCTTCGTGATATGCATGACATCAAGGCTGTCAGGCACACGGTGGATCTTCCAGTACGGCAAGTCCCAGAAAATAGACCTCGTTTTCCATACCTTCAGCAGCGGCTCTGGCGCCTTTCGCTTCTTTCCCGGCTCTGGCGCCTTTTGCTTCTTTCCCGGCAGTGGGCAGTCTTTCCAATTTTTCAACAACTCGTCTATTTCCTCGCCGGTCCTCGTACGCGGGCGTCCTCGGGGTTCGGTTTCACCATCGAATAGATCCTTGCGTTTTCTCCACGGGTCATCGTCACGAAGCCACCTTCGATGTCCCATGAACACGGTTTTTGAAGACCCGGGATCTCTATCTAGCTGGCGATACGTTGTGTCATCCATGCACCTGACGCATCCGGAAAATCCGTGGACCACCTGCCCCGCGACATATCCGTAACCGAGATAGTCATGCACCTTCGTGAGCAGCGCGGCTCTCATAGGGAAATATTCTTTCTCTGTGGCGTCCCACGTATTGGCTGGCGTTTTCCACAGCGTGTCAAGCTCCTCTTTCAGCAGCCCCAGATACAGATTGATGTCGTTCCCTGGTTGTTTCGGTCCTTCAACTAGCATACTCATGTGAATGTACTTCCTCTTCATGCACAACCAGGGGGGAAGGTTGTACATCCACACAAACACAGGCCAGGTGCTATGTGTGCTTCTCTGGATGCCAAACGGATTGACTCCATCAGTGCTCGCACCCAGCACGATGTTCCTTGGATCGTTCCCAAATTCTAGGTCTTCGAAGTTCAACGCTTGCCACTGGCTCGCATCCTTAGGGTGACTCAACATCTTGTCTTTTTATCTATCTCCGGATCATTTGCGTCATCTTCTCGCTTCTTCTCCTCCCTATCCGCGTGCCAACGCAGGAGCTTTGCTACCTTAGGGTCCGCGAAATACCGCTGCAGACGAGGAGTGATCGGAAAGTACCACACCACTTTTCGAGGAGCTTTCTTCCTCTTCTTGTATCGAGTGACGCCGCACACCGGACATATGGTAGACTCCGCGTGCTCGTCCCAATAAATGATGCAATTGTTCATGCACACATGGTATTTCACGTGCGGTAAATCCAGAGGACACATGATTTTCGTCGCCTCCTCCAAACTGGTCGGGCACTTGTTCCCCTTGGGAAGACGTTCGTGCCAGAATGACATGTTCTCGTCGAAGCATGCGTCGGTCATTTTGTGTTTTACCTTCATCTCCAGAGCCATGAGCGTTACTTTCAGGCGGGTATCCTCAGGCCTGCATCCTTCATACAATGGAGTAACCGCGTCTAACTCAAGTTGATCCATCTTGGCTTTCTCTCGGGCGGCAGCTCTTGCGTTATCCGTCTGCTTGAGAAGCAGCTCTTGAATATGAGGGTCCTGCACCCAGCCCATCGATGGTCCAGCGTCGTCTGCTCCGCCGGCATCATCATCTTCATGATCATGCCCGTCGTCTGCTTCGGCATCTTCCTCATCATCATGTCCTGCATCTTCTACATGATGACTGTGTACAGCATCACCGTCGTGATCATCTCCTGGAGATTCTTCGTCTTCTCGCCTGCCCGAGCCGCGGTGGTTGTCTTGCTGCCCTTCCTCATTTCTTGCCCGGCCCCCATGGATGACTTCATAGTCATCTTCATCACCTTGCCACCGATAGCCATCCATGAAACCACGCAAGAGCAGGTGGTCCCGCACCTGCCCGGATTCCGGGTCCGCAATAAGGCTCTTCAACTTGCATCTTTGACACGGACATCTTATCTCCGTCTCGTTCTTTTGAAGCATCTCGGCCTTCGCGGACCTCAAAAACCTATTCATGATGCCTTCGGTCATCATGCGGACCATGGTCGCCTGCGGGATAGAGCAAAACGATATTTTAGAACCAAGAAAAAATTTGGCATGACTTTCCCTAAAAATAGGACCAAAAAGAATGCTTAATGCCAAAATTCTCGCCGAAACGGAAATGAATCAACATTCTGGCAAAATATTGGCAACTATCGCATTTCAAATACCGGTACACCTCCAAACACAAACACATATGCAACACCACAAACATATGCAACACCACGAACATACATAGATCTAGCTAGGCCATAAAAAGTGCATGTGCACATTGTTGTAGGGAGAACAACATAAATATAGCTTCCCCCCTTACTTACCTATCAAAACAAGGTAATTTAACCACTTAAATTGAATGAATCTATGGTGGAAATGAGGTGAAAAAGAGGAGGCACCCGAGACAAGGAGGAGGTGGAGAGAATGAAGTGGGGGAGAAAGTGAGTGTGGGTAGGAGAGGCTGTCCAAAATATCTTGTTGCTGCCCACTTACTAATGGCGCACTAACTCTAAACGCGCCATTAGTAATCCAGGTTACTAATGGTGCACCTTCTGGTGGTGCGCCATTAGTAGTTTTGCAAAAAAAACATACTAATGGCGCACTGTAACTAGTAATGGCGCACGGTGGAACAGTGCGCCATTAGTAGTTTTGCAAAAAAGGGAATAAAAAATATAATAAAAAAACAACATTAGTGGCGCACTTTCCGGCAGGTGCGCCATTACTAGTTACAACTAGTAATGGCGCACTGTGTCTGGAAGCGCCATTAGTATGTTTGGACAGGCGCACTAGTTAATTTTTTTTTTGATACTAATGGCGCACCCTCGGCCAGGTGCGCCATTAGTACTTTCAACTCTAATGGCGTATCAGAAGGTGGTGCGCCATTAGTATATACTAATGGCGCACCGCTTGTCTGGTGCGCCATTAGTGTCAATCCCATCTATAGCCCTTTTTCTAGTAGTGCACGGGGCACATGCTGCAACTCCAACCCCCAGAACTGCTTCTCCATCTTGCGGACCTCCGCTAGGTAGGCTTCCATGTGCTCATCCTTTGGCTCGTACACCTTGTTGGAGAAATTGACAAGGAGCTGCGAATCACCCTTGATGGTGAGGCGTTTCACCCCCAGGGCAGCCGCGGCCTTCAAGCCCGCTATTAAACCTTCATACTCCGCTATGTTGTTGGAGACCTTTTCACCTTGCTGAAAACAGAGCTGCACGGCGTAATAGAGCTTGTCCTGAGCGGGCGATATAAGCACCGCCCCAGCCCCAGCGCCATGCCTGGAGAACACCCCATCGAAGTACATGACCCAGCCTTCTGGCGCCTCGCTTCCCGGGGATAGGTACCGATCCTCGTCGGCCTTGAGGCCTGGCGCCTCCGTCCATTCCGCCACAAAATCCGCCAACGCTGCTCCCTTGATGACTCTGGTCATGCTGAATTCGAGCTGAAACGCTTGCAGTTCTATGTTCCACTCAGCGACCCTTCTAGCTGAATTAGGGCACCTGAGTACTCTCTTTAGGGGGTATGACGAGACGACCTTGATGGGGTGACCCTGGAAATAGTGTCGCGGCTTGCGCGAGGCCACCAGTAGCGTGAGGAGGAGTTTCTGAGGCATGGGGTACCGTGCCCTTGCATCCTGCAACACCGTGCTGATGAAGTACACTGGGTGCTCAACGAGGTGGAGTGCGTCAATGTTGGCGGCTCCCTTCAGAGACCGTGGCGCCTCTTGAGGCAATGAGGCCTCCTGAGACTGGCCATCTGGAAGAGGGGCCTCTTCCGCCTCCGATGCGCTCCTCTGCGGCGGCTGATCCTCCTCAGCCGCGGTGGCAGTTTCTGTAGGACTTCCTTGTCCCTGTTCTGCCTTGTCTCGGGCTGCTGCCGCGGTTTTGATTCGGCGCTCCTCTCTGACTGCCACCAAGGCTGCGCTGGCGGAGTAGGGAGTGGCGGCGAGGTAAAGCACCAGGGGCTCTTGAGGGCACGGAGCCACCATGACCGGTGGGCTGGTCAGGTATCTCTTGAGATCCTGGAACGCCTTGTCGGCCTCTTCAGTCCACTCGAAGGGACCCTTTTTCTTCATTAGCTGGAAGAAGGGCAGTGCTCGTTCCCCCAACTTGGAGATGAAGCGCCCTAGCGCGGTCACGTGCCCCGTGAGCTTCTGCATTTCTCTGAGGGTCTTTGGCGGGCTCATGTCTATCACCGCCTTAACCTTTTCCGGGTTAGCCTCGATGCCTCGGTGGGACACGAGGAAACCCAAGAGCTTGCCCGAGGGGACTCTGAACACACACTTCTATGGGTTGAGCCGTAGGTTCACTGCGTTGAGGCTCGCGAAGGTTTCCTCCAAGTCTTGTATCAAGGTCCTGGCCTCCCGAGACTTTACCACAATGTCATCGACATAAGCTTCAACATTCTTCCCGAGCTGCGGGCCCAAGGTGATGTGAATCAGCCGCTGGAAGGTCGCCCCTGCATTATGCAGCCCGAATGGCATGCATGTGTAGCAGTACACCCCACACGGGGTTAGGAAGGCTGTCTTCTCGACGTCTTCTACCACCATCTTGATCTGGTGATACCCAGAGAAGGCATCCAAGAAGTATAACAGGTCGCATTCCGCAGTGGAATCGACGATCTGGTCGATGCGGGGGAGCGGGAACGGATCTTGTGGGCATGCTTTGTTGAGGTTGGTGAAGTCGACACACATGTGCTCCTTCCCTCCCTTCTTTGGCACAACGACAGGGTTGGCCAACCAATCCGAGTATCGGACCTTGGAATGACCCCAGCGGCTTCTAATTTGCGGGTCTCTTGGACGATGAAGGCCTGCTTTTCTGTGGACTGCCGCCTGGCCTTCTGCTTCACAGGGCGCACGTTGGGGCACACGTTGAGGTGATGCTCGATTACACTCCTAGGGATCCCTACCAACTGGTCAGGCTCCCAAGCGAATAGCTTCTTGTTTGCGCACAGGAACCCGACCAGGGCCTTCTCCTGCTCGGGTTTGAGGTCGGCGCCTATGGTGAAAGTGGCGTTGGTGGATCCGTCCTCATCGACGGGTATCTGCTTGGTTTCTGCCTTGTCTTGGGTGAACAACTGTTTTTTCTTGGCGGGTGCAGCCCCCTTGGGCCCGGGGGTCTCCAAGTTGGCGGGCTGTGCCGATGCCGCCGTCTTGAAGGCGAGCTTGAGCACCCGCAGCGCGTCCCCGGTGTCCCCGTGCACAGTGAGGACACCGCTACTCCCGGGCATCTTCATGAGGTTGTATGCCGGGTGCGTTGCGGCCATGAACTGGGCCAGCGCTGGGTAGCCGAGGATGGCATTGTAGGGGAGGACGATGGGGGCGATGTCGAAGTCGACCAGCTCTGTGCGGAAGTTGTCGTAGGTGCCGAAGGTTACTGGGAGCCGGATCTGTCCCAAGGAGCTGGACGACTTGCCCCCAACGCCAGAGAACGGCCGGCTGGGTTGCAGCCGTTCCAGGGGTATGCAGAGGAGGTTGAAGGCCTCAACTGAGAGCATGCTGAGGCCCACACCGCCATCAATGAGGGTTCTGGTGATGGCCACCTGGCAGATGGTGGGGGTGCACAGCATGGGGAGCGCACCCGAGCAGGCCAAGTTGGAGGGGTGGTCCTCCGAGCTGAAGGTCAGGCCGGTCTCGGGCGCCGTCCGGTCTAGGGGAGCCCCCTGCCGCGTGGAAGCGGTGCTGACCCGGCGGATGAACGGCTTGACGTGGTGACTTGTTGGCGGTGCCTGCGAGCCGCCCAAGAGGGCCGCGACGACCGGGGGTGTTGGTGCAGCACGATGGGCGGGGCAGAGGTTGCGGGGCTCCATGGGCGCGTGGAGCGCGCGGGACGAAGAACCAGCTAGGTGAGCGAGGGAGTTGCGGAGCGGCCGTCTTGCCGCACGGACGGATGCTGGGACGACGCTCGCTGCTCGTCCCCCACCGAGCCGGTGGCGGCATTGACGGTAGGCGACGGGGAACGGCGAGGACGCCCGCCGACAGGGGCCGTCTGGGCGACGCGGGAAGCGAGCGCAGCCCGGCGCTCGCGCGGGCCCGACGAGCGTCAGACATGGGCGTGATGGTTGGAGGAGAACGGGGTGGTGGAAGACGGATCCCGGCGCACCACTACCTGGCGCGCCAAATGTCGGATTTCGGGTTCCGGCAGACCCTTGAGGTTCGAACACTGGGGTGCACGCGGATATTTCGCCTCCTACCTTCCTGCACCCCTCCGCCTTGCTAGGATCAGAACTAAGGAAAGAACAACGCAAGAGACACAGGGTTTATACTGGTTCAGGCCACCGTTGTGGTGTAATACCCTACTCCAGTGTGTGGTGTGGTGGATTGCCTCTTGGGCTGATGATGATGAACAATACAAGGAAGAACAGCCTCGCGAGGGTCTGTTCTTGGCTGGGGTGATGAACTACTGGGAGGAGCTCAGTCACCTTTCTCTCTCTCTCTTTTCGATCTTCTCTATCCTTCCAACCCTCCGGCTCAGCTCTCTCCTTTTCTCTGTCCCCTTTGCTCTGTGGGTGGCTGGTCCTATTTATAGAGGCCCTTGTCCTCTTCCCAAATATCGAGCGGGAAGGGAGCCAACAATGGCGGGCTAATTTGAAGGGGGACAGCTAGTATCAACTATCCTGACAAAAGTAGTCTTCGCCTGCGCAAAGCTCTGGTGATGACGCCGTCTTGGGCTCCATGGTGACCTCCATCTTGTAGTCCTCCTGGCCTTCGTCTCATTGCACCGAAATGGCAACCTTTGCCTGATGCCTCGGTACTCCACGGCTGCGCTTGCCCCCTTTGCACCAAAGAGGAAGGGAGGACACTGCGCGGGCTGGCACTCGCTTGGCGCCCCCGGTCGTCATGGCTTGCGTCACGGGCACCTCGTGAGGTACCCCGCCTTGATCTCTCCGCCTCCTCGTGAGCCAACCCAACGAGGCCGTGCTTGAGGAAGCTCCGCGTCGTCCACCCCACGAGGCTTGGCCCCTCGCGAGGGTCTTGGATTTGTGTTGGTGAAGATGGGCCGCGCTGGGCCCCCCTTTGAGCCACGCCGCAGGCCGCAGGCAGGCAAGTTTGGGGATCCCCGTTCCCAGAACGCCGACACGGTGGTATCCGGAATATACCATCGAGGAGCAGTCCAGAGACTTCAACCAGAGCCAGTACCTCTATACCGTCAGGATATATCCCTCTTATCCTGGAGCCACTGAGCCCCTTCACTGTTCCTATGGGCTTGGGGTCACTATTGAGATGTCTGTGCAGGATGCAGCCTATTCAATGATGACTATCATTCGAGCCAGGACTGCCATGCTACAGAACACCGATTTCCATTACATGCCAGCCTCACTTCCTGGAGCACAGGGGTACTATCAGGCTTTGTACTATGACTCTTCACATGAGGAGTCACTAGTCTGCTCCACTGCCGAGATGCTCGAGGATAAGGACCGCGAAAATCGGGCCTTGCATATGGAGCTTTTCCACACTCGTGTTGATCATTGGGCCACTTTGATTCGGTTTGCACCTGCGGTGCAGGCAGGATACATGGACATGAGGGGCCTGTACCCTGTACGGTCTGGATTGCCAGATTGTATGGAGTGGCGCGACGTAGGAGGCATCACCCCTCCTCATGGTCCCCGTCTGCCACCACCTGTGGGACTAAGGCCACATCCGAGTCCCTATGGTCCACAGGCTCCGCAGGACCGTCTGTTCCCAGATGATCATGTTCCACTTCCAGGCTTTGGTGGAGACTTCTATGAGGATTACTACGGAGCCGTCTGAGCTAGTAGTAGTTTCACTAGTATTGTAATAGTTGTATTCTCCACAGTCCTGCGTGATCCGTGGGATACAACTTGGTGTAAATCACGCTCCGGAGGTGTAGAAAAATAATGTATAGGAGCTTGGAATGCCTTCGATGAGATGTGATGTCTTTCACCGTAGTTGTACTTTAGCATGGGCTTGTACTAAACTATGTACGGTGTGTATGACCAATGGTATATATATGGCATTTTCTATATTACCATGTCGTGCAATGAATATCTTAGCATTCCATGTTATCCATTACATCCTGCACTTCCTTGCTAAGTTTGTGCCATCCTTATCTAAACCGTTGTCTTGTTTTCTCCTAGGATGGTCAACACCCGCAGCAACCCTGCTGCCCTGGAGCAGGGGGAAGCCAGTGCAGCTAGGGGTGAAAATCTTCCTCACCCGCCTTCTCTGGCCGAAGTTATGCTGGAGGTGGAAAGAAACAGGCGTGAGACTAACCGCTTGCTGGAGCAGATTGAGCAGAACACTGCACACCATCAGCGAAATGACTTGGTGTCAATCAATGATTTCATCAAGTTGTACCCACCAAAGTTCAATCATTTCGTCGAGCCCCTCGACGCGGATGACTGGCTTCGCAGCATCACACACAAGCTAAGTTCTGCCAACGTAGCCGAAGCTGATAAGGTTACCTATGCTGCCTATGACCTCGAAGGCCCTGCTAGCCTTTGGTGGGAAAACTTTGAAGCTATGCGCCTGGTCGGCCAAATCACTACTTGGGATGAATTTAGTGAGGCTTTCCGTGAGCATCACATCCCGGAAGGTCTCATAGATTGCAAGAGGGAAGAGTTCTGCAATTTCACCCAAGGAAGACTGACTGTGGATGCATATAGTCGTGAATATGGGAATCTGGCACGATATGCTCCTGAAGAGGTATCCACCGATGCTAAGAAGCGGGCAAGGTTCCGCAAGGGACTTAGCCCTAAGCTTCGCCGCGATCTTCGTCTGCACGAGTGCACCTCCTTTCAGAAGTTGGTCAATAAAGCCATCAATGCTGAGACAGGCCAGTCTGACTATGACGCTTCACGCAAGCACTCTCGTGATTTTGGTTCTTCATCCGGCTCGGGATCTCAGAAGCGCCGGGTGTGGATTCCAAGCACGGCACTGCCACCCAGGAGGCCATCCTTTGAGGCGCCTCGTCCCAACTAGCAGTTTGCACCATCCAAGCCCTATGGTGGCCCCGCTGCTAATGCTGCTCCACGCCCCAATGTTGTGACATGTTTCAAGTGTGGAGAGCCGGGTCACGATAGTCGAGAGTGTCCCCAGAACAACAACCCCAATCAGTCTGGAAAGTCCGTTGGCCGTGGTAAGCCAGCGGAAAAGACATTCTACGCCAAGCCGGTCACCACTACACATGGCCATGTCAACTATGTCTCAGCTGAGGAGGCTCATGAGGATCCTAACGTCGTCCTCGGTATGCTCCTTGTTAATTGCCATCCGGCATCTGTTCTTTTCGATACTGGAGCATCTCATTCATTCATATCTGAGAGCTATGCTCGATTGCATAACACAACATTCTGTGACATGCCCACTTCCATGGTAATTCAAACTTCGGGTTCCAAATGGCAAACTTCTAGAGTAAGCCATGGGAATGAAATTCTTGTCGATAGACTTGTCTTCCTTGCATCCTTAATAGCTCTCAAGTCCTCAGACATAAACATCATCTTGGGTATGGACTGGATGTCAGCTCATTATGCTAAGATTGATTGTGCCACTAGTACCGTTCAACTTACTCACCCATCGGGCAAGACAGTCAATGTCTTAACTCGAGTGGCCAAGCGCCAACTTTACTCTCTAAATGCCAACCCCCTTCCAGACCTTGAAGATATTCCGGTAGTCCGAGACTTTCCAGATGTCTTTCCAAAAGAACTGCCAGGTGTTCCACCTGACAAGGATGTCGAGTTTGTGATAGACCTTGTTCCAGGAACCGTCCCAATTTCTAGGAGACCCTATAAGATGGCACCCTTAGAACTAGCCGAGCTTAAGAACCAACTCGATGAGGCCTTGAAAAAGGGTTTCATCCGTCCTAGTTCCTCTCCTTGGGCTTGCCCCGTCCTCTTCGTCAAGAAGAAGGATGGAACGGATCAGATGGTTGTAGATTACCGACCTGTCAACTTGGTCACTATCAAGAACAAGTATCCGCTTCCCAGGATCAACGATCTGTATGATCAGCTCGCTGGATCCTCAGTCTTTTCCAAGATGGATTTGAAATTGGGCTACCATCAAATCAAAATCAGAAACGAGGACATTCCCAAAACGGCCTTCGTTACTCGTTATGGCCAATACGAGTACACCGTTATGTCCTTCGGTTTAACCAATGCCCCAGCCACTTTCTCACGGTTAATGAACTCAGTCTTCATGGAGTATTTGGATAAATTCGTCGTAGTATACCTCGATGATATACTCATCTACTCCAAGAATGAAGAGGAACATGCCGAACATCTAAGGCTGGTATTGACGAAACTTCGAGAGCATCGCCTTTATGCCAAATTCTCCAAGTGTGAATTTTGGTTGCCAGAAGTGACCTATCTAGGCGATGTAATCTCTGGTAAGGGTATTGCTGTCAATCCCGAGCGAGTTCAAGCCGTCCTTGATTGGACTCCACCCGAGACGGTCAAGCAAGTTCGAAGCTTCCTTGGCTTAGCGAGCTATTGTCGCCGCTTCGTCGAGAATTTCTCCAAGGTTGGTAAACCTCTAACTAAGCTCCTCAAGAAAGATAAAAAGTTCGAGTGGACCCCACAGTGCGAGTTCAGCTTTTAGGAACTAAAAAGACGCCTAACATCTACTCCCGTACTGGTACCACCAGATTTCTCCAAGCACTTTATTACCTATTGCGACACCTTGCAACAAGGACTAGGTTGCATACTCATGCAAGATCGTCAGGTAATTTCCTATGCTTCATGGCAATTAGACCCACATGAGGAAAATTATCCCACACATGATCTAGAGCTTGCGGCTGTAGTCCATGCACTTAAAACTTAGCGACATTACCTCCTCGGTAATCGTTGCGAGATCTTCACCGATCACCAAAGTTTGAAATATATCTTCACCCAACCAGATTTGAATCTCAGGCAAAGACGTTGGGTTGAGTTGATCTCGGATTACGACTTAGGAATAACTTACACCCCGGGAAAAGCCAATGTCATGGCTGATGCACTAAGTCGTAAATCCTATTGTAACAACCTGATGTTACAACAAAGTCAACCACTTCTCCATGAGGAATTTCGTAAGCTTAACTCTTCACATTGTTCCTCGAGGATTCCTATCCACCCTGGTGGTTAAACCTACCCTTACAGATCAGATCATCAAGGCACAGAAGGTAGATCCGGGAATCTCCTGTATTAAGAGAAACATTAAGAAAGGAGTTGCGAATTGTTTCTTCGTTGATGATCAAGGTGTCGTATACTTTGGAAACCGCCTAGTGGTTCCCAAGGCACGAAACCTGAGGCGGCTGATCCTTAAGGAAGCTCATGAATCCCCTCTCACCATTCATCCCAGTAGTACTAAGATGTATCAAGACCTACACCAGAGGTTTTGGTGGACTAGGATGAAGAGAGAAATTGCTCAATACATTGCTAGTTGCGACGTCTGTCGTCGTGTTAAAGCAGAGCATGAACGGCCTGCTGGCACCCTTCAACCTTTGGCTATTCCTGAGTGGAAATGGGATAAAATCAGTATGGATTTCATTACTGGGTTTCCCAGGACCAAGAGAGGGAATAATGCTATCTTCGTCGTGATCGACCGTCTTTCCAAAGTAGCCCATTTCCTACCTGTTCGTGAGAGTATTACCGCTAGCCAGATAGCTGATTTATACATCTCCCAAATAGTGTCTCTTCATGGTGTCCCATTGGAAATTAACTCAGACTGTGGGAGTCTCTTCACCTCTCAATTTTTGGAAAGTTTCAAAAATGCTATGGGAACTCGTCTCTCTTTTAGCACCGCCTTCCATTCTCAATCAAGTGGTCAAGTAGAGGGAGTCAGTCAAATTCTGGAAGATATGCTCCGAGCTTCTATCATCTCATTCGGAATGGGTTGGGAGAAATGCCTTCCATTCACGGAGTTTGCGTATAACAATAGTTATCAAGCTAGCTTTGGCAAAGCTCCTTTCGAAGTTCTCTATGGACAAAATTTTCGAACGCCTCTTAACTGGTCAGAAACCGGGGAAAGACAACTCTTTGGCCCGGATATGATTCAGGAAGCAGAAGAGCAGGTTCGCGTTATTCGTGAGAAATTGAAAACAGCCCAATCTCGTCAAAAGATCCAATATGATCGTAAACATAAGCTCATGTCTTACGAGGTCGGAGAGAAGGCTTACCTTCGGGTTACTCCGTTAAAGGGAACCCATCGCTTCGGTATCAAAAGAAAATTGGCTCCTCGTTACATTGGACCCTTTCGCATTCTTGCCAAAAGAGGAGAAGTTGCCTACCAATTGGAACTACCTCCGCATCTTTCTGGAGTTCACGATGTCTTCCACGTTTCTCAACTCAGGCGTTGCTTCGCGAATCCTATCCGTGAAGTGGACCATGAAACGCTTGATCTACAAGATAACCTCTCATATCGGGAATATCCCGTTCGTATCTTTGATCAAGCCGAGCGCACCACTTGATGCCATAACATCAAGTTTCTCAAGGTTCAATGGTCACACCATTCCGAAAAGGAAGCCACTTGGGAACGGGAGGATTGTCTTCAACTCGAGTACCCCACCTTCTTCCCAACAGATCCTGAATCTCGGGACGCGATTCTTTTGAGTGGGGGTGAGTTGTCACATCCCTGCTTTTAGTCATGCATTAGGATTGGATGAACATGTGCATCATGTTTAAATTTCTTTTAAACTTGAAATGGGGCCTAATCAACCCCAACACCCCCCTGAAAATGCTAATTTCCAACAATTGGAATTTCAATGAACCCAAAATGCCCTTCATAAAAGCCCACCATTTTTGGTCTTGACTAAAACCTCTGCCAAAAATGGTCTTGCAATTTATGGAGCCATTCTGGATTTTTGAACATGCCATAAGTATTTGAATTTGGGCATTTTAAATGCTATAAATTTTTGAAGTGCTCAAATAATATTGGAAGCATTTTTAGGTAGTTGAGAATATTCTCAAATGTTCCTCTGAATATTTCCGGAGTTTTTGGAAATGAAATAGTATTTACTCTATTTCAATACACAGAGTAGGAAATAAATAAAAGAGAAAACAAAAAGGACCAGAGACTAACCTGGAAGCCCACCAGCCGGCCCACCTAGCTGGCCCGGCCCAGCAGCCGCTCCACGCAGCTGCTTCGCCTAGCCTGCGAGGCGAGCAGGTGCTCGACGGCGAGCACAGGAGCTCGCCACGCCACCTCTCTACCTGCCCACCGTCGCCCGCGCCAGTGCGATGCCTCGAAACGCCTCCGCGGCGCCGCCCCGAAACCCTGGACACCTCATTCCTCCCCCTGCTCTCTCCCTTGCTCCCCCGAAGCCATGGCCGACGCTGCCGCAACCACGCCACCGTAGTTCTCACGTCCACCATCGTCCTTGCACCGCCCCGCCGTGTCCACGAGCTCCGCCATCGTCCTCTCCGTCGAGCAGCCTGAGCCTCGAGCGCTCGCACAACCTGCTTCATCTTCTTCGAGCTCGACTCCACTGAGCATCGCCGCAGATCCCCATCACCGTCGCTGCCGCATCAGCTCGTCCCCGACCGCGTCGTCTGCTCCTACGTCACCTCCGTGAGCTGCTGCACCTCCCCATCCTCCCCGTCTGCCTTATTGTGCACCACAGCAACCACACCGAGCTCGCTCGCACGCGTCGCGCCTCTGCACGTCGTCGTCGTGGCCACGGCCACTCTGGCTCGATTCCGAGCACGCCATCGCATTCGTCGCAGCCCAAGCAGCCCGTAGCACCTTTCCACGTGCCTCGCCGTTCCCCGCAGCCTCGGTTTCGACCTCACCCGAACTTCGGCGGCTGCCAAGGTCATCGCCGGCGACGTTTCTGACCACCCTAGCTCCACCCACTGCCACCACTCGATGCGGCTCACTCCCCGCGTCACGTAGCTGCTCTCCGTCGTCGATTTGGTCGCTGGAGACGCAAACCCGAGCCCCTCCGCCACGTTTGGCCTCGCCGGCGGCTAAACGCCGGCGGGTTTGACCCGTGGACTTGACTGGGTGGGCGAGGTTGACTTCCCCCCTGAGCCTATGACAGGTGGGGCCGGACTGTTAATTAGTTTAGGATTAGTGCTAACTAATTTTAGTTAGTTTAGGTCACTAACATGTGGTCCCAAGCCCCACTGACAGTTAGTTAGTACTAACTTAATTCTGTTAGTTAGCTGAGACACAGACAGACGGGGCCCACCAGTCAGGTCTGACTGGCCCTGGCACCTTTGACTCGCTGACGTCACAGTGATGCAGTGCTGACACAATTATTCATTTTCTGGATTTATTTTTATATAGAAATTCCAGAAAATAGCCTAAACTTCTAAAAATCATAGAAAATCAACCAAAGCTCCAAATCAAACAAATTATATATGAAAAATGATCAGAAAAATTCAATTTATCCATCTGTAATGGTTTTATGCATGACAAACCACTTTAACTTTGCTGTTTAGGTGAAACAAGCTAACACACTCATTATGCATAAGAACTTTAACCCTCATTTGAATCTTTGATTCAAATGGACCCATTTCAACTTGTTTCACATTGCATTAGGCAGGACACATCATTTTGCCATGTCATAGCATGCATCATATTATTGCATATTGCCATGTGTTGATAATGTTCTGTGTGTCTTTCGTGGTAGGTTTTGCCTCCGAGGATATCTCCGAGTATCCAACTGAAGGGCAGTACCCTACTACCACTCCATCAGGGAAGCAGCCCCATTGATCATATCGATACAATCCCATGTTCTCGCCTCTGCTCTCATTTACTGCATTAAGTCAACAATGTTTCAAACTGCTGTGTGCTACAGTAGTTGAACCCTTATTTTCTGCATGACCTGTCATTGCCACGGTAACTAGATGAAACCCACTAGCATGTGTAGGAGTTGATTGAGCCATGTATGTGTTTCCTACCTTGCTATGCCTGCTATGCTTAGAATTGTGTCAGGTCTGGTTCATCTGGGTGATGGGCTAGAGTGAAATGATTATGTCGGTAATGTGAGGGATGTGTT
Organism: Triticum dicoccoides; assembly: GCF_002162155.2. Classification (NCBI taxonomy): domain Eukaryota; kingdom Viridiplantae; phylum Streptophyta; class Magnoliopsida; order Poales; family Poaceae; genus Triticum; species Triticum dicoccoides. The sequence goes on along the minus strand of NC_041384.1, from coordinate 238,211,543 downwards.
GAACATGATTTGGTAAAGGTATTGATGAGAGGCCATGTAGGAGTACATGGTGGGTTGTTTCATTGAGGCCGTCCGTAAGAACTGAGATCTGTATGTGTGATTTAAGAATCAGCTACTACCATACATTGGGCCCGAAACCAATGGACCCTCTCGGCTTCTTAATCACCCTAGTACTCTGTCCAGGAGTTGCAATTAGTTTCTGGTGTTTGTAGGTTATGTGTTGGTGGCCGTGCGTAGAGCTGGCCCTAGGGGTGGGCTATGATGCGGTAGATACACCGTGGCACGGTGTACCGAGTCACCCGTTTGGTGTCTCGGGAACCCTGTTCACATCGTTCGGGGCCGTATGTGGAAACCTCGGCCGGACTCCCTGCGGATGGAACCTGGATAGGTGATAAACCTGGACTAGAGACTTGAGTGTTTAGGTAGGCCGTGGCCGACACCCTTGTTGGGCTTCCGCTTGAAGGTTGCCGAGTACATGTCGTGTAAACGGCGGTAAGTGGTGAGAGCGTGTATGAAGAAGTACACCCCTGCAGGGTTAACATCATCTATTCGAATAGCCGCGTCCACGGTAAAGGACTACTTGGTTGCCTATACAGTTCATAGACAAGTTAATGGATACTACTAAAAGCCTCAAGATAAGTGTGAGTACCGAGGATGGCTCTCTCGTAGGATGACGAGGGAGGATCTCCGGTGGAGTATTGTGTTGGTGATTCGTGGACTCGTGTGTGAAAACTATTTGAATAGTGGTGTCCCGTAGGATAGCTTAGCCAAGAGTCAAAGTTCGCTTGCTGCACTAACTCCACCACCTTCTTGAGAATGAGCATGTATTGTAGGTTCTGATGTAAGACTTGCTGAGTACCTTTGTACTCATGTTTGCTTAATTACTGTTTTCAAACGACAACACCGCCCCCTCTGATGGGTTTTATGTAGATCTCGATGTCGATGAGTGACTTGCCACCCAGGTGGTGATCCTGGCCATGGAGAGCCCTATGTAGATAGACAGGCTCCGAGAAGCCTTCTTTCTTTCTAGTGTCTGTACTCAGACTATTTGCTTCCGCATGTGCTTGTATGCTTGTATGACTTGAGTGTCAGGTCATGTGACCCCTACCTGTATGAACATGTTATGTATGGCTCTCTGGAGCCTTTAAATAAAGTACTTGAGTTGTAGAGTTTTGTTGTGATTCCATGTTGTATTTGCACATATCGAGCATATTGTGTGTATGATTGAAATGCTTGGTATGTGTGGGATCCGACAATCTAGTTGTTTATCCTTGGCAGCCTCTCTTATGGGGAAATGTAGTCTAGTGCTCCTTGAGCCATAGTAGTCCGCTACATCCCGGTTCACCGGAGTCCTGCTAGCCCAGCACTACTGCTTAGGACACTTGACTGGCCGGCATGTGTTTCACTTCGTTCCTATGTCTGTCCCTTCGGGGAAATGTCACGCGGTGACTTCCGGAGTCCTGCCTAGCCTGCTACAGCCCGAGTTCCCCGGAGTCCTGTTAGCCCAGTGCTACAGCCCGGATTCACTCGCTGATGACCGACATGCTTGATGTGGTTCATGTATGCCTGTCTCCATAGGTCTGTTCTGCTTTGGGTTCACGACTAGCCATGTAGCACTACAAGAAATATGTCAACTTGTGACCACCACTATTGGTCACTGAAAGGTCATGGTTTTTCATTTGCGACCTTTTTGTGACAAAAAACAGAAGGTCAAAAGCTAGCAGTCATAAACTGACTATAGCGACCTTTCTTCTGGAATGGTCGAAGACGTTTACGACCAAAATAAGCCTATTGTTCTGTTTTGGTCACTAGCAACCTCCCCAGGCCACGTAGGCATCCAGTGTGGCAAGCTGATGTGGCACAAGATTCAGTCCGGTCCAATTCGGTTTTCTACATTGGCCTAGCCCAACAATTCGGCCCATTTATGATTATTTTTCCTGATTTTTTTTGGGCATGTTCTATCATGGGCCTTTACCTTTCCACATAGTCCGTTTCCTTTTTGTTTCTATTTTCTATTTGAGTCGAGGCCTGTTTATAGTTATTCTGAATAGCTTTTCAGCTCAGGTTATTTTGGGCCATGGCATCATAATAGTACAAGTATATTTGGGACGTGACCACTATCAGGTCCAGTAAGAACATTTTTCTAGAGAATTTACTGTTCAAGTAAAATGTACACAACACATTAGAGGAAAATAGCACATACAACAACAGATAAAATTTCATTACACTCCTACTACAGCTCACTACAACATAGACAGTACATGATACTTCATCCTTTAATTTTTTTACCAAGCACTAGACAAGTACATCTCACTTAAAATAAACAGTATTGTTCTCGGAAGCAAAATACGCCACCACACGCCATGGTGCGCCATCTTACTCGATCTGGCCTCAAGGAACTAGCAGCGCTGCTTGCTCCTTTGGCTAAGAGCTCCTTGCTGTAGAGGATGGATGAAACTCGGATGCAAAGCTCCCTGCACATGACATATTGTGTCAATGCTTGCAGCAACAAAAAGAACTCACCTACCATAGAACTTTCACAGTAATGTATCAACCACCAAACTGTATGAAACAAAAACAAACAAGAGGGGGAGGAGTTTATACCTGATCTTCTTGAGCCTCTCCCCAAGCAAAAGCATCATCCAAGGTAATCGTCTAAACAAGAACACTCCTTAAGATTCTGGAAATGGACCAACACAGTAGTAGTGAAGCTATGCGGGGATCTTTGTGAAGCAGTTTATCGCTTCTTGGAGACACCAATAGTCTTCCCTCTCCTGCCGGTAGTCTTGGTGTGCTGACCACGGATACACACGCCCCAGTAGTCACGCAGACCACGATGGTTCCGGGGAAGAGAGCAAGGTTTCAAGCATAAGTGATGGCTCATACATCTATGCACTAAGGAAAAATGCTACTGCAACAGTGAAGTTTTAAGGAATCAAGCATCAGCATACATCTATTGGAAACAAAGCATTGATATACAAATCAGCAGGGTCACATACAAGGTACACTAGAAGGGTATACATGAATACATTGACAATCATCAATACCAGATTGCAAGACATAACAATTATGTACCTAAGCAAGTCGACAAGGGCATAGGGCAGGATATAAAAGCTGGATACAAGTAATAGACAAACTACTATGTAAATACTACAGTGGCATTACTACTAGGACATCAAAAAAATACTATGTAAATATTACAGTGGCCAAACGGGTGGTGGATTAACACCAACAATGTGCATCGCACAGAAGAATTAAGATAGCTAAAAATATGAAGATTACTGCAGGTTGTCAAGAATTCAGCATTGTACCCATAAGTGATGTCACTATAATAATTAGAGGCAGATAGCGATTGAGTAGTGTAGAGGAATTATAAAAAGGGATACACATCCTTAAGTTACTTTCTCAAACTAAATTATATAGATATAGAAATATAATGTAGAACATACAGTGTACTATCAAAGTAACCAGAACCTTGTAAAAGTTTTTGTTCATGCAGGCATTGGCATACACATCCGTACATGCAGGCTTATATAGTACCGCTAGAACAAAATACATAACACACAGTTTGCACACATGCCAAGGCAAAGGGGAGCATTGCTGCATTGCTTGATAGTTGATATATATGCCATCAAAAGAGCAGAAGAATAGCCAGTCTAAGTGAGCTAGCCAAATATAGGTGCAGTGCAGTAGTCATCGTTGCATTATAAAATAAGCCAGTAGTCAATCGGCTAAAAAAGTGGAAGTAGCTCAAAAACAACCAGAACATCTATCCAAGTGACCCGTCCGGAGTAGCGCGTAGTAGAGCACCTGCACCCTGCATCCACGCACATACGAATCAGTCAACGAGTCTATCAACAAGAAAGGGGTCGAGATTTCAATGTGGGGAGGAAGCAGCTGACCGTCCAAAGAAGACATGCCAGTTATAGATGTAGAGTTAGGCACACTCGATTGTCGATCGCCATCGCTGCTGGCGCCGCCCGGATCGGGGTGTCATGGAGGAAGCGATCTGAAGCATAAAAACTAAGCAAAATTAAAAGCATCAGCCGCTAGAAGCATGTAGGCAATAGTACTGGATAATATTTAGAGCAAAAGACGTTTTATATTTTGAGACAGAGGGAGTATTAGATAGTTCATCAAACCCATGTCAAATTATTCTAAAAAATGAATTACTAAACCTGCTTGACTAAATCAAACTCAAACCAATGCATCAATCGACACTAGCAGTAGTACACTGAAGAAATCGACACTGAACGGAGGAAATTAATATGTACAGCTAGCACCCATTTGCCTATATTCTGCACTTGAATTCAAACCAATCACTCTATTCTAGAAGATGCATGTACATGCATGTAGCTAGCACGCACCGTCAGCTAGCAACAAGGCGAGGCTAGTTTGAAATGGAGGGGAAGCACAGCAGAAATCCAGCTGCACCTGAGAGCAGCAGTTGCTAAACCGTGCATGCATACGCGTGGACACCATGGTTGTTGAGCAAGCACCGAGCTCCTGCTATGGACGTCGATCTAAACTAGCATCACAAATATGCCTCGCTGCAAGAACTAGCTAAACATGCATAACCATTAAGAAAAAAGCTCCTGCAATGCATGAAAACACCTGAATGCAGATCGAGCTAGCTAGGTAGGCAACTACAGAGAAGAGATCAACATCTGCTGAAGATCTTATAAAGATCAACATCATGTTTCCATACACACATAGGATCGCACCAAACGACCGGGCTCCACAATCACGAAGAAGATTAGTGGGAGATCACGGAACAGAGCAGTAGTAAAATGGAGTACCAAGCATCCAAATTCATAGGACAGATAAACATAACAGTAAGGCCACTTCTTCTTGATTCAACAGTACTGGATTAATTTGTCATACCACTTCTTGGTGAATGGATCCACGCTGCAAAACCACGAGAAACAAGACCAGAAACCGGATCAGCTCATGACGAAGGAAGAGGAGATGAAACAGATCCTACATCATATGCCTAACGCCTACGAAACAAGCAAAAGCATCAAATCGAAGCAACCAGAACTGGCGGACATCGCATGGTGGGAGATGAGTCAGCGGCACGCGTCGCTGGAAGTAGTGCTCTCACCGGCACCATCCTTGGCCAGCTCAACAGAGCCTGCGTTGGCTGCCCTCTGGACGCCTGCGCCACCACCCTCCGTGCAGGAGCCGGCGGCCCCGGTGACAGCGGCAACCTCCTCCTCCTGGACGTGGCCATCGTCCGCGTCGAGCGACGAGTGCGGGCGCTTCTGTGCGGGCATTCCGGCCGCCTGGCTGCCCTCCCCGCTCCTTGGCGCGGCGCTCGTCGCGGGGGAGAGGATGGTCGGGAGCGTGCGGAGGGCGGAGGAGTGAGAGGGAGGAGGCAGGAGGTGGGTGGAGGCGGGTCGAGTCAAGGGGGATGTCACATCCCTAGCTTCTGGTGCTGTCTGGTGTGTGCATCATGTTTAAATTCAAATGAAAATTTGAATTGGGGAATTTTCAAAAGCCTCAGAATCCTTTAAAAAAAGATCAAGATAAAAATTGCTTCAAATAAGTCCAAGAAAATGTTCCTGTTATCCTCTGGAAATATTGGCAAGAGGCAAAATCCAAACCAATATTTTTGGTGTCTCAGAAACATTTAATTTGGGCATTTGAATTAAATCAATAATTATTTGAATTGGATTTATATCTACTATTAAATAAATATAGGTCCAATAATTCTGAAATATTTTGTGGAGCATTGTTTTAATTCTTTTAGCTCCTAAAAATATTGTCAGAAGCAAAATAAATTGAATTGGTTTCAAAACCAAATTCAAAACAAACCTGCAAAATAGAAAACTGAATTAATTAGAAAAAGACAGAGAGAGAAGGGAATTACCTGGGCCACTTACCTGTAGCCGGCCCAGCTGGCCAGCTCCTCCCGCTGGCCCAGCCCACCGCCGCCTCCCTTCCCTGTCGCCTTCCTCCTCGCGCCAGTAGGCAGAGGAGGGACACGGCGCGCGCGCCCGAGCTCGCCACGCCACCACCCTGCTCGTCTGCATCGCCTGGCCACCGCGACGCCGCGCGTCATCTCCTCGGTGCCGCCCCGACCCCCTGGACCCCCTCACTCTCTCCCGAGCTCTCCCCCCCCCTCTGTTCCTCTCTCCCTCTCGTGCCGAGCGCAGCCGTCGCCACCGACGCCGTTCGCCGCGGCCACCGGCCACCCCTCGCCTTGCCGATGCCTCCAGAAGAACCCCCGCGCTTTCTTCTTCGT
>NC_041384.1:238197353-238203630 GCF_002162155.2 Triticum dicoccoides | reverse complement strand
GCTGGAGGCCGTGGGCAGCGCTGACCGTAGGGGTGGGCTGTGATGCGGTAGGCACGTGGCACGGTGTACCGGGCGCCCGTTTGGTGTCTCGGGAACCCTGTTCACATCGTTTGGGGCTGTGAGCGAAACTCCGGCCGGATCTCCTCATGGATGGAACCCGAATAGGCGATAAACCTGGACTAGAGACTTAGGTGATTAGGTAGGTCGTGGCCGACACCCACGTTGGGCTTCCGCTTGAAGGTTGCCGAGTACATGTCGTGTAAACGGCGGTAAGTGGTGAGAGCGTGTGTGAAGAAGTACACCCCTGCAGGGTTAACCTAATCTATTCGAATAGCCGTGTCCGCGGAAAAGGACTTCTGGGTTGCTTATATCAGTTCATAGACAAGTGAAAGTGGATACTCTAAAATACGCAAGATAAGCGTGAGTGCTATGGATGGCGTTCTCGTAGGGAGACGGGGGCAGATCCATAGTGGTGTATTGATATGGTGAATATGTGGACTCGTGTGCGCCACCTCAAAAGAGTTACTTGCAGTCGTAGTTCAGGATAGCCACCGAGTCAAAGCTGGCTTGCTGCAGTTAAACCCCACCATCCCTTTGTTGATAATGAGGCATATGTAGATAGTTCTGATGTAAGTCTTGCTGGGTACATTTGTACTCACGTTTGCCTATTTATGTTTTTGCAGAGAGACTTCAGTCTCACTAGTAGTTCCGTTTGGACTTCGACGTTTAGCTTGATACCTCAACTACGATCTTGTGCCCTCGGCAGGATCTGGTAGATAGTCAGGCTTCTCAGCCTTTTTCATTTATAGATGTCTGTACTCAGACATGATAGCTTCCGCTTGTGCTTTGACTTGTATGCTCTGATTGTTGGGTCATGAGACCCATGTTTGTAATGTCTCGCTCCTCGGAGCCTATTGAATAAACTACTTGAGTCGTAGAGTCATTTTGTGATGCCATGTTGTATTGCACATATCGAGCATATTGTGTGTATGTTATTGAAATGCTTGGTATGTGTGGGATCTGACCATCTAGTTGTTTATCTTTAGTAGCCTCTCTTACCGGGAAATGTCTCCTAGTGTTACCGCTGAGCCATGGTAGCTTGCTACTGCTCTGGAACACTTAGGCTGGCCGGCATGTGTCCTTCTTCGTTCCTGTGTCTGTCCCTTCGGGGAAATGTCACGCTTTGAGTACCGGAGTCCTGTTAGCCCGCTACAGCCCGGTTTACCGGAGTCCTGCTAGCCCAGTGCTACAGCCCGGACCCACTTGCTGATGACCGACACGTTCGAAGCTGGGTCATGGATGTCTGTCCCTGTAAGTCTGTGCCACTTTGGGTTTACGACTAGTCATGTCAGCCCGGGCTCCTTATCATATGGATGCTAGCGACACTATCATATACGTGAGCCAAAAGGCGCAAACGGTCCCGGGCAAAGGTAAGGCGACACCCGTGGGGATACCGTGCGTGAGGCCGCAAAGTGATATGAGGTGTTACCGGCTAGATCGATGTGACATCGAGTCGGGGTCCTGACAGCATTGGTATCAGAGCCAGGTTGCCTGTAGGATTACCAAGCCAAACTGGTCGAAGTTGAGTCTAGAAATTCTTTAGTTATATAAGGGAATTGATTGTGGGATGGAACGTAAGGCTCTTTTTACTCCTTATACCTCATGCCCTTCTGATCTGAGTCATCTTATCTTTCCTACGGGGTTAAGGAACTAGGTCTTCTCATCTATCTATCAGGATCACGTGTTACTAATCAGTAGACTTATAAGATTGTTGGATTTAAGTCTCAGTTCAGTTCCTACTACTTCCGTATGTTAATTGTTGATCTCGGAACCTTGATATTGTGCTTCTGAGTGGTTATGCCACCATTTTTGTGATTGTCTCAAATCTTTTTGAGCAATTATAGCCGTTATGCTGTCCGAGTCATCCCAGGTTTCTAAATAGTCCGATGCATTTGCAAATCCCTTCCTTCTGTTTCCGATGTTCCCATGGGCCAGATTAACCACACTAATCGGTGTGTTGAGGTAATTATTGCCTCGACATATATGTTGGAATTATTATTATGACCCTAAGTGCTTAGGGGATCATCTAGTGGTCTAGCCATGATTTGTGTCCTAGTGTGAAGATTCTGGCCTTTATTCTCGGAAGCATTCCGTGATGCTACTTAGTAGTAGGTATTCTACTCCTGGGTTCTGAACCCGAGATTCACTCTACCTACTTCATGTTGATAGTAATTGCTAGTGCCTTTAGGATATTAGTAACCTTTGCGATAGTCCTTGAAGTCCGTGGTATCTTCTTCTTCCAAATACCATGAAGTACTTATGGCAGATGTTTATTGGATCAAAAAAAATCACAATTAGAGTACTCTTGAGGAGTTCTCCATTCATAAATCGTGACTCTGCCAGTTCTACCTTTCTGCATGGGTTATCCGGAAGAAATATGTTGAACTTGGTTCGACATACTAATCTATGCATCCACAACTCAGAAAGTTATATGTTCCTTTGAGTTGTTCTCTTTAGTTGCATTCTGACCCTCGTCTATCAATTGATAGTCAAGAGTATGTGTGCGTTCGTTCATCGATGCCTATGACTCTTGTGGTCAGTCAAGCCATTCTATTCCGGAATGACTAGGAGAAACAAACTCCAGTACCTCTTCCATATCTAGGATTGGGTAAAAGTAGTTGTATTCCGCAGATCAAATGCCAATCCAGCTTTTGGTTCTGCTCTACCTTGGAGTATTACATATTTTATATCGAGATTGTTATAGGAATTGCACACCATCCCATGAACTCTTGGTACAGTGACACTTCTTGCCATCACTGTTCATTCCTCGGCCCTCGTGTTGATGCAACCGGAATACCGACAAATGAATTGTGATGTGTGAAATCAATACTGCTAGCAACTCTGTTGCTTGGTAGTTAAAGGATAATAATTTCATTCTTAGTATGTTGGTTTTCGAATCATCCTTCTAAGACTGATCGTGCTACCTAGTCCTTATTTCGGTGCACCCTTCGATTGATGAGTTAGGATCTTGTCAAGTCCTCACTCATTTGATCATATCGTCTTGCCCTCAAAAGCAAGATTGTTCTCGAGCTTAGTAACATACCGGTGGTTCGTGACTTTCCAAATATCTTCTTGGAGGTGTTACCGGGTTGTCACCTGACCACTATGTTGAGTTCGTGATCAAGTTGGTTTCTTGTGAACCACCTTCTCTCCAAGAATCGGTGTTAGATATCCCTGAGCTAGTTGGTTAAGCTAGACAACAACTTGGAGAGTTGGAAGATAAAAGCTTGTCTGACTTAGTTCGTTCCAAAGGGATATTCTTGTGTAGTGTGTGTTGAAGAAAGATGATATCTTCATCGATTGGTCCTTGTGATCAGTTGCTGGACCTATTGTCTTATCAATCCTTTGATTTGAGTGTGGGCTATCGTCAAATCAAGTTGGAACCAACGATGTTCGTAATGTTGTCTTACTCGTGGTTGATCCCTCGAGCATACACCATTATATCCTTTGGGTCTGACCAATGCTATCACCGTGTTCACTTAACTATGGAATTCCTTTTAAAAGGAAACCAGATGAATTGTTGTTGTGCCCATTGACAACATCCTTGTCTTCTCCATAATTTTGCTGAACATTAAGCTAGTGTTGGAAACTTTTGAAAGCATTTGTTCATGCTAGCTCATGAAGCATATGTTTGGATGAAGGTAGTGACTTCCTTTAATTCATGTGCATCTGATGCAAGTTGCCGCCGTGGATTCGAGAAAGTCAATGTTGCTTTCTTTGGAATCATTCCAAATCAGTCATGCACACGTGCGAAGAATGCTGTGGTTTGAAGACTTGCAACCTTCAATCTATATGTATCCCTAGCACACCAAGCCACTGATTGATTTGTTCAAGGAGAAGGAGTTCCTTCATAAGAGCTAATCCGGACTTATGAAAGAACTTCGATACCCTCGTTGATGGTTCCCCCTCCTGAACTCGGTAGTGTTTTATTGTAAGACTACCATGTGGGCATGCTTGTTTGGGACAACGTGTTCACATGTTTGTAGCAGAACCAGCTCATGTTTTGGAGCTTGCTATCGTAGTTCATCTCCCGAGAATCCCGCAACGTCATCTCGTCGATTTGTGTTGCAAACTTTCATTTTTCTTCCTAAGACTCGATGAGCCTGGAATATCCTAACACCAACCAGAGCTGAATCTCAGGCAGATATGATGGTTGGAACATTTCCCTAAGAACTATAATATTGGTCTCTCGATAACCGGTAAGGTGGATGTCGTGGCCAACACACCCATCCGGTAGACCTATTATTATAGTATCTTGTTTGAGGAAGTTGGCCACCCCCCCCATAGGGATTTCGTAGGATTTACTCCCTAGTTGCCCCTATGGATTTTTGTGTTCCCGAAGTCCGACCTTTTACTTGATGTTTTAGATATCAAACCATATCTATGAATGGGTTATACTAGCACATCAAGGAGAACATTAGAAGCGGAGTGCTAAATGTCTCTCGGTCGATCATCCAGATTTTATTTGCTTGGCCTCGCTAAGGTGAAATATGAGAAAGTGTTATCCTCCTTCGCATCTGCATCGTCCATCGCTATTCATCATGGTAGTAAGTTGTGTTGCCAGGATCCTTGACACGGATGTTGGTAAAACCTTGATGATGATGGAATTGCTCAAGTTCTTGAGAGCACGCGCAAGTGCTAGGTTTGATCGTCGGCATTAACTGTATAGCGTTCTCAGTTCCCTCGTCAATGCTATGACCTTTTCAAACAGTGAATTCACTCTCTTTTGTTGGGTTCTTCCCCAGTTACCAGAATCATTCCCAGCATTTGCATTTTGTTCCTAGCTTGCACCGCCAATGTGCCATTCTACCATGGGTCTCTTCCATTTCCGGTGATAAGCAAATTCATCTATTACGTTGTCTCCAACAAGGTAATCCACATCATCCAAGTCCGAGTATGCCATTCTACCGACCCCCTCCAAACGATCGCTTGAGAATTGCCTTAGGCTGGTTTAAAGAGTTTCAATGATCTCTGAATCAAAAGTAATTCTTTTTGCCACTTAAGGGGATATCTCTACGAGTCACCTTCCCTAAGGTGTATCGTTATGGTATCATGGCAACTCAACTCCTCGCTACGTTGACAATCGTTTACCACCTTCTTAGGTATGAAATTGTTGTCTACCTAGTGAACCTTCGTCATCCGTTTCTTCCACCCCTATTGATGTGTATCTCGTGTCTCAACCCGAAAGATGGTTCTATGTCTCATTCCGTAAGTTAATCTTGAGTTGTTCGATCTTCGAGGAGATCGACCCTTCTAGAGTCTCCTTCCCCCCCCTGTCATGTTGACAGGATTTCTCAGAGCAAGACGACAAGACAAAGATGGTGTTCAAATCAACGTTCATTTGAAGTGCACCCTGGATCGTGAACATTATACTAGTTGCGTTTCCCCTTCACCTTACCCTACGCTTGAATCTCGAGACGAGATTCTTGTTTAGTGGGGGTGAGTTGTCACATCCCTAGCTTCTGGTGCTGTCTGGTGTGTGCATCATGTTTAAATTCAAATGAAAAATTGAATTGGGGAATTTTCAAAAGCCTCAGAATCCTTTAAAAAAAATGATCAAGATAAAAATTGCTTCAAATAAGTCCAAGAAAATGTTCCTGTTATCCTCTGGAAATATTGGCAAGAGGCAAAATCCAAACCAATATTTTTGGTGTCTCAGAAACATTTAATTTGGGAATTTGAATTAAATCAATAATTATTTGAATTGGATTTATATCTACTATTAAATAAATATAGGTCCAATAATTCTGAAATATTTTGTGGAGCATTGTTTTAATTCTTTTAGCTCCTAAAAATATTGTCAGAAGCAAAATAAATTGAATTGGTTTCAAAACCAAATTCAAAACAAACCTGCAAAATAGAAAACTGAATTAATTAGAAAAAGACAGAGAGAGAAGGGAATTACCTGGGCCACTTACCTGTAGCCGGCCCAGCTGGCCAGCTCCTCCCGCTGGCCCAGCCCACCGCCGCCTCCCTTCCCTGTCGCCTTCCTCCTCGCGCCAGTAGGCAGAGGAGGGACACGGCGCGCGCGCCCGAGCTTGCCACGCCACCACCCTGCTCGTCTGCATCGCCTGGCCACCGCGACGCCGCGCGTCATCTCCTCGGCGCCGCCCCGACCCCCCTGGACCCCCTCACTCTCTCCCGAGCTCTCCCCCCCCTCTGTTCCTCTCTCCCTCTCGTGCCGAGCGCAGCCGTCGCCACCGACGCCGTTCGCCGC
>NC_041384.1:238169279-238195499 GCF_002162155.2 Triticum dicoccoides | reverse complement strand
TACTCATTCATGTTTGTTTGTCATGCCTGCTATTGCTTAGAGTTGAGTCAGGTCTGATTCATCGGGGATGAATCAGAGGCGTGTGAACCTGTCCTACTGTGTGTGAGCTAAGTGTGTGAACACGATTTGGTAAAGGTAGCGGTGAGAGGCCATGTAGGAGTACATGGTGGGTTGTCTCATTGCAGCCGTCCTCAGGAACTGAGTTCTGTGTTTGTGATCCATGATTCAGCTACTACCACGCATTGGGCCCGAAACCAATGGACCCTCTCGGCTTCTTGATCACCCTTGTCCTCTGTCCAGGAGTTGCAAGTAGTTTCTTGTGTTTGTAGTATGCTGGAGGCCGTGGGCAGCGCTGACCGTAGGGGTGGGCTGTGATGCGGTAGGCACGTGGCACGGTGTACCGGGCGCACGTTTGGTGTCTCGGGAACCCTGTTCACATCGTTTGGGGCTGTGAGCGAAACTCCGGCCGGATCTCCTCATGGATGGAACCCGAATAGGCGATAAACCTGGACTAGAGACTTAGGTGATTAGGTAGGTCGTGGCCGACACCCACGTTGGGCTTCCGCTTGAAGGTTGCCGAGTACATGTCGTGTAAACGGCGGTAAGTGGTGAGAGCGTGTGTGAAGAAGTACACCCCTGCAGGGTTAACCTAATCTATTCGAATAGCCGTGTCCGTGGAAAAGGACTTCTGGGTTGCTTATATCAGTTCATAGACAAGTGAAAGTGGATACTCTAAAATACGCAAGATAAGCGTGAGTGCTATGGATGGCGTTCTCGTAGGGAGACGGGGGCGGATCCATAGTGGTGTATTGATATGGTGAATATGTGGACTCGTGTGCGCCACCTCAAAAGAGTTACTTGCAGTCGTAGTTCAGGATAGCCACCGAGTCAAAGCTGGCTTGCTGCAGTTAAACCCCACCATCCCTTTGTTGATAATGAGGCATATGTAGATAGTTCTGATGTAAGTCTTGCTGGGTACATTTGTACTCATGTTTGCCTATTTATGTTTTTGAAGAGAGACTTCAGTCTCACTAGTAGTTCCGTTTGGACTTCGACGTTTAGCTTGATACCTCAACTACGATCTTGTGCCCTCGGCAGGATCTGGTAGATAGTCAGGCTTCTCAGCCTTTTTCATTTATAGATGTCTGTACTCAGACATGATAGCTTCCGCTTGTGCTTTGACTTGTATGCTCTGATTGTTGGGTCATGAGACCCATGTTTGTAATGTCTCGCTCCTCGGAGCCTATTGAATAAACTACTTGAGTCGTAGAGTCATTTTATGATGCCATGTTGTATTGCACATATCGAGCATATTGTGTGTATGTTATTGAAATGCTTGGTATGTGTGGGATCTGACCATCTAGTTGTTTATCTTTAGTAGCCTCTCTTACCGGGAAATGTCTCCTAGTGTTACCGCTGAGCCATGGTAGCTTGCTACTGCTCTGGAACACTTAGGCTGGCCGGCATGTGTCCTTCTTCGTTCCTGTGTCTGTCCCTTCGGGGAAATGTCACGCTTTGAGTACCGGAGTCCTGTTAGCCCGCTACAGCCCGGTTTACCGGAGTCCTGCTAGCCCAGTGCTACAGCCCGGACCCACTTGCTGATGACCGACACGTTCGAAGCTGGGTCATGGATGCCTGTCCCTGTAAGTCTGTGCCACTTTGGGTTTACGACTAGTCATGTCAGCCCGGGCTCCTTATCATATGGATGCTAGCGACACTATCATATACGTGAGCCAAAAGGCGCAAACGGTCCCGGGCAAAGGTAAGGCGACACCCGTGGGGATACCGTGCGTGAGGCCGCAAAGTGATATGAGGTGTTACCGGCTAGATCGATGTGACATCGAGTCGGGGTCCTGACAGGGGAGGCGGATCGAGACGGATTTGGGGAGCGCAAGAAGGCTGCTCCAGATGGATCTGGGGAGCGCGAGGTGGGTGGAGTCTGTTCTGGGAAGCGCGTGCGTGAAGGACCGGCGGTGAGGAAAAGGGAGCAGCGCCGGTGGGGAGAAGGTAGTGGCGGCGGGTGGGAGAAGGGAGCGGCGGCGGGGGGGAGAAGGGAGCGGCGGCAGCATACGAGAGATGTGCTAGGGTTTCATGGGTGGACGAGGGTGAGAGGGATGAGAGGGGCACGGGGTGATTCGGGAGGGGGATGAGAGCGACGAGGGCTACCGTTCGATCCGGAGCATCCGACGGTGCTTAATCCATGATCCGCGTGATATGTTTTTGGACCAATCACAACGCAGTATCTCTTCGATGGTGTTATGACCATTTAAATTGGTCGTGATCGATTAAAAATAAGATGCTAAATCATGTCAGTTTTTTTATGGCCTAGAAAATTTATAAAAATAAATAGAAAAGAAAACCCTTAGCATTGTGTCACCAAGTGTGATCTACGTTTCAGTAAAAATAAGAAACTTTGAATAATACAAATATCTCTAAAAGGTATTATCCAAAATGAGTGTTTTTTAAGACAATCATTTTTCGAGAGCCCAAAATTAGTTTTTTTGGGAAGGACCTACAATATATTTGTTGCAAAATTGGACCAAATCAATTTTCTAAAATACTAGGCCATGTTTAATGCACAATTGACCAAATGGTTGGGTGTCAAAAGTTTTGATCCACCTCTGGTGAAAAAGACAAATTCCGCTGATTCAGCTGGAAGCGGGTCAAATTTGAACTGCAGCTGCCTCATAGTTTGCTCTTTATTTTTTATAAAAATCATTTCTAGGTACATAAGTATCTATTTAGTCATAGAAACACCAAAAAAAATCCAAGATTCAACCACTAGCTAGGAACGGTCATTCCCGCCGTTTTGACCGCATTTTGACACGGGCATAAAAAATTCAAAAAAAATCAAAAAATTGGGAAACCTTCGCATTGTGTCATTATGTGTGGCCAAGTTCCTAGGAAAAATAACAAACTTGTGATACGGCAATTATTTTAAAAAGTGTTCTCAGAAACGAGCTATCACGTGTGGAGATCAATGGCTTTCAAGCCAAATGATGAATCTTATGGCCACATCCATGGCATAGTTTGTTCAAATGATCTCATATTGTGCACAAGGGTGCATATTGGAATGGCAAACAATGTTGCCTAAGGAAGATTTCATTTTGTTTGGACGAAAAAACCATTTTCCATTTTTTGAGTGCCCAAAAGGAGGTTTTTTTGTGAAGGACCTACCAAATAATTGTTACAAAATTGGACCAAATCAATTTTCTAAAATACTAGGCCATGTTTAATGCACAATTGACCAAATGGTTGGGTGTCAAAAGTTTTGATCCACCTCTGGTGAAAAAGACAAATTCCGCCGATTCAGTTGGAAGCGGGTTAAATTTGAACTGCAGCTGCCTCATAGTTTGCTCTTTATTTTTTACAAAAATCATTTCTAGGTACATAAGTATCTATTTAATCATAGAAACACCAAAAATATTCCAAGATTCAACCACTAGCTAGGAACGGTCATTCCCGCTGTTTTGACCGCATTTTGAAACGGGCATAAACAATTCAAAAAAAATCAAAAAATTGGGAAACCTTCGCATTGTGTCATTATATGTGGCCAAGTTCCTAGGAAAAATAATAAACTTGTAATACGGCAATTATTTTAAAAAAGTGTTCTCAGAAACGAGCTATCACGTGTGGAGATCAATGCCTTTCGAGCCAAATGATTAATCTTATGGCCACATCCATGGCATAGTTTGTTCAAATGATCTCATATTGTGCACAAGGGTGCATATTGGAATGTCAAACAATGTTGCCTAAGGAAGTTGTCACTTTCTTTGGACGAAACAACCATTTTCCATTTTTTGAGTGCCCAAAAGGAGGTTTTTTTGTGAAGGACCTACCAAATAATTCTTGCATAATTGGACCAAATCATTTTTCTAAAATACTAGGCCATATTTAATGCACAATTGACCAAATGGTTGGGTGTAAAAAGTTTTGATCCACCTCTCATGAAAAAGACAAATTTCCACCGATTTAGCTTGAAGCGGGTCAAATTTGAACTGTAGCAACCTTGTAGTTTTCTCTTTTTTTTCAAAAATCATTTCTAGGTACATAAGTATCTATTTAATCATAGAAACACCAAAAAAGTTCCAAGATTCAACCGCTAGCTAGGAATGGTCATTCCCACCGTTTTGACCGCATTTTGAAACGGGCATAAAAAATACAAAAAATTCAAAAAATTGGGAAACCTTCGCATTGTGTCATTATATGTGGCCAAGTTCCTAGGAAAAATAACAAACTTTTCATACGACAATTATTTTAAAAAAGTGTTCTCGGAAACGAGCTATCATGTGTGGATATCAATGGCTTTCAAGCCAAATGATCAATCTTATGGCCACATCCATGGCATAGTTTGTTCAAATGATCTCATATTGTGCACAAGGGTGCATATTGGAATGGCAAACAATGTTGCCTAAGGAAGTTTTCATCTTCTTTGGACGAAAAAACCATTTTCCATTTTTGAGTGGCCAAAATGAGGTTTTTTTGTGAAGGACCTACCAAATAATTGTTGCAAAATTTGACCAAATCAATTTTCTAAAATACTAGGACATATTTAATGTACAATTGAGAAGATGATTGGGTGTAAAATGTTTTTAACCACCTCTCGTGAAAAAGACAAATTTCCGCCGATTCAGTTGGAAGCGGGTCAAATTTGAACTGTAGCTGCCTCATAGTTTGCTATTTATTTTTTCCAAAAATCATTTCTAGTTACATAAGTACCTATTTAATCATAAATATATGGTTTGGTGGCGATACGTCGAGGTTTGGGTGGTGGCCGAGGGCCCCAACTCTAGAGCGCGTAAACTCGCATGCCCGCCGCGTGGTCACCGCGTGACCATGGTGTTGCCGTGTGTTCTGGGTGGCCTAGGCATGTCTAGTGGGTTGGGCACTCCCCAGGTAGGTGCTAGGAAGAAAATTACAACATAAGATTCTCACGAGGAGACCGATCGATGCTCAAACATGAATTAGCAGCCAAGTGCTTGATTAGCGGTACGGGAAATGTACATGGCTAATGGGCGTGAGTTTTGGCTGAGGATGATCAGTTACTAAGAAGACAGTCTTCACAAATTTTCAGCTCAAAAGGAGGAGCCTAGGTGGTACTTGCTTTGCAAACTACCACACTGGACATGACTACGAATGTTAAAGCTCGGCTCAAATAATAAATGGATTAAGCTGGCATTTGGTGGAGGATGGTTATTTGGGCATAGGAAAGCACTGTAGAAAATGGATACTAATTGGACATGCCAAAGTGGTACTTCCTTCACAAACTGTTGTTCTGAACAGAATAGAAAAAATGAATATTTTTGAATTATTTTTGAACTAGGCAAGGAAGGTTTTTACATATTTGACGAAGATATGGCCCAAAGAATTTATGAGATTTTTTTGGGAATTTTGGGAATGATAGAAATATAGGTTGCTTCACAACCTAGGGCAAAAACTACCACATGGACATGACACATAGGCAAAACTGATGAGATGGCGCCTAGTCATAGCAACCCACCACAATTTACAAGGCTATGACCATCTATATTGGTCGTTAACAACTAGAAATAAGGCAGCGGACTAGCGCTGTTTTCTTTATGACCATTTCCTCTAACGAAATTATGACCTTTCTAACCAAAATGGTCGTTATGGTTTAGGGTTTAGAGCCCCCCAGACAGCTTTTGACCAATTGGTCTAAAATGGTCATAATTTATGACCAATTCTTCGAGGGTCACGGACAGAAGGTCATAAGTTGACATATTTCTTGTAGTGTCGGCACGGGTTCTCTATCATATGGATGCTAGCGACACTATCATATACGTGAGCCAAATGGCGCAAACGGTCCCGGGCCATGGTAATGCGACACTCGTGGGGATACCGTGCTGAGGCCGCAATGTGATATGAGGTGTTACCGGCTAGATTGATGTGACTTGGAATCGGGGTCCTGACACAGCTGTCAGGTGGAGGAATCATTATTTTGTGCGTAATAAGGAGGCATTTTCTTGCGTGCGGCCGTGGATGCAGCTATCAGCCTCTCCACGCACAGTCTACTTCCGATGGTGTCGTTCGTTGACCACGTTGACAACTCCGCGCCAAGCGCATCCAAGGTGGTGGACGACGGCGAGGCCCCGGACAGCAACGAGCCGGAGATGGGAAGACGTGGGAGTAGAGTCGCAGACGGAGAGGTGTATGAGGGTTAACTGGTTCTGGTGCGATGTTGTTCGGCAGTTGGTGGAGAAGAACCGGAGGTGTGGAGGGGTGGAGGGATGGCCTGGCCAACGGTGGAGTAGCGCTTCACAGCGAAGCATGCTAAGCAGAGCTGCTAGCAGCAGGAGGCGGGAGCAGGTGGTCCCGGCGGTGCTGGAGGAAGAAGACGAGAGATTGAAGATGGATGCCGGTCGTTGGATGTAAATCCAATGGCTAACGATGTCAGAATCATTTGTTAACTAAGTTGACAATGACTTGCATTGGCTTTGACCTATTGGCCCACATTTTAGCCTCCAAAAATGTGGCACGTATTCAACCCATGTTTCAGAATTTACAGTCTTTTTTTGCGGGGTAGAATTTACAGTCAATTTGATATCTTTTTTTTGAATTACAGTCCATTTGCTGGGCTGAGTGAACAAATAATGTAGCGTCCATGCGGCCTATTTATGTTTTTCCTAAAAAATTACAGGCCATTTGCACTTTCTTGAAATACACGATTTTGCTGGGCTGATTCTAATTATAATGTTGGGGTGGGCGTAGGAATGTTATCAAAAAATAAACAGGGGCTGAGCATTTTGTTATATATATTTAACTAATAAGTGATTTATTCTTACATTGGTCCTTAAATCTTACCAAGCTTTTGTACACAATCACCAGGACTTTCGTTGCCAAAAAATCCAGGATTTTATTGTTAAGAAATTATTTTTATAAGTTAATAAGATGTGGGATATTGTTTTCTTACATATGTAAGTATCTGTTAAATATATGATGACAATGACAATAATATTAATAACATATAAAATAATTTAAATATATATAATATAGTTAGAAGGGAAACATAAGTTGGACCAGGCGTTCCTATTCTTATATAGAAAAATAGAAGAGACCTCTGCCTTTTCTTCAAAAAATATACATAAATTGGGATGCCGATGTTTCAGGAAAAACAAAACCTCGGATGGGAGGTCCATAGGCCGGTCGATACATGACGGCCCTCAAGAAAATACAAACAGGCCTATGGACCTCCCATCTAAGGTCGTGGGCTGCGCGTGTTAAAAAAGAAAGCCTAGACGGGGTAGCCCAAAACCCAGCTGATACTTGCTGCCCTAGTGATAATAAATGATACCTGCCAGCTCCCCGGCTTAGTTGTAAATTTATCTCCTACAGTAACTACGTTGAAGCACATAAAAAATGTAACTATGTTGTCAAACCCATGGGCCCCAACGTTAGTATAGCATTAGGAGGAAGTATTTTTTTCGATGAGGCACTTGCTTGTGTACGGCCATAGACCTGGTGGGTCCCAACTGTCCGCCTCTCCATGTACAGTCCTCTCTAGATTCCTCTCGTTTTTTCAGCATGTTCACAATGGCAGACAATGGCGTTGTGGCGAGCGCACAAAGGTGCAGGAGGAGATACGACCACCTGAGGAAGTGCCTTATTAGTAACGAAACAACTGAACTAGCCTAGTGGCCGAGTGACACTACCCGACAGCTGTTCTGCCCGTGTTCGATTCCACCTGTGTAGAGAAAATGTCTCCAACTTTTTTGCCTCTGCCTTTATTGACATGTGGGTCCCAATTGTCATCTACGCACAATAGGTCCAACACTTGCCAAAACTTCGTCCCTCGTTTTCTCTGTTTTTCGCACGCTCGACATTGTGTGGGCATTTTGAAAATAACATATGATTTTGACTGTGAATCATATGAAGATGTGCTATGCATGAATGTCGATCATCATGATGTTAACTGGCTGGTAGTGCCAGTATCGACCATGAATAAAAATTCCAACATGATGTTAACACTATTTGAAAAGGCAGTGTTAATATAAATGCCCTGCCTCTGAAAGTTGCAGTTTCTTATCTGAAACTGAACTTGGAGTTTCTTATCTGAAACTGAAACTTGCAGTTTCTTCTCTGAGAATCACATTGTCTGCACTTTTATACTCCTATGAAACTACAATTTTAAGTGCTAAAAATAGATCTCTAGAATTCATAAAATACTTCATATGCTCAATACTGCAAATCTGAAATTCAAAAGACATTCATATCTGAAAGTACTCTCAAAATACACAACACAAAACACAATTCACAACCTGGAAATACTGACAACCCTAAGCTCCTCCTGACAATTCACAACCTGCTCGACTATTGGGCTGGGGTGCAGTCCCTCCTATTCCTCGGCGGCAGACAGCCGCCCCGTGAGACGATGTGAATGACGAGGGAGAGGATGGCGGGGAAGCATCATTGGACCAACTATTTTTCTCCTCTTGCAGTTGGGTTCGGTCGACGAAGACTCCACCGACTCGCTCTTGCACGGCACCCTCACAAATGGCACCCTGTAGATGCTCGATCCTTCAATCTCTGGTGGGTGCTCCATCTGGGATCGATACTCCCACCACCGCTCCCTCACGATTGGATTCGGTGAATCTGTTTGCTCCATGGCCCAGAGGAGCAGCTCTATGTACTCCCATGCGACTCCTTCCGGGAGTATCGCCGCCTTTTCGCTCTATTGTAGATATTTGGCCATGGATGTCACCATCGCCGCTAGTTGGTCCTTGTTGACAAACCAAGACTGTATCTCCAACATCCTAGCTAGCTTCACAGGATCGCCATCTATGATCCTCATGTATCAGCTGTACTGCTCCATCGATCTACTTTTCCACAACACCTTCACTCGCCGACGGTGGTTTTTGAATGGAAGAGGAGAGGAGCAGGGCTGGTTTTGGATTAGAACGGGAGAGGAGCGATGCTAGTTTTCGATTGGAACAGGAGAGGAGGGGCAGTGGTTTTGAAATGGAAGAGGAGAGGAGCGGCGTTGGATTTAGATTGGAACGGGAGAGGAGTGGTGGTGGTTTAAGAGGAAAAGAGCGAAGAGCGGCGCAGGTCTTGGAAGTATTTTTGTTTTGTGTACTTTGGGTCAAAGTTTGACCACATACCGTATTTAACAAAAAAATGTGAATGCATGTCACCAAAAATTGTATCGTTTGGTTCATATCTGAATGTACCTTCAAATTATATTATTTTTGCAATGTATAACATATATTTTATTTGCAAAAATCATGGTCAATTATGACCCAGAATAAAAGGGAGACTAGTTAATGTGGGGTCACTTTCTTAATTGAAGGGTAAATTGATTTTGATTCCGATCCAGTCACAGCGCGCCGGCCCTTTTGTCCAATCTTAAATCGCTGTTGCACGCTCCTCTCCCTCTTCTCCATTGCAAAACCACCTCCTCTCCTCTCCATCATCTCCATTCAAAAACCACCATGTCGCCTCTCCCTCTTCTCCATTGCAAAACTACCTCCCCTCCTCTCCATCATCTCCATTCCAAAACCACCGTGTCACCTCTCCCTCTTCTGCATTGAAAAACCACCTCCTCTCCTCTCCATCATTTCCATTCCAAAACCACCGTCTCACCTCTCCCTCTTCTCTATTGCAAGACCACCGTATCTCCTCCCATCTTCCAAAGCTAGCACCGGACCACTCAGAAGGACATTTATGGAGAGGATGCAGCAGCGAATCAGGCAGACCGCCTCTGGGGGTCCCCAGACTTGCCTGCCTGCGGCCCGTGGCGTGGCTAAGTCAGCAGGTCGTACGGCCCATCTTCATCAACAAGGCATCCAAGACCCTCGCGAGGGGCCAAGCCTCACGAGGCGGGAGACACAAGACCTCCTCTGGAGTGGCCTAGTCGGGAAGGCTCATGAGTGGCGGAGATATCAAGGTGAGGCAAACCTCACGAGGCTCTCATGACGTGAGCCATGACGATCGACGCCAGGTGGGCGCCAACGCGCGCAACGTCCTTGTTTCCTTGTTTCCTCTTTGGTGCTAAGGAGGCCAGCGCATGCGACGAGTACCGAGGCGTCAGGCAAAGGATGCCATATGAGTGCAACAAGACCAAGACCGGAAGGACGGCAAGACAGAGGTCATCGTGGAGCCAAAGACGGCGTCACCACCAGAGCCTTTCGCAGGCAGAGACCACCTTTGTTAGGATAGCTTGTACTAGCTGCCCCCCTTCAAATTTGCCCACTGTTGTTGGCTCCCTTCCCACTCAATATTTGGGAAGAGGACCAGGGCCTATATAAGTAGAGCTAGCCACCACCACGAAGGGGGCCCAGACGAACAAGAGTAAGGGGATCATCAAGATCATCCTCAACCACACAAGTGCACCAAGCACGAGAACACATCAACCTCAGGAGGCTGTTCTTCCCCTTGTATTGTTCATCATCAGCCCAAGAGGCAATCCACCACCACCACACTGGAGTAGGGTATTACACCACAACGGTAGCCCGAACCAGTATAAATCTTGTGTCTTTCTGTGTTGCGAGTTCGTCGAGTTTGTCCGCGAGATCTTAGCGAGCTAGGGCGTAGATCGGTGGGAGGAAAAGACTTCGCACGCACCCCAGTGTTCGAACCTTAAGGGTTTGCCGGAATCCCACATCCGACATTTGGCGCGCCAGGTAGGGGTGCGCCGAAGCTTCCCTTCCATCAGTTCGTCGCTCTGTCACTCCATCGTCTCCATGGCGGACGCTCGCCGTGCTCGAGATGAGCGTCAGGCTGCCCTCACCGCCCGTGTTGCTCAGATGGCCCCCATCAGTGGGCCACCTCGTCGTTCTCCGTCTCCCGCCGCCAACGCTGCCACCGGCCTGGCGGGGAACGAGCAGCAAGCATCTTCACTGCATCCTTTGGTACGGCAGGACGACTACACCGCCACTCCATCGCTGAGCCCGGCCGGTTCTTCGTCCCATGCACGCCACGCTCCCATGGAGGCATGAGCCACATCCTCGCCGCAAATGAACTCCTGCGCTACCGCCCAGTCGACGACCTCTACGAGGAGTGGCTCGACCGCGTCGCCGAGCTCGTCCGTGCCACAGGGGGCTCCCCGGCGCTATCCGTCTCTCTGCCTCACCCTCAGCCGGCCATAGGCGACGAGGCCCGAGGCGCGCCACCACCACCCCAGCCCAAAGACAGAGCCTTGGCACCAAAGCGCGCGGCCCCGCGGTGTGATCTGCCATGCCCGGTGCCCGCGCGGGAAGAGAGAAGCTGCCAAGAAATCCCTCGGCCATGAGGAGCTGCACCCGCTCTCCCCGCGCCACCCGCGGCGGCGCCGCGCGGACCTCATCAAGACCAAGCTCCACCTCCGAAGCGGGCCCCAATAACTACGGCCGGCTGTCATGCCTTCACCCCCGAGCTGTGCAGCGTCACCTGGCCAGGCAAGTTCAAACCGGATCTGCCTCCTCGCTACGACAGCACCGCCGAACCCGCGGAGTTCCTGCAGCTCTACAGGCTGAGCATCGAAGCAGCCAACGGCGGTGAGAAAGTCATAGCAAACTGGTTTCCCATGGCTCTCAAGGACGGGGCCCGCTCCTGGCTCCTGAACCTGCAACATGACTCGATCTCCTACTGGGACGAGATGCATGACTGCTTCGTCGCCAACTTCCAGGGCACTCGCGACCGCCCGCCGGCCGCGGGTGACCTGCGCCGCATCAAGCAATAACAAGGGGAGACCTTCCAGAAGTACATCCAGTGCTTCAACAACACCCGCCTCAAGATCCCCAAGGTCACGGATGAGGCCATCATCTCTGCGTTCTCCGACGGCGTCCGTGATGTCAAGATGAAGGAAGAGCTCGCTATCCATGAGGAGCTCTACACATCTCAAGAGCTGTTTAACCTAGCGACCAAGTGCGCAAGAGCCAAGGAGGGGCGCCTCTCTCTCCTTGAGCTGCCAGCCGCAGGCACAGAGGAGAAGAAAGCCAAGGCAGGACATGAAGCGCAAGGAAGCAGTGGTGCTAGCAGCGGAGCCTGACACCAAACGGAGCAGAGATCAGCCCGAGTCATCCAAGAAGAGCCGACCGTTCTGCGCCTTCCACAACCTGGACACTCACAACACCAGCGACTGCCAGGATTACAGAGCCACACGAGAAGGACGCCATGGTCGAGGCCCCGAGCGTAGCGACCGGGGCTACGGCCGTGGAGGAGGACATGGAGGCGGACGCTGGGACGACCGTGGCCCGTGCCAGGAATGGCGCGACAGGCCTCGTGAGGACCGCTGGCAAGACCAGCCTCGCGAGGTGGCCTGGAGGGACCAGCCTCATGAGGATCACCCCCCAAAGCAATGCCGGTCTTCCCCTGCTGCCGCCACCAAGAAGGAACGGCGATCATCATCAGGACGAGGGGGCTGGGGGCTTCCAGGAGCCACGTGAAATCGCCTGCATCTTGGGCGGTGCCCAGGCCCCAGCCTCTCAGCGCGTCTTCAAACAATTCGCTCGCAAGGTGAATGCAGTGCTTCCCAAGCTTGAGCCCGCGTGCCCGCTCAGGTGGTCCCAGTGTGCCATCACTTTCAACTTGGTAGATCAGCTCAAGTGCGCGGCCACCGCCGGCGTCCTCCCGTTGTTGTGTTCCCCAGTCATCAGCAATGTGCAGGTTACAAAGACCCTCATTGATGGTGGTGCAGGGCTCAATGTCCTATCCGTCGACACATTCGACAATCTCCAAGTGCCATATGAGCAGCTCCAGCCTACCAAACCTTTCTCAGGAGTGACCGACGGTTCCACCACACCAACAGGGCAGGTCCGCCTACCTGTCACCTTCGGCATGCGCGACAACTACCACACCGAGCTCATCGAGTTCGACGTCACGCACATCCGCCTGCCGTACAACGCCATCCTCGGGTATCTGGCCCTGGCCAAGTTCATGGCGGTCACCCACCACGGCTACAACGTCCTCAAGATGCCTGGAAGCGGTTGGATCATCACGGTCCCGTGTGAAGAAAGGGATGCGGTGTGCTCCCTCGAGCGTGCCTTCCAAGCTGCAGCAATCGACGAGCTCGACAACAAAAGTGAGGGCCCTCCGGAGGCCATCCCTAAGAAGAAGAAGTTGCGCCGCACAGGACCTCCGGAGGATGGCGTCGCGGCGGGAGCCTCATCAGGATCAGCGTCCTTCCCAGGGACGCCTCCCTCCATCACATAGGAAAGCGCGCCCAGCGCCCTCCTTGGGCAGGGCTCCAGGGCTCTCTTCTAGAAGGCCTCAGGCCTTGCCAACCTCATGAGGGAGGCGCTTGGGCACCACTTGAAGGCGTGCTATGCGGCACGTTTTCCCCAGGAGAACTGTAACACCTCGATGCGACTATAACTCCCACGAGTCGAGGCACGACTTAGAGACATAATCGCATTAAAGGCATATGTTGCAAGTTAGGCAATCTTCACAACATCCCATGTAATATAGACAACAAAAGGGGAGATAACATAGTTGGCTTACACTCGCCACGTCAATCAAGTACATAAATAACATTACATCATTCAAACACTCGTGGCCCGACTACGGCGCCAAAATTAAAGATAACCCAACATGCGACACGGTCCCGATCACCCCAATCGGGCACCACTACTGATCATCAGGAAAGGAAACATAGTATTGTTGAGAGTCCTCGTTGAACTCCCACTTGAGCTCAAGCGCATCACCTGGAGCGGAATCATCAGGCCCTGCATCTGGTTTGGAAGTAATCTATGAGCCACAGGGACTCAGCAATCTCGCACCCTCGCGATCAAGACTAATTAAGCTTAATAGGCAAGGCAAGGTAAATAAGTGGAGCTGCAGCAAGCGGCTAGCATATATGGTGGCTATCCTGTTCGCAAGAGAGAGCAAGAAGAGGAGGCAAGGCACGAGCGAGAAACTAGAGAGCAACCTGCGCAAGCATTACTCCAACACCGTGTCCACTTCCCGGACTCCGCTGAGAAGAGGCCATCACGGTAACACACTCAGTTGATTCATTTTAATTAAGTTAAGGTTCAAGTTATCTACAACCGGACATTAACAAATTCCCATCTGCCCATAACCGCGTGCACGACTTTCGAAAGTTCAAATCCCTGCAGGGGAGTCCCAACTTAGCCCATGACAAGCTCTCACAGTCAACGAAGGAATAGACCTCCTCCCGAGACGTTCCGATCAGACTCGGTACCTCGGTTCTTGAAGACACTTCGACAGGTTAAAACAAGTCCAGCAACACCGCCCGAATGTGCCGACAAATCCCGATAGGAGCTGCACATATCTCGTTCTCAGGGCACACTCAGATTGTCTAAACTTCCGGTAGGCCAGCCCAGAGTTGCCCCTGGTAGCCACCGGCGACTGACGGGTTGGACCAACACTCAGAGGAGCATTGGCCCGGGGGGGGGGGGTTAATAAGATGACCCTCGGGCTCCGGAAACCCAAGGGAAAAAATACTAGGTGGCAAAAGGTAAAACCAAGGTTGGGCATTGCTGGAAAAGCTTTAATCAAGGCGAACTATCAAGGGTTTCCCATTATAACCCAACCGCGTAAGGAACGCAAAATCTGGGAACATAACGCCGATATGAGGGAAACTAGGGCGGCAAGAGTGGAACAAAACACTTGGCAAGAGGCCGAGCCTTCCACCCTTTACCAAGTATATAGATGCATTAAGATAACATGGCAATATAATGATATCCCAACAAGTAAATAATGTTCCAACAAGGAACGATCTCCAATCTTCACCTGCAACTAGCAACGCTATAAGAGGGGCTGAGCAAAGCGGTAACATAGCCAATCAACGGTTTGCTAGGACATGGTGGGTTAGAGGTTTGACATGGAAGTTTGGGAGGCTTGAAAGCAAGTGGTATGCATCGTAGCATTGGCATAGCAAAAGAGCGAGCAATCTAGCATAGCAAGGATAGTAGTGATTTCGAGGGTATGATCATCTTGCCTGCAAAGTTGTCAGAGTTGACTGGATCCTCGAAAGCAAACTCAACGGGATCCCCGTTAGCGAACTCGTCTCTCGGCTCTACCCAAACAAGAAAAACAAGCAAACGGAACAATCAACCACGTGCAAAGCTCAAACAATATGATGCAAAGATGGTATGCTATACGAGATGCGATGCGGGATGCATATGCAAGATTTGACAAGGAACGCATGACCCTGGCCTCAACTTGGGAATCCAAGTGTTCCACTGGAAAGATAAGATGAAATCGCTTGAAAACGATATAAAGAACGCCAGAATCGGAGCTACGCTTTGTAAATGGCAAGCAATTCAAATATGACCATGTTCTGCGATTTACAGCAAGTAGTCATCTAAATGCAACAAGGTGAACATGCTACAACACCCAAACATGACAACAAAATACATGGCAGGGATGCATTCATGATGCTTAACAATAGTCTAGCACTGAGCTACGGCCAATTCATCCATTAACAGGTTCAAACAAGCATGGCAAAAATGCATATGACAAACAGATCTCAGACTTAGTGAAATTAACACTTGTCTGGAATTTCAAATCAGATAGCACTCTTTGGAACAACAAAACTACATGCTACAGGACCGGAACATGGCAAAGTAAAGCATGTAATGGAGCTACTCAAAGAGCTTAACAAAAGTCCCTTAGTGGCCTTGAGCCAAAAGGGATCAGAAAATACAATTGCAAACATGTGAACATGGCAAAAACATAATCAGTTCTCAGACTTAGTGAAAACAGGAGCTTGCTGAAACAGATATCAAGTAGGCATGTTTACGAGCTCGATGCACCCACTACAGAGCGAGTCATGACAAACTAAGCATACATCCATCAAGAATACACAAAATTCAAGCTAGACATGGCAAGAACAATAACATAGCATGCACGGACCAACTAGAACATCATCGGCAAAATCGCTAACAAGTAGACAATCTGCCCAGATTCACGAAATAACAAAAGTAGAGCTCGATTGACTCAAGTTAGGGTGCTCCATAATTGCAAACAAAGACATGGATGGATAGAGCACTACAAGATTAACAAAACATCCTTACTGATCATCCTCAAAAGAGGCACGGATCACTAGGAAACAATATGAACATATGGCCATATGAGATAAACAGCTCAAAGACTTAGTGGAAATGCTAAGTCCCTGAAATCAGCATTACCAAGTGCCTCACTTTGCAAGTTTGTCCTAGACACCACACACATCACAAAAATACATGGGTTGCACCTCTGGAAAGATGGCAAAACCCTTAACAAAACATATGTAGAGCTCATGGGCATATCATGCACACAATAATCATCGCAAAAATGACAAATATCTGAATGGAGCAGCAGATCTGACAATTATCTCAAGTAGCACTCTTCTAACAGCATTTCGGGCATCAAGATGAGCTCAAATGAAAATGATGCAATGGAATGAAATGATGTGCTCTCTGAGGCGAACATTTCGATATTCTATATGCCCAAAACGGAGCTACGGATGAGGAGTTACGATGCGATTAACAAGAGCATATGAACTAGGGTTTCGGGCAAAAAGTCAACCCTCGAGATTTTAGATCTCAGATCTCGCACGTCCCCCGAGGTCACCAGAGCTGTTCGCCGGAGAAGAAGCCGAGGTGGCCGGAGCTCGGGGAGGCGGCGATGTGGCCGGGGTGGAGCTCGGCTCCGCCGGCGACCGGCGCGGTGCGGCGATGCGGCAACCGGCGCGGTGCGGCGCGGCGACGGAGTTGGCCGGCGGCGGCCGGGGTGACTCGGCGAGACGGCGACCGGAGCGGCGTGGTCCGGCGATGGCGGTGCGGTGGCCCGGGCGGCCGGAGATGGAGGAGAAGGGCGGCCGGGAGCCGGTGGAGGCGGGATCGGGCGGCGGGCGGCTCGGGCCTCAGGGGCTCTCCCCGGGCCGGAGCGGGCGCGGGTGGCGGCGCGCCACGTGGCAGGCGGCGGTTTGCGGTGGTGGATCCGGACGCGTCCGGCTCCGTTCGGACGTGTCCGGCGGCGGCGGAGAGCGATTTTTAGGGTTAGGGGGAGAAGATCCGGGAATTGGAAATGGGGTTCTATTTATAGAGGTAGAGGGAGCTAGGAGAGTCCAAATGAGGTACGGTTTTCGGCCACGCAATCGTGATCGAACGCTCTAGATGATGGAGAAGGTTTTGGTGGGTTTTGGGCCAACTTGGAGGGGTGTTTGGCTGCAACACACACGAGGCCTTTTCGGTCCCTCGGTTAACCGTTGGGAGTATCAAACGAAGTCCAAATGATACGAAACTTGACAGGCGGTCTACCGGTAGTAAACCAAGGCCACTTGGCAAGTCTCGGTCCAATCCGGAAATGTTTAATCCCCACACACAAAAGAAAGGTAGAAATGACCACCGGAGGAGAACGAAGCGCCGGAATGCGAAACGGACAACGGGGAAAATGCTCGAATGCATGAGATGAACACGTATGCAGATGCAATGCACATGATGACATGATAAGAGATGCATGACAACGATAACAACACACGGAGACAAAGACCCGAACCCGAGAAAATAAAATAACTTAAGGCCGGAAACGGCAAGAGTTGGAGTACAAATTGGGTAAATCATATCCGGGGTGTTACAACACTCCACCACTACGAAAGGATCTCGTCCCGAGATCTAGGACTGAAAGAACGCCGGGTACTCAGAATGGAGGTGATCCTCGCATTCCCAGGTAGCTTCACAGTCGGAATGGTGTGACCACTTGACTTTGAGGAATTTGATTGACTTGTTGCGAGTCTTGCGTTCAGTCTCTTCAAGAATAGCAACTGGGTGCTCATGATAAGAGGGATCTTCTTGGAGTTCAATGTCCTCGAAGTTGATGGTGCGGTCAGGAGTCTTGAAGCACTTTCGGAGCTGAGAGACATGGAACACATCATGAACATTTGCAAAGTTTGAAGGAAGCTCGAGTTGATAGGCGAGATCGCCTCTCTTGCTGACAATCTTGAAAGGTCCCATGTATCTGGGGGAAAGCTTCCCTTTGATACCAAAGCGACGAGTACCTTTCATAGGAGAGACGCGGAGGTAAACATGATCTCCGATCTCGAAAGCCAAATCACGGTGCTTACTGTCATAGTAGCTCTTCTGACGGGATTGGGCTGCTTTGAGGTTATCTCGAATGACTTTGCACATCTCCTCTGCCTCTGTGATTAAGTCATTTCCGAGAAGCTGACATTCACCTGTTTCGGACCAGTTGAGAGGGGTACGGCACTTCCTGCCATACAGAATTTCAAATGGGGCCTTGCCCGAACTTGCTTGAAAACTGTTGTTGTAGGAGAATTCAGCATATGGAAGACAATCCTCCCACTTCATGCCGAAGGAGATCACACATGCCCTGAGCATATCTTCAAGAATCTGATTGACACGCTCGACTTGACCGCTAGTTTGAGGATGGAAAGCTGTGCTGAAGCGGATGTTGGTGCCCATGGCCTTCTGAAAAGAATCCCAAAACTTGGAGGTAAAGATGCTGCAACGGTCTTAAGAGATCACTTGTGGAATACCGTGCAGAGAGACAATTCGAGAGGTATAGAGTTCCGCCAATTGAGCTGCAGTGATTGACTCTTTGATAGGCAGAAAGTGAGCCACTTTAGTGAGTTTGTCGATGACAACGAATATAGCATCATTGCCATGTTTGGACTTTGGAAACCCAGTCACGAAGTCCATCTCAATGTGGTCAAACTTCCATTCTGCAATGGCAAGAGGTTGGAGGAGACCAGCTGGCCTTTGGTGTTCTGCCTTCACTCTTCTGCAGACATCACACTCATTCACGAATTGAGCAATCTCGCGCTTCATTCGAGTCCACCAATAAGCCTACTTGAGGTCCTGATACATCTTCGTGCTCCCAGGGTGGATGGAGAGGAGGGAATTGTGAGCCTCGTTCATGATCACTTTACGGAGGTCACCTTTGGGCACAACAATATGATCCTCGAAGAAGAGAGTGTCCTTGTCATCAAGGCGGTAGCACTTGTACTTGGGTTGACTCTTGGCAATCCCAATCTTCACCTTTTTCACCATAGCATCAAGAAGCTGAGCTTGGCGAATCCGGTCTTCCAAGGTAGGAGAGACTTGAAGGTTGGCGAGGAAACCTTGAGGAACAACTTGCAGATTAAGTTTGCGGAAAGCTTCACAAAGCTCGGGTTGATAAGGCTTGAGAATCAGACTGTTGCAATAAGCCTTCCTGCTCAATGCGTCAGCAATCACATTGGCCTTGCCTGGAGTATACTCGATACTCGGATTATACTCTTGAATCATTTCGACCCATCGAGTTTGCCTGAGGTTGAGATTAGGCTGAGTGAAGATGTACTTGAGACTCTTGTGATCAGTGAAAATGTCCACTTTTCTTCCCAATAAGAGATGTCTCCAAGTCAAGAGAGCATGCACAACTGCCGCCAACTCAAGATCATGAGTGGGGTAGTTCTTCTCATTGGGCTTCAACCGGCGAGAGGTATAAGCAACAACTTTCTTCTCTTGCATCAACACTGCGCCAAGACCTTGGAGAGAGGCATCACAAAAGACCTCGTACAGCTTGGATTCATCAGGCGGAGTGAGAACTGGAGCAGTGATCAATTTCTCTTTCAAAGTGTTGAAAGAAATGTCACACTCCGGAGACCAAACGTACTTGACGTGCTTCTGGAGAAGATTTGAGAGAGGCTTCGCGATCTTGGAAAAGTTTTCAACGAATCTTCGGCAGTAGCTTGCGAGACCGAGGAAGCTATGGAGTTGCTTCACGTTCTGAGGAGGTTCCCAATTCACAATTGCATACACCTTCTCAGGATTCACCGCAATGCCCTTGGCAGAGATGATATGACCAAGATAAAGAATCTCATCGAGCCAAAATTCGCACTTGGAGAACTTGGCGTAGAACTTGTGTTCTCTGAGCTTATCGAGTACCAAACGCAAGTGCTTGGCATGATCTTCCTTGTTCTTTGAGAAAACCAGAATGTCGTCGAGATAGACCAAAACGAAGTCATTGGTGTAGGTGATGAAGATGAAGTTCATCATGCGAGAGAAAGTCGGAGGAGCGTTGACGAGGCCAAAAGACATGACAGTGTACTCATATGAACCATAGTTTGTCCTGAAAGCTGTCTTGGGAATATCTTGTTCACGGATTCGAATCTGATGATAACCCATACGGAGATCAAGCTTGGAGAATACTTGGGCACCTTTGAGTTGTTCGAACAGCTCGTTGATGTTGGGAAGTGGGTATTTGTTCTTGATGGTCTTCTTGTTCAATGGACGGTAGTCAACACAAAGTCGGTTCGTTCCATCCTTTTTCTTCACAAAAAGAACACCACAACCCCATGGAGAATAACTAGGCCGGATGAGACCCATTCTCTCTTGAATATCGAGTTGCTTGTTCAGCTCCTTCAACTCTTCAGGTCCGAGCTTGTAAGGATGCTTGCACACCGGTTCCGTGCCAGGCTCAAGATCAATGACGAATTCAACTGGCTGACGCGGGGGCATTCTTGGAAGCTCTTCTGGAAAGACGTCTTGATATTCGCAAATGACTGGAATTTGCGAGATAGCATCCAGTTCACCCTTCTCATTGAGAGAAAATAGACAGATTGTATTATCACGAGCGGCAAAGACAATTACATCCTCAGACGAATGAGTCAATTGAATCTGCCTGGCCGCACAATCAAGATGCACCTTGTGCTTAGAAAGCCAATCCATCCCGAGAATAAGATCAATATCCGAGTTACCAAGGATCATTGGATAAGCCAGAAACTTGAAATCACCCATCGAGATAGAAATATTTGGAACCTCGTTGTTAGCGAGCAAACATCTACTCGGAGAGACAACTGCTAACGGTTTATGCATGACTTGAGAGAACCAACCATGCTTAGATGCAAAAGGTCTTGAGATAAAACAATGCGATGCACCAGTATCAAAAAGTACTTTAACGGGAACATCGTTAACAGGAAGGTTACCCATGATGACATCTGACGAATCCTCTGCCTGAGCTGCATTCATCAAGTTGACCTTGACGTGCTTGGGGTTATGCTTGACCACAGTTGTACTTGCCGATCTGACAGGAGGAGGAGGAGGGAGATGCCTCTGGTTGAGACACTTGTTGGCATAGTGACCCTTCTGTTGGCACTTGTT
This sequence comes from Triticum dicoccoides, assembly GCF_002162155.2. Classification (NCBI taxonomy): domain Eukaryota; kingdom Viridiplantae; phylum Streptophyta; class Magnoliopsida; order Poales; family Poaceae; genus Triticum; species Triticum dicoccoides. The sequence continues at coordinate 238,174,458 of NC_041384.1, read as the reverse complement.
GCACGTGACCTCTAAAAGCGGACGATGATACAAAGTACTTGATCTTGGAGCTTGAGACGAAGTCTTGTTCTGAAAGCCAGGGTTGGGTGGGTGGGAAGATCCACTGCCACCTTTGCTCTTCTGCTGATACGGCTGACGGAACGGAGGAGGAGGAAGCCAATACTTCTGCTGCTTGGCCACTTGAGTAGAGGAAGGAGTAGCATCTCTGACTCGCTTCTTGGAAGCATCACACCTCAGTTGAGCGGCCTCTTGCTTCAGTGCCATGTTGTAGAACTCATCGTATCTCAAGGGTTCAAAGAGAACAAGAGCTAGCTGAATTTCTTCTCTGAGACCACCCCTGAACTGGTATATCATGCTTTTCTCATCAGGAACGTCCTGCTTGGCAAAGCGGGCGAGCTTATGGAACAACTTGTTGTAGTCATAGACAGACAAAGAGCCTTGCTTCAGGTTGCGGAATTCCTCACGCTTGCTTTCAACCATGCTCTGAGGGATATGGTGAGCTTTGAAGTCTTGACGGAATTCATCCCAAGTGATCACACGTCCACCTATGGAATCCTTGTACTGCTGGAACCATTCTGCAGCTTGATCTTTGAGTTGGAAGGAAGCGGACTTGATGAAGTCCTCAGGACTGACGTTACTGCACTCAAAATGCTTGCACAGATCCACGAGCCAATCGTCAGCATCGGTTGCCTCAATTGCTGAAAGTCTTCGGCCCGTTAGCAAGGAACTGGTTGAGTGTAGCAAAGTGATTCTGATTGTTGCCTTGGTTCCCTTGGTTGCCTTGATTGCGCTCTTGAAGAATTTGCATGATCAACTGTGTGTTTGCATTGGTTGCGGCCATCACAGCTTGCCATGCCTCCGGAGGAGGTGGAGGTGGTGGCGGATCCTGATTCTGATTCTGATTGGTGCTCTTAGCTGGAGCCATCCTGAAGAGGTTGACCACCGTTAGCACATAGACAGATAGAGGAAGCTGAATCCAACAGAATGAAAATTGTAACATAAAGTCTTCACATCCGAACAAAATGAACGAATGCATTCCTCTTGAAATGGTCACATATCCATAAATTGATAAGCCACTTAGAATTAGGTAGAGAAATAAATCAACAAGGTACGGATCAAGAACGAATACTCGGTAAGAAATCCCAATCTCATACCAAATATCCGTGGAAGAAGAACTAGAGCTACGAGAATTCCCACCTATGAAACTCCCGGACCTTTCCGGTTATGCAATTAGGTGTTGGGGATACAGGGGAAGCATAATATCTCACCCAAATCTAGCAAATCCTACATCCAGCTGTATCCATTCTTCAACACATAACCGAGAAAACTTCAGAAACCATCTACCTCAACCTTCGAAAAGCATCCGTTATACAAGTTATGGCGATACTCCCGAACTCCTGCCCCAGTACTTGGTGGCGTCGAGGTTATCTCACCAACGAACTGCATAAAAGAGATTTTCGATGTCGGCGTACTAAACTCAGGTATTCCAGAACTGCAACGATAAAATTATGATGACAACACCTCAGAGCTCAACTCCCCGGGATACTTCCACAAAACCCCTGACAGGAGGCACCAAGAGAATGTTCTCATCATAAAACTATCGGAACGATTCCAAGATACCCGCGTGATCCTAAATTTTTTTAGTGAAATTTGAGAAGAGAAGAGTCAAAACTCTACGTCAGGATGCCTTACCAGAGTGATGAGGAGACTGGGAAGTAAAAAAAATTCCTAAACTCTCTGATATATAATTCCTAAATGACTCAAAACATTTTTCTAGACACAACTCAGCCGCTAATGACGATCAAGCAATGGGGCTCCTAAGGTCGGGGAAGGCTTTGATTACCAACTTGTAACACCCTCGATGCGACTATAGCTCCCACGTGTCGAGGCACGACTTAGAGACATAATCGCATTGAAGGCATATGTCGCAAGATAGGCAATCTTCACAACATCCCATGTAATATAGATAACAAAAGGGGAGACAACATAGTTGGCTTACAGTCGCCACGTCAATCAAGTACATAAATAACATTACATCATTCAAACACTCATGGCCCAACTACGGCGCCAAAATTAAAGATAACCCAACATGCCACACGGTCCTGATCACCCCAACTGGGCACCACTACTGATCATCAGGAAAGGAAACATCGTATCATTGAGAGTCCTCGTCGAACTCCCACTTGAGTTCAAGCGCGTCACCTGGAGCAGAATCATCAGGCCCTGCATCTGGTTTGGAAGTAATCTGTGAGCCACAAGGACTCAGCAATCTCGCACCCTCGATATCAAGACTATTTAAGCTTAATAGGCAAGGCAAGGTAAATAAGTGCAGCTGCAGCAAGCGGCTAGCATATATGGTGGCTATCCTGTTCGCAAGAGAGAGCGAGAAGAGGAGGCAAGGCACGAGCGAGAAACTAGAGAGCAACCTGCGCAAGCATTACTCCAACACCGTGTCCACTTCCCGGACTCCGCCGAGAAGAGGCCATCACGGTAACACACTCAGTTGATTCATTTTAATTAAGTTAAGGTTCAAGTTATCTACAACCGGACATTAACAAATTCCTATCTGCCCATAACTGCATGCATGGCTTTCGAAAGTTCAAATCCCTGCAGGGGAGTCCCAACTTAGCCCATGACAAGCTCTCATGGTCAACGAAGGAATAGACCTCCTCCCGAGACGTTCCGATCAGACTCGGTACCTCGGTTCTTCAAGACACTTCGACAGGTTAAAACAAGTCCAGCAACACCGCCCGAATGTGCCGACAAATCCCGATAGGAGTTGCACATATCTCATTCTCAGGGCACACTCAGATTGTCTAAACTTCCGGTAGGCCAGCCCAGAGTTGCCCCTGGTAGCCACCGGCGGCTGACGGGTTGGACCAACACTAAGAGGAGCACTGGCCCAGGGGGGTTTAATAAGATGACCCTCGGGCTCCGGAAACCCAAGGGAAAAAAGACTAGGTGGCAAAAGGTAAAACCAAGGTTGGTCATTGCTGGAAAAGCTTTAATCAAGGCGAACTATCAAGGGGTTCCCATTATAACCCAACCGCGTAAGGAACGCAAAATCCGGGAACATAACACCGATATGACGGAAACTAGGGCGGCAAGAGTGGAACAAAACACTAGGCGAGAGGCCAAGCCTTCCACCCTTTACCAAGTATATAGATGCATTAAGATAACATGGCAATATAATGATATCCCAAGAAGTAAATAATGTTCCAACAAGGAACGGTCTCCAATCTTCACCTGCAACTAGCAACGCTATAAGAGGGGCTGAGCAAAGCGGTAACATAGCCAATCAACGGTTTGCTAGGACATGGTGGGTTAGAGGTTTGACATGGCAATTTGGGAGGCTTGAAAGCAAGTGGTAGGCATCGTAGCATTGGCATAGCAAAAGAGCGAGCAATCTAGCATAGCAAAGATAGTAGTGATTTCGAGGGTATGATCATCTTGCCTGCAAATTGTCAGAGTTGACTGGATCCTTGAAAGCAAACTCAACGGGCTCCCTGTTAGCGAACTCGTATCCTGGCTCTACCCAAACAAGAAAAACAAGCAAACGGAACAATCAACCACGTGCAAAGCTCAAACAATATGATGCAAAGATGGTATGCTATGCGGGATGCGATGCGGGATGCATATGCAAGATTTGACAAGGAACGCATGACCCTGGCCTCAACATGGGAATCCAAGTGTTCCACTAGAAAGATGAGATGAAATCGCTTGAAAACGATATAAAGAACGCCGGAATCAGAGCTACGGTTTGGAAATGGCAAGCAATTCAAATATGACCACGTTCTGCGATTTACAGCAAGTAGCCATCTAAATGCAACAAGATGAACATGCTACAGCACCCAAACATGACAACACAATACATGGAAGGGATGCATTCATGATTCTTAACAAAAGTCTAGCACTGAGCTACGGCCAATTCATCAATTAACAGGTTCAAACAAGCATGGCAAAAATGCATATGACAAACAGATCTCAGACTTAGTGAAATTAACACTTGTCTGGAATTTCAGATCAGATAGCACTCTTTGGACAACAAAACTACATGCTACGGGACCTGAACATGGCAAAGTAAAGCATGGCATGGAGCTACTCAAAGATCTTAACAAAAGTCCCTTAGTGACCTTGAGCCAAAAGGGATCAGAAAATACAATTGCAAGCATGTGAACATGGCAAAAACATAATCAGTTCTCAGACTTAGTGAAAAGTGGAGCATGCTGAAACAGATATCACGTAGGCATGTTTACGAGCTCGATGCACCCACTACAGAGCAAGTCATGACAAACTAAGCATACATCCATCAAGAATACACAAAATGCAAGCTAGACATGACAAGAACAATAACATAGCATGCACGGACCAACTACAACATCATCGGCAAAATCGCTAACAAGTAGACAATCTGCCCAGATTCACGAAATGACAAACGTAGAGCTCGATTGACCCAAGCTAGGGTGCTTCATAATTGCAAACAAAGACATGGATGGATAGAGCACTACAAGATTAACAAAACATCCTTGCTGATCATCCTCAAAAGAGGCATGAATCACTAGGAAACAACATGAACATATGGCCATATGAGATAAACAGCTCAAAGACTTTGTGGAAATGCTAAGTCCCTGAAATCAGCATTACCAAGTGCCTCACTTTGCAAGCTTGTGCTAGACACCACACACATCACAAAAATACATGGGTTGCACCTCTGGAAAGATGGCAAAACCCTTAACAAAACATATGTAGAGCTCATGGGCATATCATGCACACAATAATCATGGCAAAAATGACAAATATCTAAATGGAGCAGCAGATCTGACAATTATCTCAAGTAGCACTCTTCTAACAGCATTTAGGGCATCAAGATGAGCTCGAATGAAAATTATGCAATGGTATTGAATGATGTGCTCTCTGAGTCGAACATTTTGATATGCTATATGCCCAAAACGGAGCTACGGATGAGGAGTTACGATGCGATGAACAGGAGCATATGAACTAGGGTTTCAGGCAAAAAGTCAACCCTCGAGATTTTAGATCTCAGATCTCGCACGTCTCTCGAGGTCGCCGGAGCTGTTCGCCAGAGAAGAAGCCGAGGTGGCCGGAGCTCGGGGAGGGGGCGAGGTGGCCGGGGTGGAGCTTGGCTCCGCCGGCGAGGGGCGCGGTGCGGCGATGCGGC
>NC_041384.1:238150853-238168731 GCF_002162155.2 Triticum dicoccoides | reverse complement strand
GGGGGCTCTCCCCGGGCCGGAGCGGGCCAGAGCGGGCGCGGGTGGCGGCGCGCCACGTGGCAGGCGGCGGTTGGCGGTGGCGGATCCGGACGCGTCCGTCTCCGTCCGGACGCGTCCGTCTCCGTCCGGACGTGTCCGGCGGCGGCAGAGATCCGATTTTTAGGGTTAGGGGGGAGAAGATCCGGGAATTGGAAATGGGGTTCTATTTATAGAGGTAGAGGGAGCTAGGAGAGTCCAAATGAGGTGCGGTTTTCGGCCACGCGATCGTGATCGAACGCTCTAGATGATGGGGAAGGTTTTGGTGGGTTTTGGCCCAACTTGGAGGGGTGTTGGGCTACAACACACACGAGGCCTATTCGGTCCCTCGGTTAACCGTTGGAGTATCAAACGAAGTCCAAATGATACGAAACTTGACAGGCGGTCTACCGGTAGTAAACCAAGGCCGCTTGGCAAGTCTCGGTCCAATCGGGAAATGTTTAATCCCCACACACGAAAGAAAGGTAGAAATGACCACCGGAGGAGAACGAAGCGCTGGAATGCGAAACGGACAACGGGGAAAATGCTCGAATGCATGAGATGAACACGTATGCAAATGCAATGCACATGATGACATGATAAGAGATGCATGACAACAATAACAACACACGGAGACAAAGACCCGAACCCGAGAAAATAAAATAACCTAAGGCAGGAAACGGCAAGAGTTGGAGTACAAATTGGGTAAATCATATCCGGGGTGTTACAACATTGATGCGACTATAGCTCCCACATGTCGAGGCACGACTTAGAGACATAATCGCATTGAAGGCATATGTCGCAACTTAGGCAATCTTCACAACATCCCATGTAATATAGATAACAAAAGGGGAGATAACATAGTTGGCTTAAACTCGCCACGTCAATCAAGTACATAAATAACATTACATCATTCAAACACTCATGGCCCGACTACAGTGCCAAAATTAAAGATAACCCAACATGCGACACGGTCCCGATCACCCCAACTGGGCACCACTACTGATCATCAGGAAAGGAAACATAGTATCATTGAGAGTCCTCGTCGAACTCCCACTTGAGCTCAAGCGTGTCACCTGGAGCGGAATCATCAGGCCCTGCATCTGGTTTGGAAGTAATCTGTGAGCCACAGGGACTCAGCAATCTCGCACCATCGCGATCAAGACTAATTAAGCTTAATAGGCAAGGCAAGGCAAATAAGTGGAGCTGCAGCAAGCGGCTAGCATATATGGTGGCTATCCTGTTCGCAAGAGAGAGCGAGAAGAGGAGGCAAGGCACGAGCGAGAAACTAGAGAGCAACCTGCGCAAGCATTACTCCAACACCGTATCCACTTCCCGGACTCCACCGAGAAGAGGCCATCACGGTAACACACTCAGTTGATTCATTTTAATTAAGTTAAGGTTCAAGTAATCTACAACCGGACATTAACAAATTCCCATCTTCCTATAACCGTGGGCACGGCTTTCGAAAGTTCAAATCCCTGCAGGGGAGTCCCAACTTAGCCCATGACAAGCTCTCACGGTCAACGAAGGAATAGACCTACTCCCGAGACGTTCCGTTCAGACTCGGTACCTCGGTTCTTCAAGACACTTCGACAGGTTAAAACAAGTCCAGCAACACCGCCCGAATGTGCCGACAAATCCCGATAGGAGCTGGACATATCTTGTTCTCAGGGCACACTCAGATTGTCTAAACTTCCGGTAGGCCAGCCCAGAGTTTCCCCTGGTAGCCACCGGCGGCTGACGGGTTGGACCAACACTAAGAGGAGCACTGGCCCGGGGGGGTTTAATAAGATGACCCTCGGGCTCCGGAAACCCAAGGGAAAAAATACTAGGTGGCAAAAGGTAAAACCAAGGTTGGGCATTGCTGGAAAAGCTTTAATCAAGGCGAACTATCAAGGGGTTCCCATTATAACCCAACCGCGTAAGGAACGCAAAATCCAGGAACATAACACCGATATGACGGAAACTATGGCGGCAAGAGTGGAACAAAACACTAGGCGAGAGGCCGAGCCTTCCACCCTTTACCAAGTATATAGATGCATTAAGATAACATGGCAATATAATGATATCCCAACAAGTAAATAATGTTCCAACAAGGAACGGTCTCCAATCTTCACCTGCAACTAGCAACGCTATAAGAGGGGCTGAGCAAAGCGGTAACATAGCCAATCAACGATTTGCTAGGACATGGTGGGTTAGAGGTTTGACATGGCAATTTGGGAGGCTTGAAAGCAAGTGGTAGTCATCGTAGCATTGGCGTAGCAAAAGAGCGAGCAATCTAGCATAGCAAAGATAGTAGTGATTTCGAGGGTATGATCATCTTGCCTGCAAAGTTGTCAGAGTTGACTGGATCCTCGAAAGCAAACTCAACGGGCTCCCCATTAGTGAACTCATCTCCCGGCTCTACCCAAACAATACAAACAAGAAAACGGAATAATCAACCACGTGCAAAGCTCAAACAATATGATGCAAAGATGGTATGCTACGCGGGATGCGATGCGGGATGCATATGCAAGATTTGACAAGGAACGCATGACCCTGGCCTCAACTTGGGAATCCAAGTGTGCCACTGGAAAGATGAGATGAAATCGCTTGAAAACGATATAAAGAACGCCGGAATTGGAGCTACGGTTTGGAAATGGCAAGCAATTCAAATATGACCACGTTCTGCGATTTACAGCAAGTAGCCATCTAAATGCAACAAGATGAACATGCTATAGCACCCAAACATGACAACAAAATACATGTAAGGGATGCATTCATGATGCTTAACAAAAGTCTAGCACTGAGCTACGGCCAATTCATCAATTAACAGGTTCAAACAAGCATGGCAAAAATGCATATGACAAACAGATCTCAGACTTAGTGAAATTAACACTTGTCTGGAATTTCAGATCAGATAGCACTCTTTGGAGCAACAAAACTACATGCTACAGGACCTGAACATGGCAAAGTAAAGCATGTCATGGAGCTACTCAAAGAGCTTAACAAAAGTCCCTTAGTGACCTTGAGCCAAAAAGGATCAGATAATACAATTGCAAGCATATGAACATGGCAAAAACATAATCAGTTCTCAGACTTAATGAAAAGTGGAGCATGCTGAAACAGATATCAAGTAGGCATGTTTACGAGCTCGATGCACCCACTACAGATCAAGTCATGACAAACTAAGCATATATCCATCAAGAATACACAAAATGCAAGCTAGACATGGCAAGAACAATAACATAGCATGCACAGACCAACTACAACATCAACGGCAAAATCGCTAACAAGTAGACAATCTGCCCAGATTCACGAAATGACAAACGTAGAGCTCGATTGACCCAAGCTAGGGTACTCCATAATTGCAAACAAAGACATGGATGGATAGATCACTACAAGATTAACAAAACATCCTTACTGATCATCCTCAAAAGAGGCACGGATCACTAGGAAACAACATGAACATATGGCCATATGAGATAAACAACTCAAAGACTTAGTGGAAATGCTAAGTCCCTGAAATCAACATTACCAAGTGCCTCACTTTGCAAGCTTGTGCTAGACACCAAACACATCACAAAAATACATGGGTTGCACCTCTAGAAATATGGCAAAACCCTTAACAAAACATTTGTAGAGCTCATGGGCATATCATGCACACAATAATCATGGCAAAAATGACAAATATCTAAATGGAGCAGCAGATCTGACAATTATCTCAAGTAGCACTCTTCTAAGAGCATTTCTGGCATCAAGATGAGCTCAAATGAAAATGATGCAGTGGAATGTAATGATGTTCTCTCTGAGACGAACATTTTGATATGCTATATGCCCAAAACGGAGCTAAGGATGAGGAGTTACGATGCGATGAACAGGAGCATATGAACTAGGGTTTCGGGCAAAAAGTCAACCCTCGAGATTTTAGATCTCAGATCTGGCATGTCTCCCGAGGTCGCCGGAGCTGTTCACCGGAGAAGAAGCCAAGGTGGCCGCAGCTTGGGGAGGCGGCGAGGTGGCCGGGGTGAAGCTCGGCTCCGCGGGCGAGGGGCGCGGTGCGGTGATGCGGCGACCGGTGCGGTGCGGTGCGGCGACGGAGTTGGCCGGCGGCGGCCGGGGCGACTCGGCGAGACGGCGACCGGAGCGGCGCGGTCCGGCGATGGCGGTGTGGGGGCCCGGGCGGCCGGAGATGGAGGAGAAGGGCGGCCGGGAGCCGGTGGAGGCGGGATCGGGCGGCGGGCGGCTCGGGCCTCGGGGGCTCTCACCGGGCCGGAGCGGGCGCGGGTGGCGGCGCACCACGTGGCATGCGACGGTTGGTGGTAGCGGATCCAGATGCGTCCGGCTCCGTCCGGACGTGTCCGACGGCGGCGGAGATCCGATTTTTAGGGTTAGGGGGGAGAAGATCCGGCGATTGGAAATGGGGTTCTATTTATAGAGGTAGAGGGAGTTAGGAGAGTCCAAATGAGGTGCGGTTTTCGGCCACGCGATCGCGATCGAACGCTCTAGATGATGGAGAAGGTTTTGGTGGGTTTTGGGCCAACTTGGAGGGGTGTTGGGCTGCAACACACACGAGGCCTTTTCGGGCCCTCGGTTAACCGTTGGAGTATCAAACGAAGTCCAAATGATACGAAACTTGACAGGCGGTCTACCGGTAGTAAACCAAGTCCGCTTGGCAAGTCTCGGTCCAATCCGGAAATGTTTAATCCCCACACACGAAAGAAAGGTAGAAATGACCACCGGAGGAGAACGAAGCGCCGGAATGCGAACCGGACAACGGGGAAAATGCTCGAATGCATGAGATGAACACGTATGAAAATGCAATGCACATGATGACATGATAAGAGATGCATGACAATGATAACAACACACGGAGACAAATACCCGAACCCGAGAAAATAAAATAACTTAAGGCCGGAAACAGTAAGAGTTGCAGTACAAATTGGGTAAATCATATCCGGGGTGTTACAAGAACATAGGGCAAGGGTGCCCATCACACAGGAGTTCATCACCAAGACCACATAGGAACTGCAAGACGCAAGAGCCTTGCGCGGCGACAGCCGCTCATAGGGCGCAGCTCACCACCCAAGCAAGGGTGCTGAGCTGCGTGTGTCAGCATTCTGAGAACGGGGGTCCCCAGACTTGCCTTCCTGTGGCCTACGGCGTGCCTCAGGTGGGGGCCCAGCGCGGCCCATCTTCATCAGCCCAAGCTCAAGACCCTCGCGAGGGGCCAAGCCTCGCGGGGCGGACGATAGGAAGCTTCCTCAAGAGCGGCCTCATCAGGCCGGCTCGCGAGGAGGCGGAGAGATCAATGCAAGGGTACCTCGTGAGGATCCCATGACGCAAGCCATGATGATCTAGGCCAGGCGGGCGCCAGGCGGGCGCCGGCCTGCGCAGGGTCCTTGTTTCCCCTTTGGTGCAAAGGGGAAAAGCACAGGCAAAGGTTACCATTCCGGTGCAACGAGACCAAGACCAGCCGGACGGCCGGACGGAGGTCACCGTGGAGCCCAAGACGGCGTCATCACCAGTGCTTTTGGCAGCCGAAGACCACCTTTGGTCAAGATAACTTGTACTAGATGTTCCCCTTTAAAATGGCCAATTGTTGGCACCCTTCCCGCTCAATTATTCGGGGAGAGCCTCCACAAAGGAAAGGGGGGGAGAAGGAGAGGAAGAGAGGGGAGAAACCCAGTAGAGACTAAGTAGAACATACCGCACCAGCTCAAGAACACCCCTCGCGAGGCTATTCTTCCCTTGTACTGTCCATTATCAGCCCCAGAGGCAATCCACCACACCACACACTGGAGTAGGGTATTACACCACAATGGTGGCCCGAACCAGTATAAACCTCGTGTCTCTTGTGTTGTTCATCATTTTCATCTTAGTTCGCACCAGAGGATCAGACGTAGATCGGTAGGGGAGAGATCTCCGTGATGAGGTCATGTACCTAGGGTAGGGTCACAGACCTGATCTAAGTCCCCTGCCCAAGGACACCCTTAGAAGAGGTCACCTTCCAGTCGACCACCGAGGGACTCACTCGACTGACTTGAAGGACTCGACCACAAAGACTCACTCGACCACAAGAAGGTCAAGAGGCACTCTGTACTGCAACGGCCTGTAGTTAAGTAGACTTTATGATAGTAAAGACACTTTATGTGGGGCGTTACCAGTAACGCCTCGGACTTAACTCACCTTAAACCCTCTCCTACGTGGGCTGGCTGGGGTCTTGGCGCACTCTATATAAGCCACCCCCCTCCACAGGTAGAAGGGTTCGGTAGCTTGTAACTCATATACACATAATCCACTCGACCGCCTCTGGGCTCCGAGACGTAGGGCTTTTACTTCTTCCGAGAAGGGCCTGAACTCGTACATCCCTTGTGTTTACAACTTCTCCATAGCTAGGACCTTGCCTCTCCATACCTACCCCCCACTCTACTGTCAGGCTTAGAACCACGACAGTTGGCGCCCACCGTGGGGCAGGTGTTTTAGCAATTTTGTAGAGAAGTTGCGATTCTTCCGAGTACTTTCATCATGGTGGCTGCTGGAGTTTTGGTCGAGGGTCGAGAGATCCGTCTCGGCGCTCTCACCTTCATCGCCGACGACTCCACCTGGCTCCAGGAGGCTCCACTCGACGTTGATGCGCTCCCCGTCCGCGGTGCGACGCATTTTCGCACATGTGTCCACGGCGTTCTGCTGCGGCAACCGTCGACCCCGTATCGGTCGACTCCCCCATCGGCCACCCTCCCGGTCTCCCGCCAGCGCAAGCGCTCAGGCCGGTTAAGGCTTCAGCGGTGGGTGAGACACGCGGTGGCTCGCCAGTCGGCCACCACCCAAGTTGCGGCAATCGAGCCCGACGAATCTCTCTACGGCTTGTTCGATCTGTCGACTAGCTCCGTAGAGACCGCATCCGAGTGTGATAGCAGTGATCCTGCGGCAGAAATCCTGATGGTCGACGGGCCCCGCAGTCCCCCTGGCTTCGCCCGTGATGGTGGAGCAGGTGACGGAGGCGACCCCGCACGAGACCATGAAGAGTACCAGCCCGAGCCACTCGACTCTCTGCAAAGAGAGGAACTTCGCCGCAGGAACATGGATGCCCTGCGTACTCCCATCGCAGGAGAAACCCCTGAGGCTCGCGCCTTGGAGGAGGCACGTTTGGCCAATTTGGCCGAACGCACTCGACTGGAGAATCTTCAGCGAGCACTCGACGAGCGCGCGCGGCAACGAGTTCCCGACACCAGTCGACGTCAACTCTTCCCGCCGACTCAGGTATATCGAACCCCAATCCAGAATTTAGCAGCTGCGACCCGTATAGCAGAGTCCATCCAGCCTTCTCAGTCGGAAGCTGGCAGAGGCTTGATGCAGATCAGGGATCTGCTCCGGGCAGCAGGAGATCAGAATTCGGCCGTGTCGCAGTCGCGCAACAGAATTCACAGTCGATCCGTCGCTGTGAATACGGTTCAGTCGGCTCACAGCCCCAGATCGCCTCCGCGGCATGAAGGGCGCGAGAATCGGCGAGACCAATATGGTGACCGACTCGACCGAGATGATAGGCGTCGAGTGCCCAATTCCCCTCCGAGGGGTGGGTCTTACGCTCCTCGGTAGCAAGATGACAGACGTCAGTTCAGTACGGGGCGAAGAGTTCCAGTCAACCCAGAGAACCAGGCTTTGACGCGCGATCCATTATCGTGCAAGGTTTGGTCGACCGGAACAGAGCCCATCGAGGCGGACTCGACAGAGATGCGCCCACAAGTAGTCGAGTGCATGTTTCTGGTCCTGAATGTTTCAGCAGAGCTATCAGAGCCGCAGTTATCCCTCCCAATTTCAGGTTGGCAATAGGAGTCAGCAAGTTCACTTGTGAGTCTAAGCCTGAAACTTGGCTTGAGGACTACCGAGTGGCAGTTCAGATTGGTGGTGGGAACGACGAGGTGGCCATGAAGCATTTGCCCCTCATGCTGGAAGGTTCTGCCAGGTCATGGTTGACTCAATTACCTCCTAGCAGCATTTATACTTGGGAAGATCTGTCCCGAGTGTTCATCAGAACGTTTGAAGGAACTTGCAAACGACCGGCTGGACTGACGGAGTTGCAAGTCTGCGTGCAAAAGACCAATGAGACTCTCAGAGAGTATATTCAGAGATGGATCACTTTGCACCATACTGTGGAGAATGTGTCTGATCATCAGGCAGTCTGCGCCTTTAAAGATGGCATCAAGAACAGAGAATTGAGCTTGAAGTTTGGTCGAACCGGTGACATGACCTTGAGTCGGATGATGGAGATTGCTACCAAGTGCGCCAACGGCGAAGAAGAAGACCGACTCCGAAGCGGCAAGCACAAGCCGAGCCAGTCGGAAAAGGGAAACACCAGTCGGAAACAGAAGCGGAAGGCTGAACCAGCAGCTCCTGGAGAGGCTCTGGCCGTGACTCAGGGAAAGTTTAAAGGGAAACCAAAAGGATCCTGGAACCCTAAGAAGGTGAAGGATAAAGAAGGGAACGACGTGATGGATATGCCGTGTCACATCCACACGAAGAAAGACGAAGAGGGGAATATCATCTACCCGAAGCATACCACTCGCCAATGTCGACTCCTGATCCAGCAGTTTCAGGGAAAACAGTCTAAGGACAAGGAGAAGGAGTCAGACAAGGCCGAAGACAAGGAGGACAGTGAGGAAGGATATCCGCATATCAACTCCACTCTGATGATCTTTGCAGATGTGGAAAGCAAGAGTCGATTGAAAGTCATTAACCGAGAATTGAACATGGTTGCCCCAGCAAAAGCAAATTATCTGAAATGGTCCCAAATACCCATTACATTCGACCAATCTGATCACCCGACTCATATTGCCACCCCTGGGAGGCAAGCTTTGGTGGTCGATCCAGTTGTTGAAGGCACTCGACTGACAAAAGTGCTTATGGACGGTGGTAGTGGGTTGAATTTGCTGTATGCAGACACACTGAAAGGAATGGGCATTCCGATGTCCCGACTGAGCACCAGTAACATGAGCTTTCATGGAGTTATACCAGGGAAGAAAGCCGAGTCACTCGGCCAAATAGCTCTGGACGTGGTGTTTGGTGATTCGAAACATTTTCGCAAAGAAAAGTTGACGTTTGAGGTCGTGGATTTTCAGAGTGCATATCATGCCATTTTGGGGAGACCAGCTTACGCACGGTTCATGGCTCGACCATGTTACGTGTACCTCAAATTGAAGATGCCCGGCCCCAAAGGAGTGATCACTGTCACCGGTGATCGGAAAAAGGCAGAAGAGTGCTTTCAGAAGGGCTCAAAGATTGCCGATTCCCAGGTGACAGCAGTCGAATTCGAAGAATACAAGCAAAATGCAGATCCGAGTGATTTGCTGCGATCCAAGAAACCCGCCACAGAGCCCGCATTTCAGTCGTCCGGTGAGACGAAGCCTGTTCACATTCACCCGACCGACCCCGATGCAGCTCCGACCCGCATCTCCACAACACTCGACCCAAAATAGGAAGAAGCGCTCATCCAGTTCCTCCGTGAGAACTGGGACATTTTTGCATGGAAGCCCGCTGACATGCCAGGTGTTCCTAGGGGACTGGCTGAGCATCGCCTAAGAGTCGACTCATCTGCAAAACCAGTCAAAGAGCATCTTCGGCGGTCCGTCGTCCAGAAGAGAAAAGCCATTGGTGAGGAAGTGGCTCGACTGTTGGCGGCAGGATTTATCCGAGAGATATACCACTCCGAGTGGCTCGCTAATGTCGTCATGGTTCCTAAGAAGGACAAATCGCTCCGAATGTGCATTGATTTCAAGCACATCAACCGGGCCTGCCCGAAAGATCATTTTCCTCTCCCTCGCATAGATCAAATTGTTGACTCGACCGCGGGATGCGAGAGACTGTCTTTTCTAGACGCCTACTCCGGGTACCACCAGATCCGTCTGTACGGACCCGACGAGATAAAAACAGCTTTCATCACTCCATTCGGGTGCTTCTGCTATATCACCATGCCGTTCGGACTCAAGAATGCTGGAGCCACATTTATGCGAATGATTCAGAAGTGTCTACTCACTCAGATCAGTCGGAATGTGGAAGCGTATATGGATGATATCGTCGTCAAGTCACGAAAAGGTTCCGACCTGCTCGCTGACCTCGCTGAAACATTTGCCAACCTCAGAAGGTATGATATCAAGCTCAATCCATCGAAGTGCACATTTGGAGTTCCTGGTGGCAAGTTACTCAGTTTTCTCGTTTCCGAACGAGGAATCGACGCTAATCCAGAGAAGATTGGCACTACTCTCCGAATGAAACGCCCTGTGCGAGTGCACGATGTCCATAAGCTTACTGGATGCTTGGCCGCATTAAGTCGATTCATCTCACGACTCGGTGAAAAGGCATTGCCTCTTTACCGACTGATGAAGAAGGCAGACAAGTTCGAGTGGACTCCAGAAGCTGATGCAGCGTTTGCCGAGCTAAAAGCTCTGCTCTCCACCCAGCCGGTGCTTGCTGCTCCAATCAGCAAAGAGCCTCTGTTGCTCTATATCGCAGCCACAGGACAAGTCGTCAGTACTGTGCTAACGGTCGAGCGGGAAGAAGAAGGAAAAGCTCTCAAAGTTCAGCGCCCAGTGTATTATTTGTCTGAAGTCTTGACTCCATCCAAGCAGAGATATCCTCATTATCAGAAGCTTGTGTATGGTATATACATGACCACAAAGAAGGTTGCTCATTATTTCTCTGATCATTCCATCACAGTCGTCAGCGACGCTCCACTATCAGAGATTTTGCACAACAGAGATGCAACTGGTCGAGTGGCTAAATGGGCGATTGAACTTCTTCCCCTTGATATCAAGTTTGAGGCAAAGAAAGCCATTAAGTCCCAGGCAATAGCAGATTTCCTCGCCGAGTGGATTGAACAGCAGCAGCCGACTGAAGTTCACTCGGAGCATTGGACCATGTTCTTTGATGGCTCTAAGATGTTGAATGGTTCCGGTGCTGGGGTTGTCCTGGTTTCCCCCAGAGGAGATAAGCTCAGATATGTGCTCCAGATTCACTTTGATTCCTCCAACAATGAGGCAGAATATGAGGCCCTCTTATATGGGTTGCGCATGGCCATTTCACTCGGCGTCCGTCGCCTGATGGTCTATGGCGACTCGGATTTAGTGGTCAACCAAGTGATGAAGGAGTGGGACGTGAGAAGCCCAGCCATGACTGGATACTGCAGTGCAGTGAGGAAGCTGGAAAAGAAGTTCGAGGGGTTGGAGCTCCATCATATACCCCGACTGAAAAATCAAGCAGCTGATGATCTAGCAAAGATAGGATCCAAGAGAGAAGCCATTCCGAGTGGTGTGTTCTTGGAGCATATACACACTCCGTCAGTCAAAGAAGATCCTTTCACCGAAGAAGCTCCACAGCCCAAGAGTGCCACAGATCCGACTGAGGTTGAAGTCCCAGCAGTGGTCGACTTGATCATGGAGGTCTTGGTGGTCATTCCCGACTGGACAGTTCCATATATCGCGTATATCCTGAGAAAAGAGCTCCCGGAGGATGAGGAAGAGGCTCGACAGATCGTCCGCCGATCTAAGGCCTTTACCGTAATCAAAGGACAGTTATACAGAGAAAGCGCGACTGGAGTCGGTCAGAAGTGCATAACGCCGGAAGAAGGTCGAATCATCCTTAATGATATTCACTCGGGAACTTGTGGTCATCATGCTTCCTCTCGGACCATCGTGGCCAAAGCATACCGAGCCGGATTTTACTGGCCAAAGGCGAATGAGATGGCAAGGGAGATAGTGGATAAGTGCGAGGGGTGTCAGTTTTACTCGAATATGTCGCACAAGCCTGCGTCAGCCCTGAAGACCATTCCACTCGTCTGGCCTTTCACAGTATGGGGGTTGGACATGGTCGGTCCTTTGAGAACAGGGCGAAGTGGCTTCACGCATGTACTGGTGGCAGTCGACAAGTTCACCAAGTGGATTGAGGCTAAACCAATCAAGAACCTTGACGCCGGTACTGCTGTCAGCTTCATCAGGGAACTAATATTCAGATATGGAGTCCCGCACAGCATCATTACGGATAATGGGTCGAACTTTGACTCGGAGGAATTCAGAGATTTCTGTAACTCTCAAGGCACACGGGTCGACTACGCTTCAGTCGCCCATCCACAGTCGAATGGACAAGCAGAGCGAGCCAATGGCCTGATTCTCAAGGGATTGAAACCCCGACTGATGCGTGATCTCAAGCATGCAGCTGGAGCTTGGGTCAACGAACTTCCCTCAGTGCTTTGGGGACTGCGGACCACACCTAATCGGTCGACCGGAAGAACTCCATTCTTCTTGGTCTACGGAGCTGAAGTAGTCTTGCCAAGCGATCTTCTCCACAATGCTCCTCGAGTTGAAATCTACAACGAAGCAGAAGCTGAACAAGCACGGCAGGACGCAGTCGACCTTTTAGAGGAAGAAAGGGAGATGGCTCTGATCCGCTCGACCATCTACCAACAAGATTTGCGTCGTTTCCACGCCAGAAATGTGAGAGGTCGAGCCTTCCAGGAAGGAGATTTGGTTCTCCGAGTGGATCAGCACAAACCACACAAGCTTACTCCTTCTTGGGAAGGTCCCTTCATTGTCACCAAGGTTCTCCACAACGGGGCGTACCGTCTTTACAACGTCGAGCATAATATCGACGAGCCCCGAGCTTGGAACGCGGAACTACTCCGCCCATTTTACACTTAAGGTTTATCACTCGGATGAGTTGCAATAAAGTACTTCTGTAGTTCATGGACCTCAAAATAATAGTGTCATAGTTCCTCCATAATTTTTGTCACTTTTTATTTTTGTCCAATAAAATTCCCCTCAGTGGGTGACTTAGCCGCGAATCCATTCCGCCTAAGTTTGTAAAAAATCCTACCGAGTGGTGAGCCAGACTCCCACTCGGAGGCTTAGCTGCGAATCCGTTTCGCCTAAGTTATCTAAAATCCTACCGAGTGGTAAGCCGGACTTCCACTCGGGGGCTTAGCTGCAGTCCAAGTACTCGCCTAAGTTATCAAAAATCCTACCGAGTGGTGAGCCAGACTCCCACTCGGAGGCTTAGCTGCGAATCCGTTTCGCCTAAGTTATCTAAAATCCTACCGAGTGGTAAGCCGGACTTCCACTCGGGGGCTTAGCTGCAGTCCAAGTACTCGCCTAAGTTATCAAAAATCCTACCGAGTGAAGAGCAAACCTCTCACTCGGGGGCTTAGCTGCAGTCCAAGTACTCGCCTAAGTTATCGAAATCCTACCGAGTGAAGAGCAAGCCTCTCACTCGGGGCTTAGCTGCAGCTCAGTGCTCGCCTAAGATATAAAAATCCTACCGAGTGGTAAGCCGAACCTCTCACTCGGGGGCTTAGCTGCAGTCCAAGTACTCGCCTAAGTTATCGAAATCCTACCGAGTGAAGAGCAAACCTCTCACTCGGGGGCTTAGCTGCAGCCCAGTGCTCGCCTAAGATATAAAAATCCTACCGAGTGGTAAGCCGGACTTCCACTCGGAGGCTTAGCTGCAGTCCAAGTACTCGCCTAAGTTATCGAAATCCTACCGAGTGAAGAGCAAACCTCTCACTCGGAGGCTTAGCTGCGGCCCAGTGCTCGCCTAAGATATAAAAATCCTACCGAGTGGTAAGCTGGACTTCCGCTCGGAGGCTTAGCTGCAGTCCAAGTACTCGCCTAAGTTATCCAAATCCTACCGAGTGAAGAGCAAACCTCTCACTCGGAGGCTTAGCTGCAGCCCTGTGCTCGCCTAAGTTTGTAAAAAATCCTACCGAGTGAAGAGCAAACCTCTCACTCGGGGGCTTAGCTGCAGTCCAAGAACTCGCCTAAGTTATCGAAATCCTACCGAGTGAAGAGCAAACCTCTCACTCGGGGGCTTAGCTGCAGTCCAAGTACTCGCCTAAGTTATCGAAATCCTACCGAGTGGTAAGCCGGACTTCCACTCGGAGGCTTAGCCGCAGCCCAGTGCTCGCCTAAGTGGACTAAGGAATAAGTCGATTGCAGTAAAGGCGCCCTGCTTCGAACATGCAAAAGACATTTCGAGCCAAAAGCAATCATATTCAAGCACCAAATTCAAGTTTGAATCGATATCTAAAGGAACCGAAAGTGCTCAGGCGTTAAGCCCGTTAAGGTTTATCGGTTACAATTCCACTCGGCATTCCGAGGCAAATTTAAAGTGTCGAGCTTAGAAGAAGTTTTTTACCCCTCCTATGGAGGGCTGGAAGGTGCAACAAACTCATCAAGATCAATTCCGTCTGCGATCCGAGTGGCAGCCGCAAGGAAAGTTTCCATAAAGGACCTGAAGTCGTGTTTCTTGGTGTTGGCCACCCGGAGGGCCGCCAGCTTCTCTTCTCGCGCATCTTTGCAGTGGACTCGGGCCAGACACAGAGCAACATCTGCACCGCACCGAGCCGAGGACTTCTTCCATTCCTGCACTCGACCAGGGATCGTGTTCAAGCGAGCCATCAGCGACTCAAGGTCATTCTGAAGTGTCTCCCCGGGCCAGAGCGTCGAGTCGATGCGAGATGTGGCGACCTTCAGCCTTGCGAGATAGTCCACGACAGCTGCAACACGGGACTCCAGTCGGAAAACATCCATGGCAACTTCGTCGTTCACCGGAGAATTGACGGGGTCGAGGTTTGGCTCCAGCCGGCTAGTTTCTTCTTCAAAGTTTTGGCAAAACTCCGCAAGGACGATCACTGAGTCAAGGGAATGGTCGAATGGAAAAACCACGATTGGAAATGATTGCCGAGCATAGAGGTTTACCTTCAAGCATAAGAAACAGCTTCTTGGCAAGACCACTCAGGAAGGCCTCCAGATCATTTTTCTTCCCTGTCAACTTACTGACTTGGACGGTCAGGGCAGCTTTATCAGTTTTCAGTCGACTGACCTCCTTGTTGGCGATCCCAAGAGCAGCTTTCAGATTGGTATTGTCTTGTTCAAGCTTGGTGACTGAAGCTAACTTCTCGTCAGCAAGCTTGATCTTCTCAGCTAGTTCAAGGTCTTTCTTCTGTTGGGCCTCCCTTACCTTACCTGCAAGTTACAGCAAGATCAGATTTTCAAACAAACAAGGGGAAAAGCAGTCGTCAGGGTCTCACCAAACATACCTTCGGTCTCCTCCTTTGCCTTCGTCAGCTTCTCCTGAACCAGCTTCAAGTTCAGCTCGAGTTGAGTGTGCTTGTTTTCCAGCTCAGAGTAGCGAGCCACAAGATCACAGGAGTTCTACGAAGAACCAATCGACTAGATGTCAAAAATAATTCACTTCCGAGTGAAAAAGGGAAAAATCACACGTTTCTAAGACTACAGCCGAATACAAGCATTCGACCGTAGTCTCGGGGACTACACCCAGTGGGTGCACTCAGCGTGCCCCCACTAATCCTATTGAAGATAGAGTCGACCAGTCGACCTCAAAAAAAAGAAGAAGAGAAATGTATTCTTTAAGACTGTAACCGACTGCAAGCAGTCGACCACAGTCTCGGGGACTACACCCAGTGGGTGCACTCAGCGTGCCCCCACCGGTTTGCGAAATCCATTCGACATAGTCGAATGACGGAAAGACTGAACTTATAAAGCCTAAGGCCGACTGCCAGCAGTCGACCTTAGCCTTGGGGACTACACCCAGTGGGTGCACTCAGCGTGCCCCACTAATCCTATTGAAGACAGAGTCGACCAGTCGACCCGTTTTTGCGATATCCAGTCGCCATAGTCGAATGACGCAAAGACTGAAATTATAAAGCCTAAGGCCGACTGCCAGCAGTCGACCTTAGCCTTGGGGACTACACCCAGCGGGTGCACTCAGCGTGCCCCCGCTAACACGGAGTCTGAATCGACACACCCACTGGGTGACTACTATAAATTCTAGAAAGAAAAGTTTTTGATAGCATATCCTAACAGAACAGGCGGTGGTGGACTGACCTGGACATTGCTTTGAAGGGCGGAACTAGCGTCGTAAGCTGCCTGGCTCGCGTCCCGGATGGTCCTTAACTGCTCCATCATGATCCTTGCTTGGCGTATCGCCTCCTTCGCAGCGCCAGCTTGGTCCTCTGGGACGTGGTGCATCGTGAAGAGGGAGGGCTGTTGAGCACTCGTCAGTGGATCTGCGAAGGACACAGTGTGTCGAGTGGTGTTCTCTTCCTCCGCAATCAGAGTCTCAGGCACCGTCACATCCTGGGGCACCCTGCTGGCGGACGCTTTCCTACTCCTTCTACGCTTCAGCGGTTCCTCATCCTCATCATCATCAGGGAGAGTGATAACAACATTGGGTGGAGCTACAGAGAAGAATCAGGATTAGAGATCATGAGTCAGTCGACTAAAAACGGCGTTAAGAATATAGTACCTGGTTTTGAGGTTGCTGCGTCCTCCATCTCATGGTCATCAGCCCGGGCTGAGGTCTCAGAAGTAGCAGCACTGCAACTCCAAAGAATCAGTCGACTAACTTCAGCGTCAACCAGGGACAAAGTTCACACAAAATAAGAAGACTTAAGCAACATGATTACCCTGATATGGTGGGGATAGACACCTTCATCTTCGGCAGGAGCTTGGTCGGCTTTGACGGAGCCGCCCTGGGATGCTTCGGCGCCTTTTCAGTCGGCGCCGGAGAGGTGGTCCGAGGGCGCTTGGTCGACTGAGCAACGGTCGCAACCCCCTTGCCACGTTCAGTCGAAGGGTCGTGGACAAGCTTCGACTGCCTTTCTGAGCGCGGTGGTACGACCTCCTCCTCCTCTTCTTCCTCGTCTTCAGCGTCATCTTCATCACCGTCATCATCGTCATCGTCATCATCATCCTCAGCAACGTCCGAGTCCCATTCCTCCTCCTCCTGGCTCTCGCCCCCACTCGCCTCACCCTCCTCAGTCGGAGCCTGTGCTCCATTGGGCATCGAGTACAGCTCGGTGAGGGCCTGATAGACATCAAGACAAGGATCAATCGACCAATTGGCAGAACAAACAGAAATGAATATGACAAGAACACAGTGGAGAGCAGAGCAGGCATACCTTGTCTGGATCACTGTTGTGGTCGAGTGGAGGAATCCTTCTGGCTCCGCGTGGATTATCCTTGTTTCCGGTAACGGCGGCCATCCATCTTTCCAGAGTGACATCGTCGACTGCTTCTGGATGGACTCAAGTCTCGTCTTCAGTCCCACAGTACAACCACATGCAGTGGCTCCGGAACTGAAGAGGCTGGATACGACGCCTAAGGAAAACCTCCAGGAGATCCATGCCCGTCACTCCCTCCCGAACCAACTGTACCACGCGCTCCATCAACATCTTCACGTCAGCTTTCTCCTCCGGAATCAACTTCAGAGAGGAGGGCTTGTTCACTCGGTCCATGGTAAACTGAGGGAGTCCACTCGACTGCCCCGGCGTCGACTGATCCTGGCAGTAGAACCAGGTCGACTGCCAGCCTCTGACCGACTCGGGAAAAGTCATGGCTGGGAAGGTGCTCTTATTCCTCACCTGGATCCCCAGGCCCCCACACATTTGGACGACTCAGGTTCTTTCGTCGCCTGGGCTCGCCTTCTTCACGGTCTGAGAGCGACACGTGAATATATGCTTGAACAAGCCCCAGTGCGGTCGACAGCCCAGAAAACCCTCACACATGGACACGAACGCGGCAAGATAGGCGATAGAATTTGGGGTAAAGTGGTGGAGCTGCGCTCCAAAGAAGTTCAAGAAACCACGGAAGAAAATACTTGGCGGCAAAGAAAATCCACGATCAACATGGGTGGCCAAGAGCACGCACTCACCCTCTTCTGGCTGGGGCTGCCACTCCTTCCCCGGAAGCCTCGCAGCTCCATGGGGGATCAAGCCCTCGTTGGCCATGTCGAGGAGGTCTTTCTCCGTGATGGTCGACTGGATCCAATCTCCTTGGACCCAGCCCTTCGGCAGGCGGGATCTAGACGAAGA
>NC_041384.1:238137682-238150607 GCF_002162155.2 Triticum dicoccoides | reverse complement strand
CGGGTCTTCGTCTAGATCCCGCCTGCCGAAGGGCTGGGTCCAAGGAGATTGGATCCCGCCTTCTCCATCGCCGACGCCTTCTTCGCAAGTTCCAGCGCCGCCGTCTTCTCCTTGGCCATGGTTGCCGGCGAGACGCGCGAGGAGAGGTTGGGCGGAGGCGAGAGCGAGCGCGTCGGGCGGAGACGAAGGGAGCAGAGAAAGAGAATGCTGAGGCACTGTACAAAAACCCTCGCCGGGCGCATTTATAAGGTCCCTTCCGAGTGAATGACAGGTGGGCCCGGTCGATCTAATCATATCCAGGAACAGTTATGCAGGCGGGATACGTGGCGAAGAAAGCGGCGCGGGGATCGAGGCGTCTATATCCCGTCCCATTCGAACGCTGCGGTCCGCTCCGTTTCGCGCGCTTCCCCAAATTTCGCATCCCGCGGAATCCGCGAACGGCAGACCGGTCTGTCAGACGCGGGATTTCCTGCGACCCGTCGCTCGGAAATCGTCAAAGCCCGAAAGATCACTCGACGAAAGAAGAGAATGGATCGAGTCGACTGAAGACAAGTTGGTCACTATCAACGAAGAGATTCTTTGATCCAGAACAACGCACGACCAGTGCGCAAAAGTTAATCGGAAATAATATCAACTCCTTCCTCACTCGAAGCCTCAATCCATTCGGGGGCTAATGATGGGGTCATGTACCTAGGGTAGGGTCACAGACCTGATCTAAGTGCCCTGCCCAAGGACACCCTTAGAAGAGGTCACCTTCCAGTCGACCACCGAGGGACTCACTCGACTGACTTGAAGGACTCGACCACGAAGACTCACTCGACCACAAGAAGGCAAGAGGCACTCTGCACTGCAACGGCCTGTAATTAAGTAGACTTTATGATAGTAAAGACACTTTATGCGGGGTGTTACCAGTAACGCCCCGGACTTAAATCACCTTAAACCCTCTCCTACGTGGGCTGGCTGGGGTCTTGGCGCACTCTATATAAGCCACCCCCCTCCACAGGTAGAAGGGTTCGGTACCTTGTAACTCATATACACATAATCCACTCGACCGCCTCTGGGCTCCGAGACGTAGGGCTTTTACTTCTTCCGAGAAGGGCCTGAACTCGTACATCCCTTGTGTTTACAACTTCTCCATAGCTAGGACCTTGCCTCTCCATACCTACCCCCCACTCTACTGTCAGGCTTAGAACCACGACACTCCGTGCGCACCCCAGTGTTCGAACCTCAAGGGTCTGCCGGAACCCGAAATCTGACATTTGGCACGCCAGGTGGGGGTGCGCCGGAATCTTTCTTCCGCTGTTCGCGTGTGATCTTCCGCCGTGTCCATGGCCGACGCTCATCGGGCTCGCGCCGAGTGCCGGGCTGCTCGTGCCACTCGCGTCGCCCAGACGGCGCCCATCTGCGGCCCCCCTCGTCGTTCCCCGTTGCCCGCCGCCATCGGCCCGGCGGGGAATGAGCAGCAGGCCTCGTCCCAGCATCCTTCGGTGCGGCGGGATGGCCGCACCGCCACCCCGTCGCTGACTCCAGCTGGCTCGTCGTCCCACGCCCGTCACGTACCAATGGATGTGCACGCCTCACTGCTCTTGGCATGGAGCTCCTGCACTATCACCCCGTCGACGACCTCTACGAGGACTGGCTCGCCCGCATCACCGAGCTCGTCAGTGCCGCAGGGGGCTCCCCCTTGCGGTCCCTCTCGCTGCCTCGCCCTCCGTCCCGTGCAGGGGTCGAGGATCAGGAGGCGCCTCCGCCACCTCCTCCCCAAGAAGGTGCCTTGGCTCCAAGGCGCGCAGCCCCAGGGCGGGACCCTCCATGTCCGGCGCCTGTGCAGCAAGAAGGGAGCTGCCAAGAGATCCGACGTCCCCGAG
Organism: Triticum dicoccoides; assembly: GCF_002162155.2. NCBI lineage: Eukaryota > Viridiplantae > Streptophyta > Magnoliopsida > Poales > Poaceae > Triticum > Triticum dicoccoides. The sequence goes on along the minus strand of NC_041384.1, from coordinate 238,148,739 downwards.
AAGGTGCTCGCGCACTCCCAGTGCCGGCGCACCAAGATCATGCCCCAGCGCCTCGACGACAAGACCTCGCGCCGCTCCCAGTGGCGGCGCATGGTGACCCGCAAGTCCAGCACCAGCAAAGGGCACTGGTGGCCACGGCGGCTGCCTCGCCTTCACCCCCGAGCTGCACGGCGTCACATAGCCAGGCAAGTTCAAGCCTGACCTCCCTCCCCGCTACGATGGCACAGCGGACCCCGCAGAGTTCCTGCAGCTCTACGAGCTGGGCATCGTAGCCGCCATCGGAGACGAAAAGGTCATGGTGAATTGGTTCCCCATGGCGCTCAAGGACGGCGCCTGCACTTGGCTCCTGAACCTGGCCCCTCCTCCTGGAGCGATATGCGCACCCGCTTGATCACCAACTTCCAGGGCACTCGCGACCGGCCCCCGGCCATGAGCGACCTACGCCGCATCAAGCAACAGCCAGGAGAAACCCTGCAGAAGTACATCTAGTGCTTCAACTACGCTCGCCTCAAGATCCCCAAAGTAACTGAAGAAGCCGTCATCTCAGCCTTCTCCGACGGCATGCGCAACGTCAAGATGAAGGAAGAGCTAGCAATCCATGAAGACCTGTGCACATCCCTGGAGCTGTTCAACTTGGCGACAAAGTGCGCCGGGGCTGAGGAAGGGCGTCTCTCCCTCCTCGAGCTCCCGGCAGCCGACCCGGAAGAAAAGAAGCTCAAGGCCAAAGACGTGAAGCGCAAGGGGGCTACCGTGCTAGCAGCGGAACCGGACAACAAGCGACGCAGGGATCAGCCTGAGTCATCCAAGGGCGGACGGTACTGCGTGTACCGCGATATCCACACCCACAACACCAACGAGTGTCAAGAGCTCAGAGCCGTGCGAGATGGGCGAATCGGCCGACGCCCGGAGCACAACGACAGGGGCTATGGCCGAGGAGGAAGAGGTGGCGGACGATGGGAAGACCGTGGCCTTCGCCAGGGATGGCGTGACCACCCTCGCGAGGACCGCTGGCAGAACCAACCTCGCGAGGGAGGCTGGAGGGTCCAGCCTCATGAGGGCCACCCGCACGGCAATGCAGGCTTCCCTCCTCTGCCGCCACCACCAAGGAGGAACGAAGACCAACACCAAGACGATGGGGCTGGGGGCTTCCAAGAGCCGCGTGCAATTGCTTGCATCTTGGGTGGCGCCCAGGCCCCAGCCTCATAGCACATCTTCAAGCAGTTTTCTTGGGAGGTGAATGCAGTCCTTCCCAAGCTTGAGGCCACGCGCCCTCTCAAGTGGTCTTCGTGCGCGGTCACATTCAGTTCCGGGGACCAACTCAAGTGTGCGGCAACGGCCGGAATCCTCCCGATGCTTTTCTCCCCAGTCATCAGCAACATGCAGGTCACCAGGACCCTCATCGATGGCGGGGCAGGACTCAACGTCCTGTCCGTCGAGACGCTCGACAATCTCCAAGTACCGTACGACCAGCTTCAGCCGACCAAGCCTTTCTCAGGAGTCACCGATGGTTCCACTGTTCCAATTGTGCAGGTTCCCCTTCCGGTCACCTTCGGGCAAGGCAACAACTACCGCACCGAGGTCATCAACTTCGACGTCGCTCACATCCGCCTGCCATACAACGCCATCCTCGGGTACCCAGCCCTAGCCAAGTTTATGGCAGTGACTCACCATGGTTACAATGTCCTCAAGATGCCAGGAAGCGGTGGAGTCATCACCGTACCCTATGAAGAAAGGGACGCAGTGTGCTCGCTTGAGCGTGCGTTCCAAGCCACAACAATCGAAGACCCAGATCACGGGAGCGGGAGGCCTCCCGAGGCGACCCTCAAGAAGAAGAAGACCTCACCTGGCCTGAGCCACAAGGAGGCAGGCACCTCCGGAGGTATCATGTTAGGATTCGCGCCGGATCAGGGAGCGCCACCCTCTCACGCATAGGAAGGCACGCCCGGCGCCCTCCTCAGGCAGGGCTCGGGGGCTCTCTCTTGGAGAGCCGCCGACCTTGCCAAGGTCGCGGGGGAGGCGCTCGGGCACCACTTGGAGGGGTGCTTTCAAGCATGCTTCCCTCAGGAAGGTACAAGTCAAAGGAGGCCAAACCCTCAGGAGTTCATCGCAAGGAACACCCATGAGCTACAAGAGTCCAGAGTCATGCGCGGCAGCCGCCGCTTACCTGCCGTGGCCCCACATCCAGGCGAGGATGGATGACTGCGCGTCTGCGTTGACGTACCAGGGCTCAACCGAGCTGCGTCCCAGGAGCGCCTATGGCCTTCGGCCGTAGGGCGCTGCAAGGGACCACCTCACAGCTACGGTCGCATGCCCTTCGGCCTGCCAAGCACGGTCGCCGCACATCAGCGTCTGTTGAGGAGCATTCTGGAGGCTTAGGAGGTCAGGCATCGCGCGGTCCTGGCGGCGGTGGCGATGGTCCCCGAAGACCTGCACGTGCCACCGGAGCCTCCCGAGGCCCCTGGGCCTGGGGGATCATGAGGGCCGACGTCTTCACCGCACATCGCTTACTTCCTCAACATCACTTCATCTTCAACAACACCAGGTGACATCTTTCAGAGTTCTACTTTCAGCTTGGAGCGATCACAGGGCTGCACCATTCCCAGGCCGCGTGGGTCCATCCCCGCGGCATGTATCCATTTTGGTTTTGCTCTTTATTTACCTTGTTGGGGGCGCCCCTCGGGCTGCATCATCCCCACGCTGCTCGGGCCCGACCTAGCGGCAGTTGCTTTTCCAGCATTTACCTTAGGATGAAGTTGTTCTTTCACGCTTAATCTGATTCCCATAATTATTGCCTACTGCTTGTCGTCATGCAAAGCGCTTGCACGTTAAAAGGGGGGCGCCTGAGCATCGCGACTCATGAGCTCTCACTGGCTCTCCAGCCCTCACCCCCTGGCCTTGACCAACGGCATCGCGACCTGTCATACCAGCTGCGGCTGAGCTCGCTCGAGGGCCAGGACCTAAGGACGTAGAGGATTTGCATTCTAACAACCCTACAGGAACACACCAATTGATAAAGGCCCAGAGCCAGGCGCAACCCGCCTCGAGGTAGGGCCTCGTGAGTCTCGCGCTGGCTCTCGGGTGCCTAGATACACCTCTCCTAGCCCTACCGTGCCGGCCATGTGTCAGGGTGGGGCTGTACATGCACCGGGGTTCCTCCCGGAGGGGAGCCCCCTCCCACGCACCAGTGGAAGCACCATGCTCCGTGCTGGATGATGACACTGCCGAGGAGCAGCTATGCCCGTACACATATGGAAGCGCTATGCTCCGCGCTGGTGATAAACAACTGAGGGTGGCCCATGGCGGTACCAACCTCAGGGAGCCCAGAGCTCAGTGTCCGGCACCATCGCAACGCCTCCCCTCAGGAGTGCCGCACGAGGGAGCTGGACACGGGGGCTACGCCCGGGCCTCGCCCGAGTGCACGCCACCCAGCCAGGTCCCTTGGACCTGGTCGTCGCGCGCCACTCCCCGAGCGGAGCCAAGGTACGAAACTCGTTTGAGCGTCAAGGGGGACTCCTGAGCATCGCGACTCAGGAGCCTAACTTGCCACGTAGCCCCTCACTCCTTAGTCCCGTCCATGGTTTCCGGTCGGGGCTAACGCTGGGTGAGGTACGCGCGGGGCCGGGCCCTGCCGACGTAGAATGATCAATCCACTCCTCGCTCCCTCTTCCCTACTTGTTGCTCGCGCATCAAGCGGGACTCCTGGGCATCGCGACTCAGGAGCCTAACTTGCGACGTAGCCCCTCACTCCTTAGTCTCGTCCAAGGTTTCTAGTCGGGGCTAACGCTGGGTGAGGTACACGCGGGGCCGGGCCCTGCCGACGCAGAGCGTAAGCAAGTAGGAGAGGAAAATGCAAATTCCAGGAAATTCAAAGCAAATATTACAAGCCATAAGATTGTTCCACTACGCCAAACACAAGTTTAAACGCCTCCGTGAGGCATGGTGCATGTGCAGGAATAAAACAGGATGGAAGTCGCGAAGGGATCACTCCCAAGTAACACCGTCACCGGTGGTGGAGTCACGCTGGACGGCTTCGCCTCTCGAGGTCGCGAGGCCGGCGGCACCGCGCCCGGGCAGGACGCTGGGGGAGCGGAACTTCCCCAGCAAAACCTCGGCTCGGCCTCTCACGGCCTCAGCGACGGCAGCGGCATGGTCGCCGCTCAAGGGCTCCAGCAGGCTGTTGAAGTCGACATTGGTGTCACGCAGGTAGACATGGCTGAGGACATGCGTCAGCGCCGCAGAAGACAGGGTACGCGCCTCGGCCTCGACCATGGGGCCAAGGACGTCCGCGACGTCCTCAAGCGCATCAACCAGGAAGGGGAGCAGCTTGGCGGGGCCGTCCTCTGCACCAGCCAACGGCTCCTCCAGGCCGCTCTCATACAGCGTCTTCAGTATGCCACGAGCCTTCTTCTCCAGCTTCGCGAAGGCCACCCGGTCCTCCGTCAGGACCTTCGCCTTGGCGTCCAGCTCAGTCCTCTCCGCCTTCAGCGACCGCTCTAGCGTCTCCAGTCGGCTATGGCGGTCATCAAGCTTGGCGTCCCGGTCCTTGGCGGCGGCCTCCCTAGCCTTCATCTCCTTCTCCTTCTCCTGGCGGCTGTGCACCTCCTTGGCGAGCTCATTGCGCTGGCCTTGTAGCTCGGCCTCAAGCGTCTTGCAGCGGCCCTGGGCAGTTGCAGCTTCGCCCAGGGCAGCGTCGCGAGCGGCCTTGGCTTGGTTAGCGGGCCCGCTTCTCCTCGTCGGAGGACGACACGGCCTGGCTCAGCACCGCTCGGACGGAAGCAGCAGAACGGGCCCAGCCAGAGGCCAACTCCAGGCACCCGGCCACCAGATGAGGGTCCACGCTCAGGAGATCCTCCCGCAGTTGGCTCAGTTCATTGGAAACCTGGTCTAGGACAGCGGCGGAGGGAGCAGAAGAGACAAGAACCTATGGAGCAGGCAGAGAAGATGGCAGCGTGACCATGGCTTGGCAGGAAGGGACCTCCTGAGCCTTGGCTGCCACGGCAGCAGCGTCTGCCACGGGGGCTGACTCCTCGCCGGGGTTCCCCAATTGGCCTCACGAGGGCAGTTGGGTAAGAGAGGCGCGGGCCTCGCCGTCCTCTCCCCCAACAGCCGAAGGCGTCGCCCTGGCAGACGGATTCGCCCCAAGCGGGGCCGCAGAAGCCTCTCTCAACCTCTTGGCAGCAGGTGCCGGCCTGGTAAAGGAGCGCAAACGTCAAGCCTCAGCGGCTGAAACCTAGCAGAGCACGAATCGAGCACTTACTGGACTTCGTCCATGGACTCAAGCAACCTCCGGCCAAACTTGAAGCCTGAGAGCCTGCAGTAGGGGTCAGCCTTGGGGGCCCCGAAAGCAGAAGGCACGCCAGGAGGGATGGAGCTGGCCTTGGACCCCCCAGGGACCAGATCCGACCCTGGGGGAACCAGGCTCGACCTGCTCTTCCTCGTGACCAAGGAAGAGCCCTCCCTTCCTCACCTGGCGATGTCCTCATCATCGTCCGGCATGGAGCGGAGGGCCTGGGACCTGCGCCGAGGGAAGGACTCCCCCCAATCCTCGCCAGTCTCCTCTGAGTCGGACGCTTCCTCCTCCTCCTCTTCTTCCCCCTTTCCCCCGGATGGAGCTGCCGGAGGACAAGTTCACCATCGCCAGGACCGCCAGATCATCGGGAGCTGCCGCGGGCACCAGCCCCTCACCGTTGAAGGTGGGCATGGCATTCACCACCTGCTCCCAGTCGCCACAAAGGAACAAGGGGACGGGGGCGCCCATCGGGCTCGCCACGTCTCCCCCAACCAAGGAACAGAGGGCCGCAGTCAGATCCTCGTCGATCAGGGCCTCGAAGCTCAGGCGCAGGGCGGCGTCTGCTCCTCCAAGCCTCCACAGTGGGAGCGAGTGCCAATGAAGCGGAGCCACACGGTGCTCCAAGAACTCCCTCAGGAGTGTGGCCCCGTCCAGCTTCGCCCCCAAGTTGCTTGGCCTCAGGTCCGTGTTCATCCTCCTCAACACTGCCTTTGCGCAAGGGTCGACGAGCTCCGCGCGGGACCATGCATCAACGGACTTAGGTTGCCCCGTGGGCAATACTAGACGAGGGTGGAGGCGCCCGACATCCATCATGACCCACTTGCTCGGGTAGCCTTCGATCCTCTTCCCAGGCTTCGAGATGGCGTTGGAGCTGGAATATGCAATGAAGCTCGCACATGCGGAGACCTGAGTGCCAGAAACCCGGAGGGAGAAAAAGTGGCGTAGCAAGGCCACCGAGGGCTTCACACCAACATGAGCCTCGCAATAGTAGGCGAAAATCACCAGGAGAAGGACAGAGTTGGGGTGGAGATGCAGGGCCTGCAAGTTGTATTGGTGCAGAACGGCATGGAAGAAGTCAGAGAAAGGAGGCACCAGATCGGCGACAATGGCGCTCACGAAGAACAGGTAGAAGGTGCTCCCCTTGCCCTCAGGCTGGTCAGAGCCGACCTTGAGCACAGTCGCCCCCTCGCTGCCCTGCGCCACCGTCATCAGACGGGTTCTTCTCTGACAAATTCGGGGAATCCAGGGCCGGCGAGTACCAAGCATCAGCCAAGGACTTGCGAGTCGCCATGGCGTGCCGGATGCGAAGGATTGAGACGGATCTGGAGGATTTCGGGAGCAAGAGGCAGGAAAGCGGGAAAGGGGATCTAGGGCAAGACGGACGAGAGCAGGGGAAGTAAGCCTGGCCCAGGCACCCCCTTTTGTCAGTGGTGCAGTTGTCGAGGCATCGTGGGAAGTGCAGACGCCCACCTCCAATCAACCGCCACGCGGCGCCCAAGGCCGCAAGCTGTTAGGGCCCACGGCGCTTCGCGCTTGCCCCTTCGCTTCTCTGCTAAGCCAAGCCCGCGCGCGCCTTGGGCCCGGGGGCTACTGTCGGCGTTCTGGGAACGGGGGTCCCCATACTTGCCTGCCTGCGGCCTGCGGCATGGCTCATGTGGGGGACCAGCGCGGCCCATCTTCATCAGCCCAAGCTCAAGACCTTCGCGAGGGGCCGAGCCTCGTGGGGTGGACGACAGGAAGCTTCCTCAAGAGCGGCCTCATCAGGCAGGCTCGCGAGGAGGCGGAGAGATCAATGCAAGGGTACCTCGCGAGGATCCCATGATGCAAGCCATGACGATCAAGGCCAGGCGGGCGCCGGCCTGCGCAGGGTCCTTGTTTCCCCTTTCGTGCAAAGGGGGCAAGCACATGCCAAGGTATCAGGCAAAGGTTACCATTTCGGTGCAACGAGACCAAGACCAGCAGGACGGCCGGACGGAGGTCACCGTGGAGCCCAAGACAGCGTCATCACCAGTGCTTTTGGCAGCCGAAGACCACCTTTGGTCAGGATAACTTGTACTAGATGTTCCCCTTCAAAATGGCCAATTGTTGGCGCCCTTCCCGCTCAATTATTCGGGGAGAGGCCCAGGGACTCTATAAGTAGAGCTAGCCTCCACAAAGGAAAGGGGGGGAGGAGAGGAAGAGAGGGGAGAAACCCAGTAGAGACTAATTAGAACATACCGCACAAGCTCAAGAACACCCCTCATGAGGCTGTTCTTCCCTTGTACTGTCCATCATCAGCCCCAGAGGAAAACCACCACACCACACACTGGAGTAGGGTATTACACCACAACGGTGGCCCGAACCAGTATAAACCTCGTGTCTCTTGTGTTGTTCAACATTTTCATCTTAGTTCGCACGAGAGGATCGGACGTAGATCGGTAGGGGAGAGATCTCCGCGCGCACCCTAGTGTTCAAACCTCAAGGGTCTATCGGAACCCGAAATTCGACAGTGCATCTGCGTCGACGTCCCAGGGCTCAACAGGGCCATGTCTCAGGAGCGCTTCTGGCCTTCGCGTGTGGGCCGTTGCGAGGGCCCGCCACACAGCTACGTTCGCATTCCCTCGGCTTGCCGAGCATGGCATCGGCGTATCAGCGCAACATGCGGCGTGACCTGGCGGCTCAAGAGGCCAGGTACCGTGCCGTCCTGGAGGAAACAGAGACGGTCTTTAGGGAGCCTCCTGAGCCCCCAGGGCCTCCCGAGGCTCTGGGCTCCAGTGGATGATGAGGAGTCACTTTTTCGATGCATGTCTTCAGCTGCACCAACTCTGCTTCATCTGCAGAACCAGTTGACATCTTCCAAGCTTGTTTAAGCTGGTAGCGCCCCTCGGGCTGCATTATTCCCAGGCCGCGTGGGTCCGTCCCTGCGGCATGTATCCCTTTTGCTCATGTCTTTAGCTTACTTTGCTTGGGGCGCCCCTCGGGCAGCATCATCCCCAAGCCGCTTGGGCCGGACCCAGTGGCATGTATCTTCCTGCATTTACCCAAGCTGATTTGCCTTCCCTGTTTAACCTACCTATGGTTATCGCCTGCTCGATCATCGCCTCCCATGGGGCCTCCTCACAGGCACGACGCTGGTGCATGGGTCCGTCCCTGCCACGTTGACAAATCTGAGCGGTCGAGCTCTGGCTCGCAGAACGCCCTGTGCACGTCACCTCACCAGGCCCTCAGTGCCTTCACTTCATCTGGACCAACCAACGGCAGGCAGGCGGTACTAACGACAAACCATGTTCTTCTTGTGCCTGATCACAGGGACCCCGCGGGGAGGATTGTAGGTGGCACCGCGAGTCTCCTTTCCCCTCATGCACTTTGCTTGCGCGTTAAAAGGGGGGCTCCTGAGCATCGCGACTCAGGAGCTCTTATTGGCTCTCCAGCCCTCACCCCCTGGCCTTGACCACGGCATCGTGACCTGGCATATCAGCAGAGGCTGAGCTTGCTCGAGGGCCGGGACCGGAGGGCGTAGAGAACTAAGGAGATCATGGGAGGAGGGAAACCCGTATGGGCCGGCCTAGCTATGCTGCACAAGTTGGCGCACGGCCCTAGCGCAACGTCAGGAATCGCCACAAAGTTCACAAGATAAGTCTCGCCCTCAGATCGGCTAAATGTTTGAGCCTCATGGTCACCTACGCCTGGCCGCAACGCCGTTGCGGCTCCGTCAACTCCCTTTCCCTTACCATGGCTGCTTGAGCGCTAAGGGGGACCTCCTGAGCATCGTGCCTTAGGGGCTCTTACTGGACCTCGGGCCGCACACCTCCTGGCCTTGACCATGGCACGTGACCTGGCATACCAGCGACGGCTGTAGCTTGCCTGGGGACCGGGACCTGTCGGCGTAGAGCAACAAGCCATCGCGAGGAAAGAAAGGGGGGAGGGATCGAGCCTTAACAGGACGCGCGTTCACCAAATCTTCATAACAGGGAAAAATAAGCACAAAAGACATTACAGACCCTTATATGCCCCCACAGGGCGCTTCATGATTCTTCATAGGGAATGAAAGCTAATACTAAGAAAGACTCTATCTACACCCTCCTGTGGCAGACGCCATCATCAACAGTGGGCCACGGGAGGCCGGCGTCAACCCCATCCAGATCAGCGACGGGGACGGCCAGACGCGGCGGCACTACTTCGTGCGCGGCGAGAGCTCGGGGCACATAGCTGTCATCGCTCATCTCCGGAGTCCCGTAAAGCTCAGGAGAGTTGCTGGACTCCCAAGGGCTGCTGCTGCTGGAATGGCTGCGAGCGGAACACGCGTCAGCCTCACGCTTCTCTCTGGAGCAGCACTCCAGGCGGCGGCCCTCGGCATCGAAGACCTTGAAGAAGAGCGTGGATACGCCGTCGTACTCAAGGTGGATCGCGAGGGCACCCCTCGGGCGGCAGACCCGCGTGATCTCGCCCCAGCCACGAGTCATGAAGATCTTGCCGGTGGAGACCGCTTCGATCTCCGCTCCAGTCGCCGGAGCGCCGCAGTCGGCGTGCTGCAACCAGAGCTCGAGAGGCCCCCTCGGCGGCATCACATCGGAGAAGTACCGTGGGAAGCGGATCCAAGAGCTTAGGGGCATCGGCGCCCACAGCACTAGCTCACACGAGGAGTATGTAGCGCGGATTCCAGGGGCGACGGCGCGCGTCGCCGTGGTGCGGCAACCCCGAGCGTGGCGCGGGCGGCGCTGCTTGTCACTCCACCCTCCTGAACCCTCGGCTTGGACATACAGGGGTACCAGATACCATGGGGGAGGCCGTTCGCACCAAGGCCTCGTCACCACCTGCATCGCCACTTCGTCATGGTGATGGATCGCCCTTTTCTTCGGCAGAAGTGGCTCCGAGTCATCTCGGGGGGCCTTCCCCTTTTCTTCGGCGGAGAACCTTCTGATAGGCGCAATTGATGTTAGCAGTGGAGCAAGGAGGGAGAAGCAAGCGAGCAAGGAAGAGATGGGCAACGGGGGCTCAACCCCCCTCCCTGTTTATAGCAAGAGAAGGCCAACTGGCACCTCTCATGATCGCAGGTAATGATGGTTTTCCTTGCATGTCGCAGGGACTTGTCAAGTCGTGCAGTTGCCGAGGCAGCATGGGGGAGCGGAGACGCCCACGTCCAATCAACCGCCACGCGTCAACCAAGGCCGCATGCTTTTGGGGGCCCGCGGTGCTTTGTACTTGACCCTTGGCTTTGCCATGAAGCCAAGCCCGAGCGCACCTTGGGCCCGGGGGCTACTGTCGGCATTCTGAGAACGGGGGTCCCCAGACTTGCCTGCCTGCAGCCCGCGGCGTGGCTAAGCCAGCAGGCCGTACGGCCCATCTTCACCAACAAGGCACCCAAGACCCTCGCGAGGGGCCAAGCCTCGCGAGGCGGGTGACACAAGACCTCCTTTGGGGTGGCCTAGTTGGGCAGGCTCACGAGGGGCGGAGATATCAAGGCGAGGCAAACCTCACGAGGCTCTCGTTACGTGAGCCATGACGATCGACACCAGGCAGGCGCCAGGAGGGCGCCAACGCGCTCAACGTCCTTGTTTCCTCTTTGGTGCTAAGGAGGCCAGCGCAGGCGAGGAGTACCGAGGCGTTAGGTGAGAAGGACGACAAGACAGAGGTCATCGTGGAGCCCAAGACGGCGTCCCCACCAGAGCCTTTCGCTGGCGGAGACCACCTTTCTCAGGATAGCTTGTACTAGTTGTCCCCCTTCAAATTTGCCCGTCGTTGTTGGCTCCTTTCCCGCTCAATATTTTGGGAGAGGACCACGGCCTAT
>NC_041384.1:238065723-238137357 GCF_002162155.2 Triticum dicoccoides | reverse complement strand
CCTCAACCTCAGGAGGTTGTTCTTCCCCTTGTATTGTTCATCATCAGCCCAAGAGGCAATCCACCACCACCACACTGGAGTAGGGTATTACACCACAACAGTGACCCAAACCAGTATAAATCTTGTGTCTTTCTGTGTTGCGAGTTCGTCGAGTTCGTCCGCGAGATCTTAGCGAGCTAGGGCGTAGACGGTGGGAGGAAAAGACTTCGTGCACACCTAGTGTTCGAACCTTAAGGGTTTGCCGGAACCCCACATCCGACAAAAACATTGTCTCAAATTAATAGTGCCACTAGATTAGGGTGCAAAGTAATAACATTACTGCTTTATCATGGCAGTGCCAAAACAGCAGCACAAGAGCAGGATCAACATGCAGGATCTTTGGCAAATGGTCAGACCAAAAAGAACCGTACCTCATGATGGGAACCATATCTACAGTCAATGCCATCATAGAAGGGATGACACCAGTCACCAACATGGATGATTCAATTAATGGTAACTTTTGGTGCAGTTCACCTAAAATGAAGCAATGTCCCATGAGCTAGCAGCTTCTTCTTCTTCTTTTTTAAGAAAAGGGCTCCAGCCCCTGTTCCATTTCCATCAGAAAACGAAACCCACGGAGCTTCTTCTTCATTAGTTGCAATAAAATTGAGCAACATCCAGGTTGGTCGTGAAGCTCCTGGAATGTTCAACTATAATTTGGATATCATCTGTGCAGTTCAACTAAGATCAAGCGTGAAATGTATACCTCTGTTTGCACAAAAAAGGTGGAAAGGAGGGTGACTAACAAGTGATGAAACATGCATCAAATGAAAAAACACATGTTCCTTTCTGAATGGCGATCGTACAAGGACAGGAGAAATTTCTAGCAGCATTGCTAGATATTAGTGTGGGCATTAGGATTAACTATGACAACCGTTAAATACGACATTACTTTAATGGTGCCATTGCTTCATTTTACCAGCAACATTACAATAACAACTGCTACAGAGTCAGTATTTGGGCACGGGAGAGTAGGCGGACCAGGACAGTTGCATCTCTAACGAAAAGAAGCAACTTATCTTAATGGGAAATTTAGCAGGACATGAAAAAAGTGCTATGATTCATATTACTAGAGGCATTACATTGAAAATGTCGGATGTGGGGTTCCGGCAAACTCTTAAGGTTCGAACACTGGGGTGCGCGCGAAGTCTTTCCCTCCTATCGATCTACACCCTAGCTCGCTAAGATCTTGCGGACGAACTCGGCGAACTCGCAACACAGAAAGACACAGGATTTATACTGGTTCGGGCCACCGTTGTGGTGTAACACCCTACTCCAGTGTGGTGGTGGTAGATTGCCTCTTAGGATGATGATGAACAATACAAGGGGAAGAACAGCCTCCTGAGGTCGAGGTGTTCTTGTGCGTGGCTAACTTGTGCGGGTGAGAGAGTGATCTAAGATGTCATCCTCTCATCCTCTCTCCTCTCCGTCCCTTTCTATGGTGGTGGCTAGCCCTACTTATAGAGGCCCTGGTCCTCTTCCCAAATATTGAGCGGGAAGGGAGCTAATAACGACGAGCTAATTTGAATGGGGACAGCTAGTACAAGCTACACTTACAAAAGGTGGTCTGCGCCTGTGAAAGGCTCTGGTGGTGACGCCGTCTTGGGCTCCACGATGACCTCCGTCTTGCCGTCCTTCTGGTCTTGGTCTTGTTGTACCAAAATGGCAATCTTTGGCTGATGCCTCGGTACTACTCGCCTGCGCTAGTTTCCTTAGCATCAAAGAGGAAACAAGGACGCTACGCGCGCTGGCGCCCGCCTGGTGTCGATCGTCATGGCTCACGTCACGAGAGCCTCGTGAGGTTCTCCCCGCCTTGATATCTCCGCTCCTCGTGAGCCTGCCTGACTAGGCCACCCGGAGGTGGTCTCGTGTCGTCCGCCTCGCGAGGCTTGGCCCCTTGCGAGGGTCTTGGGTGCCTTGTTGGTGAAGATGGGCCGTACGGCCTACTGGCTCAGCCACGCAATGGGCTGCAGGCTGGCAAGTCTGGGGACCCCCATTCCCAGGACGCCGAAAGTAGCCCCCAGGCCCAAGGTGCACTCGGGCTTGGCTTTGCTACAAAGCCAAGGGCCAAGCATGGAGCACCGTGGGCCCCCAAAGCCTGCGGCCTTGGTTGAAGCGTGGCGGTTGATTGGTCGTGGGCGTCTCCGCTTCCCCACGCTACCTCGGCGACTGCACGACTTGATAAGTCCCTACGAGATGCAAGGGAAACCATCGTTACCTGCGGTCATGGGAGGTGCTGGTTGGCCTTCTTTTGCTATAAATGGGGATGGGGGCGGAGCTAACATCGCCCATCTCTTCCTCGCTTGCTGCTTCTTCTTCCTCGCTCCACTCCTAGCTTCTTCTCCCTTGCTTTGTTGCTCGCTGTGCCACCAATGGCGCCACAAAGGAAGTTCTCTACCACCGAGAAGGGAAAGGCCCCTTGCGAGGGACTTGGCTCGCCAGCTCCCAAGCGCGAACGTGGACATCCGTGCAAGCACACCGCGTCCCCTGTCGCGGCCCACTGTTGGAGTGGTGCCACGGCGCGCGGAGTGGGTCTCCCCAGCCACGGCGATCCAGCTGATGAGGGGAGGCATGCTCTGGTGCCCCCCCCCCCCGTCCGCGCTTCCACATGGTGGAAGTGTGACCGGAGTTTGTCGTCTGGTCGGGGAACCCGGCCAGCAACTGGCTCCAGCTTCCGCGCTTCTTTGCCAATGAGCTGCCGGCCTCCGATCCAGGCGGACTCTGGCTGTAGGCGGATGGTTCCTGCAGCAAGGCCTCTTGGGTTGCAGTCGCGACTTCCGCCATGGGCAACATAGCCCTGGCCCACGGTTGGCAGACGTTCTCCCGCGCGCGCGGCTTGGGTCGACGGTGCACCCTCCACTTCAAATACGATGGCGAATCAACCCGCTACGTGATGGTGTTTGGGGAAGATGGTTCACGCGCCGGGTGCTGCCCTGAGGTGAACGATGGTGAGGAGGTGCTTGGCCTCGGGGACGGTCGCGACGAGGATGGGGGCGAGCCTGCCCTCGGGGGCGGCTGCGTCTTGTCCCGCTACGGCGGCTCTTCCTCCAGTGACAGCTTCAGCAGCAGTGGCCATGGCCAGCCGCCGCGCCGCCATGCCCTCTTTGGAGGCGGCAGTGAGTCATCCCGTCATCGCGCCCCCGTGAAGTGCAAAGAAGGATCCGGCTAGGTTCGGGGTGCCCCTAGGGGCCTGCCTCCGCAGATTGCTGTGATGCTGCTTTTGTTTTACTCTTTTTCCTGCATCAAGAATGTAACCAGTTTGGGCCCTGGGGGGCATGTATTGAACTATGGTTCCTCGATTTTGGCACCGTGCATGTTGTGTCGTTATTTCGTGCAAAGATAACTTAACCTGGTATATCCGGGACGCCCTCTTCCTCACGAGGTGCTCATTTCCTCGTGCCCATCTTGCCTTGGTGGCCTGCACCTGCTGGGGAACTGTGAAAGCTCGTTAGGGAGTGCATTCAAAAGATTTGTCGTTCGCCCTGGTCCTGGCCCGGCGCCATGTATCGCGGTACCCGTGGGGCACGGACTAGGAGAGGCACGCCAGCTTTTGGTCTCGAACAAGGGTGGCTTGCGAGAAGGCAGAGAAGGAAGAAAATGTTCGTGAGGGCACCTGCCCAGCCCCCTCGTGAGGCAAGCGAGAGAGAGAACACGAGCTAACCCGAGCCGGAAAAACGCAGAGAGAAGCGAGAGGGTCAACTCAGCAAGGAATGCCAAACGCAAATTTCGATTAAGGAAAAAGGGAGCCAAATACGAAAAGCAAATGAAAAGCCGCGTCCGGCACCTAATCTAGTCTTCAAGTCTTCTCACCAGCGCGGAGCTAAGTGTTATCCACTAGTCATGGGCAGGAGCCCCAGGGCCTGAGGCCGGCACCCCTGAGACTCCGGGGCGTGTACAGCCCCAACTCATTATTACGTGAGAGTGTCACAGGCGGCGATTCTTCACAGGCACCGGGCCTTCTTCACAGGCTCTGGGCCTTTCTTCTCAGGCTCTGGGCCTTGCTTCACAGGCTCTAGGCCTTGCTTCTCAGGCTCTGGGCCTTTCTTCACAGGCTCTTGGCCTTGCTTCTCAGGCTCTGGGCCTTGCTTCTCAGGCTCTGGGCCTACTTTATGGGTAAATCTCCGGAGGTGCTGGATGTTCCAGGCGTTTTGGACTGGTACTCCGTCTTGTGTTTCCAGGCGCACGGCGCCAGGCCTGGAGATGTGGACGACCTTGAACGGGCCCTCCCACATTGGTGAAAGCTTATGCAACCCGTCCCTGGAGAGGACCCACCTCAGGACTAGGTCTCCCATCTCGAGTGTCCTGGAGCGGACGTTTCGGCAGTGGTATCGACGAAGTGCTTGCTAGTACCTCGCCATCCGCAGCACAGCTCCGCGGTGGTGTTCCTCCACTAACACGAGGTCCATCCCCCGCGTGTCATCCTGCTGCGTTTCGTCAAATGCCAGGACTCGTGCGGAGCGATGCTTGACCTCGTGAGGGAGGACCGCTTCGGCTCTGTAGACGAGGAAGAATGGAGTCTCTCCCATTGGCTTGGTGACAGTGGTCCGGATGGACCACAGTACGGACTGGAGATCATCGTGCCAGCCCCTGCCGCAAGCCTCCAACTTTTTCTTGAAGGTCCTAGTATTGAGGCCCCTCAGGACCTCCGCGTTAGCATGTTCGGCCTGGCCATTGCTCCTAGGGTGGGCCACCGAAGTGTAGCAGATCTGCGTTCCAAGGTTAGCACAGTAGGTTTTGAAGAGGTTGCTAGTAAACTGCGAACCGTTATCTGTGATGATGCGGTTGGGGACCCCGAAGCGGCTCATGAGGCCCTTGATGAACTTGACGGCAGAGCCGACTGGGATGGTACAGACGGCTTCCACTTCCGCCCACTTGATGAACTTGTCGATGGCGACATAGAGGTGACGGTAGCCCCCCGACGCCCGAGGGAATCGGCCTAGGATATCCCGCCCCCCAGACCTTGAATGGCCATGTGAGCGGGATAGTTTGAAGGCTCTGAGCTGGTTGATGGATTTGCTTGGCGTGGAATTGGCAGGCTTCGCAAGACTTCACTAGCTCGGCTGCGTCGTTGAGTGCTGTAGGCCAGTAGAATCCACTGCGGAACACCTTGCGGACGAGGTTCAGTGATGACAAGTGGTGTCCGCAGTCCCCGCCGTGTATGTCAATCAGCAATTCCCTTCCTTGGTCGCTGGATATACAACATAGTGTGACATCGTTCGGTCGTTTCCTATATAACTCGCCATCTTGGATATAGTATGCCGTTGCTTGCCGAGCCACGCGCTCCGCCTCCTCTTCCTTTTCCGGCAACGTTCCGTGCGTTAAGAACTCCTTGAATTCCTTGGTCCAGCATTCCTCCTGAGGTTCAAGCGCCAAGAGCAGCCGAGCTCCAAAGGTCGGTCCACATGTCGGGGCTCCCATGGCTGGAGGCTGGGGGATCTCCTCCCAAGGCTGGGTCGTGTTTGAAAGAGGTGGCGCAGCTGATGGCTTGAAGAGCCGCTCCTCAAAGACGCCCAGCTCTTGTGGTTGCCGCTTGGATGCTCTCTGGGCAATGTCGTCGGCTTCCTTATTTGTGCCCGGGGGTACGTGCTGCAGCTCCAGGCCTAAGAACTGCTTCTCCATCTTGCGCACCTCCACGAGGTGGGCCTCCATATGCTCGTCCTTCGGCTCGTACACCTTGTTGGAGAAGTTGACGAGGAGTTGTGAGTCACCTCTCACAGTGAGGCCCTTCACCCCTAGGGCCGCTGCAGCCTTTAGGCCAGCTATGAGGCCTTCGTACTCTGTGATGTTGTTGGAGACCTTCTCGCCATGCTGAAAGAAGAGTTGCATGGCGTAGGAGAGCTTGTCCTGGGTGGGCGAGATTAGCACTGCTCCAGCCCCCGCGCCCTGGTGTGCGAAGGCGCCACCGAAATGCATGACCCAACTATCCGGAGCCTCACTCCCTGGGGAGGTGGACCGGTCTTCTCTTTCTTCAAGTGTCGGGGCATCCGTCTATTCTGCCACAAAATCAGTGAGTGCGGCCCCCTTGATGACCCTAGTGGTGCTGAACTCCAACTGGAATGCTTGCAACCCGATGTTCCACTCTGCAACCCTTCCGGCTAAGTTAGGGCTCCTGAGTATCCTTTCTAGTGGGTAGGCTGAGACGACCTTGATGGGGTGGCCCTGGAAGTAGTGTCGCAGCTTGTGTGAGGCCACCAGGAGTGCGAGCAGGAGCTTCTCGGGCATGGGGTAGCGGGCTCTCGCGTCTCGCTGTACGGTGCTGACAAAGTACACCGGGTGTTCGATGAGGGCTGGCATGCTATCGAGGCTCGGGTCCTGCATAGATTGGGACATATCCTGAAGTGGAAGGGTCCTTGAGACCCTGGTGTCCTCAGGAGCTTCTGCGACGCCTCCCTGCTGAGCTTTACCTTCCATCGCTGATGCCTTTGCTGCACCTTCCTGACCCCGCGCTACTTCAGCCTTGGCCTGGCGGGGCGCACCCTTGACTTGGCGCTCCTCTCGAACCGCCAGCAACGCCGTGCTGGCGGAGTACAGGGTGGCAGCAAGGTAGAGTACCAGAGGCTCGAGGGGCCGCGGTGCCACCATCACTGGGGGCTAGTAAGGTATTTCTTGAGGTCTTGGAAGGCCCGGTCGGCCTCCGGGTTCCACTCGAACGGGCCCTTCCTCTTCATGAGCTTGAAGAATGGTAAGGCACACTCTCCCATTTTGGAGATGAAACGCCCTGACGCGGTCACCCGCCCAGCTAGCTTCTGCATCTCTTTGAGGGTCCGCGGCGGGCTCATGTCCTCGATAGCCTTGACCTTCTCCGGGTGCGCCTCGATCCCCCTGTGGGATACAAGGAATCCCAGCAGCTTGCCGGAGGGGACACCGAACACGCACTTCTCCGGGTTGAGCCTTAAGTTCACTTGGCGCAGGCTCTCGAAGGTCTCCTCCAAGTCTTGAATCAATGTCCTTGCCTCACGAGACTTGACCACTATGTCATCGACGTAAGCCTCGGCATTCCTCCCGAGCTGCCACCCAGAGTGATGTGCATCAACCGCTGAAAGGTCGCGCCCGCGTTGCGCAGCCCAAAGGGCATGCAGGTGTAGTAGTATACCCCACATGGTGTCAGGAAGGCCATCTTCTCCACATCTTCCACCGCCGTCTTGATTTGATGATACCCTGAGAACACGTCCAGGAAGCACAGCAGGTCGCACTCGGCGGTGGAGTCAACAATCTGGTCGATGCGCGGGAGTGGGAACGGGTCCTGAGGGCAGGCTTTTTTAAGATTGGTGAACTCGACGCACATCCATTCCTTCCCGCCTTTTTTCGGCACCACGACAGGGTTCGCCAGCCATTCGGGGTACCAGATCTCTCGGATGGCACCTGCCGCTTCCAGCTTGCGTGTCTCTTGGATGATGAAGGCCTGCTTCTCAGTGGACTGCCATCTCGCTCGTTGCTTCACGGGGCGGACGTTGGGGTATACCCTTAGATGATGCTGGACCACCTCCCTTGGGACCCCTACCAGCTGATTTGGCTCCCACATGAATATTTCCTTGTTCGCGTGCAAGAACCTCACCAGAGCTTCTTCTTGTTTCCGGTCGAGGCCGACTCCTCTGGTAAAGGTGGCTCCTGAAGGCCCGTCCTCGCTGACCGGTACCAGCTTGGTTTCCGCCTTGTCTTAGGTGAACAACTGCTTCTTCTTGGTGGGCACGGCCTCCCTGGCCACGGGGGCACCAGCCTCGGCGGGTTGTGCTGCTGCCGCGGTCTTGAAGGCGAGCCTGAGGGCCGTCACGGCCTCCTTAGTGTCCCCCTTGATGGTGAGGACGCCCTTGCTCCCTGGCGTCATCATGAGGTTGTAAGCCGGGTGAGTCGTCGCCATGAACTGAGGGAGAGCTGGGTACCCGAGGATGGCGTTGTACGGGAGGTCGATGCGAGCGATGCCAAAGTCCACCAGCTCAGTGCAGTAGTTGTCGTGTGTGCCGAAGGTGACAGGGAGGCGGATCTGTCTCAGGGAGTAGGCATCTCCACCACCCACTCCTGAGAAGGGCTTACTGATGCCGAGCCACTCGAGTGGCACGTGGAGAAGGCTGAAGGTTTCCACGGGAAGCAAGTTGAGGCCGGCACCACTGTCGATGATGGTCTTGGTGACGGCCACGTTGCATATGGTGGGCGTGCGGAGCATTGGAAGCACTCCGGAGCCGGTAGTGGAGTTGGGGTGGTCTTTTGAGCCGAAGGTAAGGTCGGCCTCTGGCGCAGCCCAACCCGGCAGAGCCCCCGGGTGCCTGGAGGTGGCCTCGATCTGGCGGAGGAACGGCTTGGCGTGGCGGTCCAACGGCGGTGCTTGAGAGCCACCGAGAAGGGCCGCAACTGCGTGGTGCACCGGCACCGCGTAGAGAGTAGTGTAGAGGTCGCAGAGCTCCTCCCAATATGCCACCATGGATTTGGGAAGGTTGAGAAGCCAGGCGCATGGCTCGCCAGCGAGGGCCATGGGAAGCCAGTTGGCCATGACCTTGTTATCGCCCCCGGCTTCGAGGATGGTCTCCTCATATGCCAGCAGGAAAGCTGACGTGTCCGCCGCGCGGTCGTAGCGCGGCGGCATCTCCGGCCTGAATTTGGGTGGCCACTGCACGCGCCAAAGGGCGGGGGCCAGAGCTCGGAGCCCCCTGGCCCCATCGTCGATGCTGACCATCAGAGTTGGTGGTAGGGCGCCTGCCATGTGGGCGAAGCGCGGTGGCGACGGAACGTAGATCGGCGGAGGGGAAGCCGCGGCGCACCCCTACTTGGCACGCCAAATATCGGATGTGGGGTTCTGGCAAACCCTTAAGGTTCGAACATTGGGGTGCGCGCGAAGTCTTTCCCTCCTATCGATCTATGCCCTAGCTCGCTAAGATCTCACGGACGAACTCGCAACACAGAAAGACACATGATTTATACTGGTTCAGGCCACCGTTGTGGTGTAACACCCTACTCTAGTGTGGTGGTGGTGGATTGCCTCTTGGGCTAATGATGAACAATACAAGGGGAAGAACAGCCTCCTGAGGTCGAGGTGTTCTTGTGCGTGGCTAACTTGTGCGGGTGAGAGAGTGATCTAAGATGTCTTCCTCTCATCCTCTCTCCTCTCCGTCCCTTTCTATGGTGGTGGCTAGCCCTACTTATAGAGGCCCTGGTCCTCTTCCCAAATATTGAGCGGGAAGGGAGCCAACAACGGCGGGCTAATTTGAAGGCGGACAACTAGTGCAAGCCACCCTGACAAAAGGTGGTCTGCGCCTACGAAAGGCTCTGGTGGTGACGCCGTCTTGGGCTCCACGATGACCTCCGTTTTGCCATCCTTCTGGTCTTGGTCTTGTTGCTCCGAAATGGCAACCTTTGCCTGATGCCTCGGTACTCCTCGCATGCGCTAGTTTCCTTAGCATCAAAGAGGAAACAAGGACGCTGCGCGTGCTGGCGCCCGCCTGGTGTCGATCGTCATGGCTCATGTCACGAGAGCCTCGTGAGGTTCGCCCTGCCTTGATATCTCCGCTCCTTGTGAGCCTGCCTGACTAGGCCGCCCTGGAGGAGGTCTCGTGTCGTCCGCCTCGCCAGGCTTGGCCCCTCGCGAGGGTCTTGGGTGCCTTGTTGGTGAAGATGAGCCGTACGGCCTGCTGGCTCAGCCACGCAACGGGCCGCAGGCAGGCAAGTCTGGGGACCCCCGTTCCCAGGACGCCGACAGAAAACAACATTGGTTTAACGTGTCCTTACTTTTATCAGTGCGACTGCTTCATTTTATTGGTGGCATTACATAAGAGCGGCTCGGGGCAACAAACATCAGAAGAGGATATCTAGGTTGGTCCCATTTTTGTTTGGTATATAGCCACCTTATACTGTGTGAGGCTAGCAAATCTAGTGCTGGACTTACTCTATTGACTTGTCCCCAGACACTTTCTTTCCTTTTCCAACCAATAGGTCGGGTTTATATTGAGTTTGTACTACGTTCCATTTATTTCCCTATTAGACCTAGAGACCAGTTGGATAGCCAGTCTCTGCTAGTTTTCGCCCCCATTATTTCCTCCTTCGACCAAGTCCTATATTCAGGTAACAAATCTCCCCCACCCCCACCCCCTTTCTTGCTTGTTTCAACCAAGTAGTACTAGATTCGAGTGCATGAACTAGTTTTACCTCTTAACAGTAAAAAAATAGGTGGTTTTCAAACAGCCGATCGATTCTATCTACGAGGGGGCCTGAGAAATAGTAAAAGATACAAATGAAGTGACGTCAGGAGCTTGGGAAGTAGAGCAAGGCCGGTTTCTAAGGAAGTTATACCTGAGGGTCGCCGGGATGTCGCTAGGTGGGCGGCGGGAGGCCGGATCCGCCCACACTACGACAGCAAGGAAGAAGGGGTGGGAGGCCCTCCCTCGCCAGCGATGCTTGGGAGAGAACGGCAAGGCACGCTGACCGGGACGCGCCGGTAGTGGGTAAGAGCCGTCACCGAGGACGACCGCGTGAACGTTGCCCCTTCTCACCTTCCCCGACGGAGAGGATCCGGCTGGATCTGTGACCAGCGGTGAGTAGAGAGAGAGAGTGTGTGTGGCCACCACTATTGAGTTTAGATCTGGAGAGGACGAGACAGTGTGAATAGAGCAACACTAGCAAGCAAGCGCGGAGGCCCCTGCCTATATAGTGGAGTACTAGTTTCCGTTTGTCTACCGGTCGGAGCCGGCTTGACCTCGGCAATGACTGTCGAGAAGTCTTCATGCACGTGCCCCGGAGGCGCAGTTGTTGTCATTTTGGTTTGAAGCACCATATTATAACATATAACACAAAAAAATGCCACATGACAAGAAATCATAACCTTACTGCCCAAAGGAAGCAAGATGAATCCTGACGAACAAACTAGATGAGGATCAAAGCTAAATTAACAATAAACTCGTATAAAAGGGGTTCATTGATAGATGTCCTAATTAAATTAGGACATCTATATGTAGACGATAGCCAATCCAGGCGTGTCTGCTGGAGTCTGGTCACATGCATACATGAACTGATCTTCCGTGTCTAGCAGGGATCGTCCAGGTACCAACATATGTACTCCTACAACACTTCTCTAGTAGTACTATTGCTCGTCTCTCTCTTCTATTAACTCACCCGACTTGCGGAGCCGGGGAGTGTGCCTATGGTCGGTTCTCAATTGCGGTCCCACATGTGTGTGCAAACGCAATATGACGCGCGTTCCATTCGGAGAGCGGCATGCCAGACCGACCGACCGTCTAGGGTGCGACGCGAACGCGACGGGCGTGTTGTATACTCCGTACATGTGTACCGCCGTTTTCTTGAGGCTTTGCTGCATGGTGTAATCCATGGATACAAAATTAGTATATTGTACTATTTAAAAGTTGAGGGCGGGGCTTTTCCCATGAGGTAGGCAGGGTAGTTCCGCCTAGTCAGTTCGACAGAGACGCGAGAAGATGAGGGAGTAGGCTGCTGCAAATGTACGGCTGTGTGATTTGACAGTGAGTTACTGCTGGACAGGTGGGGCCCAGTGATTTGACTTGCCATTATCATTTTAATTGCGGCGCTACGACCGACATGCGTCTCCCGATTCCTGACCACCTCCATACAGGTGCCTCTCCCGATGCTCCACCATGTAGAGGCTTGCTCTTGCTTGAGAGCCCACTCCTCCACTTTTTCCTTGCCTCTTTCCCCCACATATGCAAAAATTCCATGTAAAGCGGGCTTATAGCCCACTATTTGTACTTGATCCTACAGGTGCTAAGCCTATCACATAGGCATAAAGTCTTATGTGGCATGTTAATTAAGAAGAGAGAGACTAGTTTGGTGACCCCAGGAATAAATGGTGATAAGCACATGTACCTAGATGAAGCAAACTTAGCAACAAAAAACTAAGCACCTATGCATTGGGGACTTGAGTTGCTAAGCCATTTAATGCCCATAGCACCTCATCTAAGCACCATTCATTGGAAGAGGTCACTCCTTGGCAAATGTAATAAATACTACGAAGAAAGAGATAGAGAGAAGTAAACAAAAAATACTCTTATAGCCAACCTTATAGCTAACCTTGTTGTATGAGTGACTAAGTGATGACTATGTGTGACATGCCAACATCAGATAGCCTAACACACTGTGTTAAATCTCCAAGGGCGCGACCACGCGAGCGAGGCGACGGTCGTGGTAGGCGCGACCATGATACGGGCTGCTGGCAGCCCTTGGATCTGCGATCGAACGGTCGCATGCTAAGTTGCTGAAAATTTGCAGAATAACCCTCCAGGATAGGATATTCACTCATAGTTCTAGAATCACGCCATGCAACCATTTGATCTCAGATCCAAGGGCTCTCGGAAGCCCGTATCATGGGAGAATGGAAAGCTTCGTATTACCTGTAATTTTCCCGGCGCTTGACATGACATCGAAAGCCATTTAATTGGGCGTCGAGTAGACATGACATCTAATTGGGCCCCCATGGTACTGTGCATGAATCCATTTATCCACCAGGCAAGCCACTACCCTACCATTCGCACGCGCCCCCCACTCGACATTTTTACAATCGATAAACCGCTCCTAGTCGTCCCGTCCTTTCACATTATGGTAGTTCCACTAATCCTAACCCTCCTCCCAAATCCATGGCGTCCCAAATCTCCACGATCGGTGGTGAGTACAAGGTTAGAACCATCACCGGCGATGAGTTCGACGTCATCTACACCCGTTCTTCCGCAATAGTGAAGGAATGCCTTGCTCGCTTCAAACACATGTTCGAAAACTCAAATGATGAGTGGGTCGCTGGGCTAGATGTTGAGTACACCATAGTCCTGGGAAGCGAGAAGAATATAAAGGAGGCAGAGAAGAAGAAGCCCGTTGTGATCCAGGTTTGTGTGCATGACTTATGCTTGGTCTACCACATATGCCATGCCGACGTTGAGTACGAGGAATTTAAGAAGTTCCTCAAGGGCGGCCGAGTCAAATTCGTTACTGTAGACTTTAGGAACGACATGAAATCCTGGGTCGGATAGGCCTCGTAGTAGGTGACCCCTTCGACCTCCAGAAGGAAGGGCCGGTGCCCTCACTTGATCAGCCTTCAATGCTGACCCTGGCAGGAGCCATGGTTCATCCTTCATACGGTGAACTGAAGAAAACACCGCACACGTTTCATCATGCATGGCAGTGGACTGTACTAGATATAGACCACATCCACTATGCTGCAATGGATAGCTACCTTTGTTTCAATATCTACAAGGGTTGGATGAAGAGCAAGAGCCAAGTGTGCGGTTCAAGCAAAGAAGTATCGCCCAAGTGGAAGAGGGACAAGGACGAAGTCGAGGACCTGGACGACGACTCCGAGTAAGGTGGCAGTGTCGCTGCTCATGGTGGTTCTAATGCAGTGTCTACCGGATTAGTTGCTTAGTTTAATTTTTGGTGTGCTTAGTTTTATTTGAGGGGTGTGTTGTGCTGAGCCCCCAGCAGAACTATGTTATGTTTCTTCTCGTTATATTTCGTACATTTCATCTTTTAGTTGGTATAGTACTACCACTCGTTTCTTCACATTATATACATACAATATATATGGCCAACATCTATAGACAGTAGTTTAGTTGTCAAAGAATTTCAGGGTGCTTAGTTTTGTCAAATAATTCCAGGGTGCTTAGTTTTATTTGAGGGGTGTGTTGTGCTGGACACCTTAACTTATCACTGTGAGAATCGGCTTATTTTTGACATGTAACATGGTCAACGGGTTTGACGTGAAAGTAACAATGTCTAATGGCATTTCTGAGCAAACATCTAACTTAACAATGGCATTTTTTAGATATCTAATTGCATTTTTGAGCAGGCATCTCACGTATCGATGGCATTTTTTGAGTAGTTGTAAATTATAATGGCAAAATTGAGTAGTGATACACAACTAGTGGCATAAATAATAAGAACCCAAGAATTAAATAGGTATGCTAATTTCTTTATTTCTTTATACCTTTGTGTGTGAAACAATATACGCTACCTCCCCCCAGATTTTCTTTACAGAAGCAACATAGAACTATATGAGTGCCCTGTTAAATTTTGGAATTATTCCAGGTCCGTTTGGCCTTTTCTATTCATTAATTGAGTTTCTGGTCATTTAATGTGCATAATTCAAATTTGAACTACAAGCACATGCTCCTGTGCACCAAAGTTGATTGAAAAATCACATGTGTGTCCTCGGGTGAATTTCTAGGTCCCATGCAAGAAATGGGAATGAAATTCAAACATCTGGGCATTGTGGTTCGACTGAGAACATTGAGAAGCTTGGTTTTAAAATTCATGTAAATCCAAAACATGCCTGAAAATAATGAAACTTGGCATGGTGTGATGTCATGGTACTACCATGCTGTGGTAAAAAAAATTGCGGAATAGGAACAAATTTTGGTATAAGTTTCTTGCAAACCGAAGCTTCTCTCAAGAAGGCTCGTGGTTCTGAGAGGGAACGTGTTGCCTTTGTGTGCATAATTCAAATGTTAAATACAAGTACTGTCAGATCTAGGGTTCCGGCAGACCCTCGAGGTTCGAACACTGGGGTGCGCGCGAAGGATTTCTCCCCATCGATCCACGCCCTAGCTCTCTAAGATCTCACAGACGAACACGACGAACTCTCAACACAGAAAGACACAAGATTTATACTGGTTCGGGCCACCGTTGTGGTGTAATACCCTACTCCAGTGTGGTGGTGGATTGCCTCTTGGGCTATTGATGAATAGTACAAGGGGAAGAACAACTTCCGGAGGTCGTGGTGTTCTTCTGTTTAGTGAGCTTGTGTGTTTGAGGATCAGAATCAGCTGCCGACTTGTGATGGTGTCGATCTGATGCCCTTCATGGTGGTGGCTAGTTCTACTTATATAGGCCCTGGTCCTCTCCCCAAATATTGAGGGGGAAGGGAGCCAACAACGGCCAATTCGAAAGGGGACAGCTAGTACAAGCTATCCTGACAAAAGGTGGTCTTCGCCTGCAAAAGGCTCTGGTGGTAACGCCGTCTCGGGCTCCATGGCGACCTCCGTCTTGCCGGCCTTCTGGTCTTGGTCTCGTTGCACCAATATGGAAACCTTTGCTTGATGCCTCAGTACTCCGCGTTTGCGCTTTCCCCCTTAGCACCAAAGAGGAAACAAGGACGCGGCGCGAGCTGGCGCCCGCCTGGTACCCGCCTGGCCTCGATCGTCATGGCTCACGTCACGAGGGGCCTCGCGAGGTTTGCCTTGCCTTGATCTCTCCTCCCCTCATGAGCCTGCCCGGCGAGGCCGCTCTTGAGGAGGTCTTGCGTCGTCCGCCCCGGGAGCCCCTTGCGAGGGTCTTGAATGTCTTGTCGACGAAGATGGGCCGTACGAACCTGCCAGCCCAGCCATGCCGTGGGCTGCAACCAGGCAAGTCTGGGGACCCCCGTTCCCAGAACGCCGACAGTAGCCCCCGGGCCCAAGGAGCGCTCGGCCTTGGCTTCGAGGCGAAGCCAAAGGGTCAAGTGCGTAGCGCTGCGGTCCCCAAAAGCCTACAGCCTCCGTTGACGCATGGTGGTTGATTGGACGTGGGCGTCTCCGCTTCCCCACGCTACCTTTGAACCCACCTGGCTATGCGGCCCTCGCAACCTACACAATTATTCCACCATTGCGCACTCCTTGCTCCCTCAGTCCTTCTGCTTTCTCAAGACTCTGCTCCTCCTCTCCAATCTGACCTGCACTCCACCTGCTTCGCTGCCATGGCGCTGAAACAAGCAGACAAGGGGAAGAAGCCTCTGTCCCCGTCTGGTTCGCCTCCAGCCACCGAGCCTCCAGTCAGCCGATCCTTGGTGCTCAACGACGAGGCCATGGACAAGGTGTGCCCCATGCTCGCCACCAGTTTCAGCGAGTGGGGGGAGATGGTGGCTTGGCCTACATCTTGCACTCGTATTGCTCGGGCAGTCACCGAGGTCCCAATCTTCATTGATGTCCTCTGGGCAGGCCTGATCCCCCCTTCTCTGCCTTGTTCAACGCGGTGCTCGAACATTACCAGATCCATGTGCTGCATCTCGACCCCCCAATCCGTGACTCTCCTCGGTGTCTTCGCCTTCGTGTGTGAAGCCATGGTTGGAATTTCTCCCTCTGTGGCCCTGCTCCGCCACTTCTTCTCGCTGCATCTGACTGATCCCCGACAGAGCTTGGGGTGTGTGAGCTTCCAGGACGTGGCCGCGACGGCTGGCGCGGGGATCGAATTCGAGTTTCCTCCATCCTCGCGCGAGTTTCGGACACGGTGGGTATTCGTCGATGCCTGTGAGCTCAGCCCTCTGCTCCAGGCCTCGTCAGCGCCCGCCGTTCCCCACTCTGGCTGGGGCCACGAGAGGCTCGCGAGCCCCCGTCTTGCCTCTCTCTGGTTCAGGCTAAGGATGATGAAGGACCGCGGTGTAATCGCGCTGATGGTGGTGAAGGAATTCATCAAGCATTGGGTTGCTCTGCTTCAACGCCATTCTCACTTGATGTGGACCTTACTCAACAGTCAGGACCACATGAGGCTCTAGGAGTCCGGGCTCCCCCTTGGGGCGTGGAAAATAGTGCTCAAGGTCCTAACAGGTGTCTCTTTGCCGGACGACTTGCCTGGGAGGAACTTTCTGCTGTACCGATGCAGGAACAAAGCCGAATTCGCTGCTGGCATGCCTTCCTTCGACGAGTGAGGGCTGCATCCGGATAACCTGGTGGGGTCCCGTGAGAACCCTACCAGCGTGGTTCCCCGCTTGGTTGTTGTTGCTGAGCTCATCCCGGATGTGGGCGCAGGGGGACGAGCGCCACCAAGGGCTGACGGCTCAAGCGCTGATGTGCAGACGCCGCCTGGGGCTCGTGAGGCGTCGTCCTCAGTGAGGGAGTCCTGGATTAGGGGGGTATCCGGACAGCCGGATTATATCCTTTGGCCGGACTATTGGACTATGAAGATACAAGATTGAAGACTTCGTCTCGTGTCCGGATGGGACTCTACTTGGCGTGGAAGGCAAGCTAGGCAATACGGATGTGTATATCTCCTCCTTTGTAACCGACCTTGTGTAACCCTAACCCCCTCTGGTGTCTATATAAACCGGAGGGTTTTAGTCCGTAGGATAACATACAATCATACCATATGCTAACTTCTAGGGTTTAGCCTCTCCGATCTCGTGGTAGATCAACTCTTGTAATACTCATATCATCACGAATAAATCAAGCAGGACGTAGGGTTTTACCTCCATCAAGAGGGCCCAAACCTGGGTAAAACATCGTGTTCCCTGCCTCCTGTTACCATCCGCCTTAGACGCACAGTTCGGGACCCCTACCTGAGATCCGCTGGTTTTGACATCGACATTGGTGCTTTCATTGAGAGTTCCTCTGTGGCGTTGCCGTAAGGAAGGATGCCTCGTCTCGTTGTTAAAAGCAACATCACCGCCGGGGGAGCTCTGGTTGTCGGCTAAACTCTCCGGCTAGGTAGTTTCGTCATGACTGCCTGTTCGGCCGTTGCACCGACGATGACTTCTCGGGTCATCAAAAACAGCCTCCACGTCGGCTCGGAAGTCACCGAGCATATGGATCCAATGGAGCTCTCTTCCCTAAACGAAGTCTTGGATCGCATCGCCGCCTTGGGAGTCGCTATGAACTATGATCGGAATGGGCTTAAACCCGATCGAAGGGAGATTAACTCTCCACCGGTCACCCATCACGTTGCGGTGGTGGAGGAACAATGCAGCAACTCTTCCTCTATTTTGAGGACTAACTATGTCCGGATTCCTGAGCTCTCCGAGCCGGATACCCGCTTATGGGAGGACATTACCCAAGCCCTGAACCTAGAATCAGGCAGTGGGCCAAATTTATCGGGTAACACTCCGGAACCCGAACTTCCAAGATTGGAAACTGCTCGGCCCCTGGGTCTCAGATTGGGTAGGGATTCAGACTCAAATCCACCCACCCACCCAGACATAAACCATCTTTCCCACATCAGGCAAGAGCCCCATGAAACAATACATCATTATTGGGCCAGATTCCTCCTTGTGATGAACAAGGTTAAGGACTGTCGCGCGGAAGATGCAGTCTCACTTTTCTGCAATAATTGCACGGACAAGGGAATCCTTAACGCCTTAAGTCGTCGTGACATATCACGCTTCACTAACTTGGCGTCAATAGTACGAAAGTACTGTGCGATGGAAAGCGCCTGGAAAACCGAAACGAAATTTTGGGATAATCTGGCTCCGAATATACACCCAGTCCGAAGTAAAAGGGTGCACTATCATAAGACGCCCGAGCTAGTTGCAAAGAAACAAAAACCCTCTACAGGGCATGGAACCGTACTGGAGGGATGGCTTAACGGACCCTGCAAAATTCACAGTACAACGAATACAATACCAACACACAGCCTTAGAGCATGTTGGATACTCCGGCAGGTGGCCAAAAGTGGTGAGGATCTTCTTATCCCCAATGCCACAGAGCACCATCCCGTGGATAATAAAATAGTGTTAGTAGTCTTTGAGACCTTTGCGTCACATAATGGGCGCATGCGAACACTGCGCAGCATGGCCGAAATCTGCCACGTAGCAGCAATAAATCCATGGAGTGACACGGTTATTACGTTCAATGCCCGTGACGAACCTAAATTCCGAACAGCCCGAGCACCAGCTGCACTGGTCCTCAGTCCAATTGTGGACGGCTTTCGACTCACCAAAGTACTCATGGACGGCCGCAGCGGATTAAACCTCATCTATGAGGAAACTCTTCAAAAGAATGGAAATAGACTGGAACCGCATTAAGAAAAGTAGCACAACCTTCAGGGGAATCATACCCAATCGGGAGGCATGATGTGCTGGGAAAATCACACTAGATGTGGTATTCAGTACACCAGAGAATTATAGGTCCGAAGAAATTACATTTCAAGTGGCCCCGTTCAGCAGTGGATACCACGCCCTTTTAGGACGTGAGGCATTCACGATCTTCCAAGCCGTACCCCATTACGGGTACATGAAGCTCAAAATGCCCGGGCCCAACGGAATCATCACCCTCGCTAGTGATCCGGAGACAGCACTCTGAGCCAAAAACAAAACAGCCGCACCGGCCCTCGAGGCATTATCCGAAGCCCTCTCGGCCGAGGAGCTAACCACACTATGCTCCACAGTGGACAGGGACGACGTGATACTCGATAAGAGATCCAAGTCCACCTCTTTTAAACCAGCGGATGAAATAGTCAAATTCCAAGTCCACCCAACGGACCCTACAAAAATAGCCTCCATCGGGGCACAGTTAAAACCCGTCGTGGACGCTACACTACGAGAATTCTTGCACGAGAATTGGGACATATTCACCTGGCACCCGACATGCCAGGAATACCACGCAGGCTGGCGGAGCATAGCCTCAATATCATAAAGGGATTCAAGCCGGTCAAGCAAGCTCTTCGGCGTTTCTCCGAACCTAAGAGACATGCCATGGGAGAGGAACTAGCCAAGTTATTGGAGGCCAGATTCATCAGAGAGATCAAACACCCGGACTGGCTAGCAAACCTGGTGATGGTACCAAAGAAGGATAAATCCTGGCGCCTTTGTGTCGATTTCAAGGACCTCAATAAAGCTTTCCCAAAGGATCCCTTCCCCCTCCCCCACATCGACCAAATTATCGATGCTACCGCAGGACACGAGTCATTATGTTTCCTCGACGCATACTCCGGTTACCACCAAATTAAGATGGCGGAGTCCAACCAAGCCGCAATGGCATTCATCACACCATACGGTCCCTTCTGTGTCAACACAATGCCTTTTGGGCTCAAAGACGCCGGCGCAACATATCAGCACATGATTCAGACATGTCTGGAGAAACAAATCGGCAAAACAGTAGAGGCATACATAGACGATGTGGTCGTCAAAACCAAGCACATCAACTCTTTGATAGACGACTTGAGGCTGACATTCGACAACCTCCGAACATACGACATTAAGCTCAATCCAGAAAAATGTGTTTTCGGCCTACCAGCCGGAAAACTCCTGGGTTTCATTGTCTCCAGTAGAGGTATTGAAGCTAACCAGGCCAAAATCCGAGCTTTGTCACAGTTGGCTACCCCAACAGACCTCAAACAAATCCAAAAGTTAACAGGATGTGTGGTGGCTCTAAGCCGCTTTATCTCCAGCTTAGGAGAAAAGGCTTTACCCCTTTATCGCCTCCTCCGGTGCACCGAACACTTTGAGTGGACGGACGCTGCCACAGCCGGATTGGAAGAAATAAAGGCCATTTTGGCAACCAACCCAATCCTGACCACGCCAAACGTCGGCGAACCAATGCTGTTGTACATTGTGGCAACCCATCAAGTTGTAAGCGCAGTGCTCGTCGTCGAACGAAATGCTGATGGACATAAATTCCCTCTTCAAAAGCTGGTATATTATGTATCCACTGTCCTCACTCCATGCAAATAACGGTACCCACATTATCAAAAGATAGCCTACGCGGTATTCAAGGCACCCCGGAAGCTGTGACACTACTTTCAAGAGTGTTCGATTACAGTAGCCTCGGAAGTGCCACTTAATGATATTATAAATAATCGCGACGCTACGGGCCGGATTGCCAAATGGGCTATTGAGCTCCTCCCGTTCGACATAACATACAAACCTCGATGAGCCATTAAGTCGCAAGTGTTGGCCAACTTTGTCGCCAAATGTACGGAGGTTGAACTCCCTAAAGAGTACGACGCATACTCCAACTGGATCATGCACTTCGTCGGTTCTAAAATGCTAGCTGGTCTAGGGGCAGGCGTCGTCCTGACGTCCCCAACCGGAGATACCGTTCAGTACGTACTACAAATATTGTACATAGACTCCAACAACGCAGCCGAATATGAAGCCCTGTTGCATGGTCTTCGGATGGCAGTCTCCATGGGCATTCAACGCCTGGAGGTGCGTGGGGATTCAAACCTTGCAATATCCCAAATAAATGGAGACTTTGATGCCAAGGATCCGAAAATGGCGGCCTACCGAAACGCCGTCCTAAAAATGTCAGCTCGGTTCGAGGGGCTCGAATTTCACCATGTGGCTCGGGAAAACAATCAGGCGGCGGATATCCTCGGCCGCATCGGTGCAAAACGCGCTGCGGTCCCCCCCAACATCTTTCTAGAAAGGCTGTTCAAGCCATCCGTAGTATGGGAAGGGGACACCGGTAACCATAGTCCGGACCCGGCCAAAATGCCCGATACCGAATACTCTGACACAATCGGAGGCCCCACCACCAAAATCACACCTTCAACCCACGTAATAATGGCCATTATAGCCCCGTGGATAGAACCATTCCTGGCCTACCTAACTAGGCAGGAACTTCTGGAGGACCAAAATGAGGCACGCTGCATAGTGCGGCGATCTATGGCCTACAGGGTCCACGAGGGAGAATTGTATAAAAAAGCACTACCGGAGTCGTTCAAAGATGCATCTCCGAAGAGGAAGGGTGAAACCTTTTAGCAGAAATCCACGCCGGACTCGGCAGTCACCACGCCGCAGCCCGGGCTCTTGTAAGCAAGGCCTTCCGTACAGGATTCTATTGGCCAACGGCCCGGGCAGATGCACAGGACTTGGTCCAACGTTGCACCGATTGCCAGCTCTTTGCAAATCAAAGCCACATGCCACCCACCGCCCTTCAAACAATCCCCATTACATGGCCCTTCGAGGTCTGTGGCTGGACATGGTTGGACCCCTTAAAGGGGGAACCCACAAGAAAAAATACTTACTGGTCATGGTGGATAGATTCACCAAATGGATAGAGGCCAAGCCTGTTAAAACATCCGAATCCGGACCAGTGATAGACTTCATATCTGGGGTCGTACACCGTTATGGTGTCCCCACAGCATCATCACTGACAACGGTACAAACTTGACAGCCGATGAGGTAAAACTCTGGTGCATCGAAATGGGCATCAAGCTCGATTATGCTTCAGTCTATCACCCACAAACCAACGGCCAAGTCGAGTGAGCAAAGGTCTTATAATGAGCGGCATTAAACCCAGATTAGTGCATTCCTTAACAGAGTCTAACACGCACTGGGTAGAGGAGCTCGACTCCGTACTCTGGGGGCTACGAACCATGCCGAATCGTAGTACCGGATACACACCCTTCTTTATGGTGTACGGCGCAGAGGCAGTCTTGCCCTGTGACATAATTCATGACTCACCTCGAGTGTGCATGTATGAAGAAAGAGAAGCCGAGCTTGATCGACAGGACAGTATGGACACCCTAGAGGAGGAGTGCGACGTAGCCAAAGCCCGTTCCGCATTTTATCAGCAACAGGCTCGCAGATACCAAAGCAGAGAAGTACGGGCCAAAACTTATAATGTTGGCGAACTTGTTCTACGCCAGCCGGATAAGAAAAAGAACAAGCTCGAGCCCAAATGGGAAGGTCCCTTCATTATTGACCAAGTTCTGATCGGTGGAGCGTACCGACTGCGGGATGCATTGACTAATCGACTCGAGCCGAACCCATGGAACGCGGCCAGGCTCCGAAGATTCTACGCCTAGCGTCGGACCCTATGTTCGTCCCCTCCCTTTGTCCATTTTTTGCATGTACATTATCTATCTTGT
This sequence comes from Triticum dicoccoides, assembly GCF_002162155.2. Lineage (NCBI taxonomy): Eukaryota > Viridiplantae > Streptophyta > Magnoliopsida > Poales > Poaceae > Triticum > Triticum dicoccoides. The sequence continues at coordinate 238,114,815 of NC_041384.1, read as the reverse complement.
TTTCCTTTCTTCCGTTCTGTTATTATTTCTCTAGGCCTTTAAGGGCCAACTTGTGCCTCGCTTGCACATTATAGATGCGCTAGCCGCTCTCATAATACCTGGGGGCTTCTTTAACAGAAGCTTAATTATTTATCTGGGCCTGAGGCCCCGAACATGTGTCATGCTTCCGCATGTACCTTTTTTCGCCATTATATGCATCGATATGACTTAAGTTTTGGCCAAGCTAGGTTGCCTGGCTCTTGTATTTATGCCTTACGTTCCCGTTAATTCGGCTAGGGCATAAGGGGAGCACCTCTGTGATTGTTACCGTCGGGTCAGCCGGACGTGTACCTCAGACTGGGTGAAGCCGAAAGCTAGCATTCTTAAGGGAATATTTGGTCGGTGAACAAAAGATGATTTTTATTTATTGTCCATATCTGCCCCCAGATGTTTTTCCTGCGTTTCCTATCGCAGTCCGGACATGCACTTTAGGGCATGCTTACCCAGGGAAAGGAACCCTTAACGGAACTATTCTCCCTGGAAGATTTTTCTTACTACCCATGTAATATAACATAACTAGTTGGGCACTTGTCTGTTCAAGCACTTATGACCCCTACGCCTGGTCTCGATGCATGCCATGGTTCTTGTATAACTACGCGGGTATTCGGATACACTCCGGACTATTGGGTACCGAGGTTGAAGCGAAAAGGTCCGCCAAGACATATGATCTACAGTCCGGCTAGAAGGCATTATACATGTCACTTTCATTACATAGTCATGCAGACTGACTAAATTCCTCTTCTATACCATCCAACAGGCAGTCTAGCTTACAATCCTGTTGGGAATACTTTGCGGCTAATTCTACTTGCCCATAAACTAAGCTAACAGGGATCTCTTTTCCGTCGGGCACCACAGGTCCGACCTCGGCCATGTGATTTGGGTCTGCCTTGGTATACCGCGTCTTCACCATGGCCCAGGCTTCTCTTGCACCCTGTGGGCAGGCTGATATCTTCCATAATCGGAAGCGCCGCCGTGCTCCCTTGAGCTTCTCCGTAAGCTCTGCAATGCCCTCTGGCAGGGAGATGGATGGGCACAAGGCCTGGGCAACACCCTGCATCACCTGCCGAACTTGTTCGTGCAGATGTGACAACTCGGATAGAAGATCACCCACAGACCCGGGCATTTCCTCCACAGGACGACCCGTCAGCATACCTACAGACATAACGCTGTTAGTCGGCTTCTTAGCCTAACTCCTTGAAAAGGATTCGTTCAAGCACTTACTGAAAATGCCGCGCCGAAGCCACTTATTCTCCTTCTCGGAGTCTGCAAGCTGGCCCCGAACGTCTTTTAGTTCCATGCTCAGCTTAATATTGGCGTCTTCGACATTCTTTTTCTCCCGCCTAACCTCAGTCAGCACGTGTTTGCCAGCCTCTAGCTGTCGCATAACATGCTGGTACTCCGGATTTTCTCCGGATTCATCTGCAACATCTGTTGTTAGATCTGCAGCCATGCCGCACACTATATGGTAACCATCATTCTTTAAAGTAAATGTTACCAGCAGGTGACTTTTTTGGTTCCTGCAATGCGGCCACAGCAGCCCGCAGTTGGGTCTTGCATTCCTCTAGCTCCTGTGACAGCCTAGTATTCTTCTCTGTAAGAACCTGCACACTAAAGATGATCCTTAAATCAGTTCTGCTAACTGTTTCAAGTCTCAGGGGCTACTGCTACATATAAATCATCAGATTTACTTACCCGTACATCCTTTACATACTGATCCGTGGCTCTGGCTAGACCATCTTGAGCAGCTCGGAGGTACGCCTCTCCAGAATTGAAGGCATCAAATGCCTCTGGTGAGAAACAAGCATCACGGAGTACGGCCAGGCGGCGCCTATGATTCATGGCGCTTTCCACCTCTGAGTTTGTAGCGGATAATCTATCTGCATCCTCTGTAGGGGGATTATCCGGCGCCCGCCCCATATCGGCTTCCGCCTCTATGTCCGGTCCTGGCGCCCGGCTGGTGGAAGCGTGATTAGTAACATTGCCGGACATATTCCGGTGAGCATTTTTTCTGTTAAAGAAACACGAACGTCATTATATTTCGAGGAAGACGACAACCACGGAGCGGGGTTTGTTATACCTTTGCGCCAGCGTCTCTCTCCTGACCACCTTCCTTTTTGGCCTACCCGGCCTCGATGCCTCCTGTTGGCGCGTTGCCGCGGGTTCGGCAGGGCATCCCGAATGCCTTCCCTGTAAAAATGCCATGTGTATATGGTGGGTGAAGTGTCTAAAAGGGGATCCTAGTTTTGGAGTTGGGATTTTTGGTTTTTCTTATGTGAGATGCAGGGAGCAGTCCGGGATAGTCGGCCGTAATGGCCACCATGGCATCGTCGCAGCTTAACTGATAGAATTGCCAGTCTATCAGCTCCACGAATATAACCGAATCTTCTTCAAGTCTGGAGTCGAGGGCCCGGTCAGGTCCTCTGGTTGTGGAGAAGGGCTGCTGACCTCCTTTATGGCTTTTCGCAGTTCCTACCACAAAGTGGCAAGGTGAATACTTACGACAAATAATGCAGGGAAAATGGGAGCAGGGAGATATAACTTACCTAGCTTGGAGGATTGTACATGGAGAATCCATCCCGTGGCTTGATGCGGGTGAACTCCTCTTCCTCACCCTTGAACAATTCAGACAGAATTTTCGCTAAAGCAGCAGCATTGTCCGGACCCTTACGCCCGCAGCGGGTGGCGTCATCCGCCCCGTTATAACACCACAAGGGGTTCCCACGATATTTAAGTGGTTCCACTCCCCGCATTATGCAAATCGACATAACTTTGATTACTATCAATCCTAATCGAGCCAGTGCTTTAATTCGGTTCATCAGATAGAGGACTTCTCCATTGTCTTCCACCTAGGGGCTCCGTGGGCGCCAACTTCGGTGTTTCTTCAGAGGAGCATTGTTGAACTCAGGAAGACCCCGCCGAACAGGGTCCGGAAGGGGAACGTCCTCCATATAAAACCATTATGAAGGCCAGTCTTCGGGTGACTTCTTCGGAGTATCGGACAGGTATCCGGTATCGGTGATGCGCCATATTTCAGCTCCGCCCACTTGATAAAGTGACCCCGTCTGTGTGCGAAGGACGAGACAAAATAGCCTTTTCCACAGCTCGAAGTGAGCCTCATAGCCCAGGAACAACTCGCAGAGAGCCACATAGCCGGCGATATGTAGGATGGAGGCGGGGGTGAAATTGTGTAATTGGAGGTCGTAGAACTCCAGGAGCCCGCGGAGGAACGGATGAATTGGAAATCAGAGTCCCCTTAATAGATAGGGAACAAGGCAGACCCGTTCCCCCATAGAGGGACAGGGAAAGCTGTTCGCTTGCTCCCCGCCATTATAGGTGGCAAGCCCGGCTCGAACGGGCACCATGTATGCCGGAGGGAGAAATCCCTTAGCCTGCAGTTTGACTAAACGACTGTGTGGGACTGAACACCTCTCCCAATCACCGGGCTTAGGGCTTCGGGGGCGGGAGGAGGAGCTGTGGAGGTCGGCCATGCTAGAATGGATCTTTCCGGAACGTGCTCTGATGGACTCTCGAGGGGGGAGGATGGTATGGATCGGATCTAGGGATCCCCATCCCTTTAATAGATGATTTATTTATCTGGCTAGGGGGGCGAATGTAAAAACGCCCTGGCGCCTCGTATTCATTCGACGTGTGGGAGAAAGCCCTTATTGGGCACAGAAGCCAAGAGGTCCAAACATTTATGGGACCGAACACTGCTTTACAAACGTTCAAAATATGGAGAAGAACCCGCCTTGCAATGCCGAAGACAATACTGCGCGCCGGACTCATCGTCATTGAAGCCTGGTTCGGGGGCTACTGAGGGAGTCCTAGATTAGGGGGGTATCCGGACAGCCGGATTATATCCTTTGGCCGGACTGTTGGACTATGAGGATACAAGATTGAAGACTTCATCTCATGTCCGGATGGGACTCTACTTGGCGTGGAAGGCAAGCTAGGCAATACGGATGTGTATATCTCCTCCTTTGTAACCGACCTTGTGTAACCCTAGCCCCCTCTGGTGTCTATATAAACCGGAGGGTTTTAGTCCGTAGGACAACATACAATCATAGCATAGGCTAGCTTCTAGGGTTTAGCCTCTCCGATCTCGTGGTAGATCAACTCTTGTAATACTCATATCATCAAGAATAAACCAAGCAGGACGTAGGGTTTTACCTCCATCAAGAGGGCCCGAACCTGGGTAAAACATCATGTTCCCTGCCTCCTGTTACCATCCGCCTTAGACGCATAGTTCGGGACCCCCTACCCGAGATCTGCCGGTTTTGACACCGACACTCAGGATCCCGTGATCCTGGGCCGCCAGTAGCTGAGGTGATGCAACACGCGACTCCTGAGGCCGAAACTCCGGAGGCCTCGGGAGGTCGTGGCGAGACGACGCCCGGCTGTTCTGCGCAGCCAGGCACCCCTGAAGCTGTCCTCTTGAGCACTTCCCTGACTACTCCCTGCACTGGCCGCCACGTTCAGTGCTTCGGCCGGCTTTACGTGGACTCCGAGGAGCTCTGCAAGAGGAGAGGATCTCCGAGCGGTAGCAGTACCTTCGAGCTGTTGAAGCGATGAAAGTACATTGCCGTTGATGAGTAAGTATCTTATCTTGGTGATCTTCTGTGTGCCGCCTTTCTTCCCTGATGATTGTACCCTCGGGACCCCATCTACCGAGGCCGTGAAGCCTCCTGAGAAGCAGCTCCCTCTCGTCTCGCCGCACCCGACAAGCTCCAGCTCCGCAGGCTCGGGCGCCGCACATGGCGTGGGGTCAGTCGGGGGAGTCGGTCCGTCATCAAGGCGCCCTGAGCTTGGGCCTTCGTCATCCTTTCTTCGCGGCCTTGCTCAGAGCACAGCAGGCATGCCAAGGGCTCCTCCCCTGGTCGTGGTCAGTAGCTGATTGTCCCCGTTCCCGGGGTCTTCTTCAAGCAGCAGGACCTGCTTTGTTTGGGCCCCTCGCGAGGGCCGATCGGCGCCAGGGGCCACGCCAGCCCCCAGCCCCCTTCCGAGAGGAGGCGCTCCGTGCCGGGCGTCGCACGTAGCCCCTGTAGCAGAGGGCGAGATGTGTCGTGTGCTTGAGTTCGAGCGCAGGCAGAGCGTCATTCGCCACGAGCTCTTCCAGGAGGCGATGGGCGCGATTGACCGACTTGGCGAAGAACTTGAGGGTGTTGACGCGCGCCTGCAGGGCGAGGGTCTTTGGTCAGCGGAGGAGAGGCACAAGCTGAAGGTGGCTGAGGGAGTCCTGGATTAGGGGGTGTCTGGATGGCCAGACTATACCTTCAGCCGGACTCCTGGACTACGAAGATACAAGATTGAAGACTTCGTCTCGTGTCCGGAAGGGAGTTTTCTTGGCGTGGAAGGCAAGCTTGGCGATACGGATATGCAGATCTCCTACCATTGTAACCGACTTTGTGTAACCCTAACCCTCTCCAGTGTCTATATAAACCGGAGGGTTTTAGTCCGTAGGACAACATACACAACAACAATCATACCATAGGCTAGCTTCTAGGGTTTAGCCTCTCCGATCTCGTGGTAGATCTACTATTGTACTACCCATATCATCAATATTAATCAAGCAGGACGTAGGGTTTTACCTCCATCGAGAGGGCCCGAACCTGGGTAAAACTTCGTGTCCCTTGCCTCCTGTTACCATCCGGCCTAGACACACAGTTCGGGACCCCCTACCCGAGATCTGCCGGTTTTGACACCGACATTGGTGCTCTCATTGAGAGTTCCTCTTTGTCATCGCCATCAGGCTTGATGGCTCCTACGATCATCAATGGAGAGGCAGTCCAGGGTGAGACCTTCCTCCCCGGATAGATCTTCGTCTTCGGCGGCTTCGCACTGCGGGCCAATTCACTTGGCCATCTGGAGCAGATCGAAAGCTACGCCCCTGGCTGTCAGGTCATATTTGGAAGATTAAACTACACGGCTGACATCCGCGGAGACTTGATCTTCGACGGATTCGAGCCACTGCCAAGCACGCCGCACTGTCACGATGAGCATGATCTAGCTCTGCCGCCAAACAGTGCCCTGGAGGCCGCACCCGCATCGGCTTTGACCCTTAATTCGGAGCCAACTGCGCCGATCGAGGATGGGCGTTTGGACGCCGCCTCGGGGGCTGCGATACCAACGGCGATCAAGCCGAACACCATCCCCCCACTCTGCGAGACTCGTGACTCCAAGGAGTCGGACTCCTCTCTGGACTGTGAACCCTCCGCGCCCCTGCCGATCGAATCCGATTGGGCGTCGACTAGGGAGTTTACTGCCGCAGACATCTTTCAGCACTCGCCTTTCGGTGATATTCCGAAGTCACTGAAGTCTCTCTCTTTATCAGGAGAGCCCTAGCCGGACTATAGTCAGCAAGGTTGGGATTCGGACGATGAAGAAATTCAAAGCCCACCCACCACCCACTTTGTAGCCACTGTCGACGACTTAACTGACATGCTCGACTTCGACTCTGAAGACATCGACGGTATGGACGCTGATGAAGGAGACGATGAAGAACCAGCGCCTATCAGGCCCTAGAAAGCCACCTCGTCATATGACATATACATGGTGGACACCCCAAAAGAAGGAGATGGTGATGGAACAGCGGAGGATGACCCCTCCAAGAAACATCCTAAGCGCCAGCGTCAGCGGCGCCGCTCAAAATCCCGCCAAATCAAATACAGTGCTTCCACCACGGGAGATAATAATACTCCAGAAAGTGCCAAAGAAAACCCCCTCCAACAAGATTTAGCACAGGAGGATGGAGAAAGCAGCCCTCATGAGAGAGCGGTAGACAGAGAGGTCGAGGACAATAATTATATGCCTCCCTCCAAAGACGAGGCAAGCCTCGACGAAGACGAATTCATCGTGCCAGAGGATCCCGTCGAGCAAGAGCGTTTTCAACGCAGGCTTATGTCCACGGCAAGAAGCCTCAAGAAAAAATGGCAACAGCTAAGAGCTGATCAAGATCTGCTAGTCGACAGATGGACTAAAGACCTTGCGGCCGAAGAGCATAAACTCGAACGCCCCTCCAAGAGCTACCCAAAGCGCAGGTTGCTACCCCGATTAGAGGAGGAAGCACTTGATGCGGCCGACCAGCCACCTCGTGGCCGCGACAGAGAGGCTTCTCGGCCCTCCACTCAAGCCGCACCCCGTACCAAGGTACGGGAATATGCGCCGGACTTATGAGATATATTGGAGGACAAGGCAAGGCAAACAAGATCTATCTACGGATCGCGTGGGCGCCCCACGGCTCGAGACGGTAACCGTCACGCCGGCCACAAATTCGGCAGGGCCGAACACAGTAGACAAAGCTCATTGGAGCTACGTCGTGATATAGCCCAGTACAGAGGCGTCGCACACCCACTATGCTTCACAGACGAAATAATGGATCATCAAATCCCTGAGGGTTTCAAACCCGTAAATATCGAATCATATGATGGCACATCAGATCCTACGGTATGGATCGAGGATTATCTCCTTCATATCCACATGGCCCGCGGCGATGATTTCCACGCCATCAAAAACCTCCAACTCAACCTTAAAGGACCATCTCGGCATTGGCTTAACAGCTTGCCAACAGGATCAATCAGTTGTTGGGAGGACCTAGAAGCCGCATTCCTCGACAATTTCCAGGGCACTTATGTGCGACCCCTAGACACTGATGACCTAAGTCACGTAATTCAGCAGCCAGAGGAATCGGCCAGGCAATTCTGGACACGGTTCCTAACAAAGAAAAATCAAATAGTCGACTGTCCGAACGCTGAGGCCCTAGCAGCCTTCAAGCACAATATCCGTGACGAGTGGCTTGCTCGGCACCTTGGACAGGAAAAGCCGAAGTCCATGGCAGCACTCACGACACTCATGACCCGCTTTTGCGCTGGAGAAGACAGCTGGCTTGCTCGTAGCAACAATATGACCAAGAACCCTGGTAATTCGGATAACAAGGACTGTAGTGGCAGGTCGTGTCGCAACAAGCAGAAGCGCCGCATTAACGGCGACAATGCTGAGGATACGGCAGTTAATGCCGGATTCAGAGGCTCTAAATCCGGTCAGCGGAAAAAGCCATTCAAAAGGAATCCAAGGGGCCCGTCCAGTTTGGACCGAATACTCGACCGCTTGTGCCAGATACATGGCACTTCAAGCAGGCAAACAAGTTAAACGCCGAAAATGAAGACAAGGGGCTGCATAGCGATGACGACGAGGAGCCCCGGCCGCCGAACAACAGTGGACAGAAGGGTTTTCCCCCACAAGTGCGGACGGTGAACATGATATACGCAACCCACGTCCCCAAAAGGGAGCGGAAGCGCGCGTTAAGGGACGTATACACGGTAGAGACAGTCGCCCCAAAGTTCAACCCATGGTCCTCCTGCCCGATCTCCTTTGATCGAAGGGACCATCCCACTAGCATCCGTCATGGCGGATTCTCCGCATTGGTTCTAGACCCAATTATCGACAGATTTCATCTCACCAGTGTCCTTATGGACGGCGGCAGTAGCCTGAACCTGCTTTACCAGGATACAGTGCGAAAAATGGGCATAGATCCCTCGAGGATTAAGCCCACCAAAACGACCGTTAAAGGCGTAATACCAGGTGTAGAGGCCAACTATATAGGCTCACTCACACTTGAAGTGGTCTTCGGATCTCCGGATAATTTACGAAGCAAGGAGTTAATCTTCGACATAGTCCCATTCCGCAGTGGCTATCACGCACTGCTCGGGCGAACCGCATTTGCCAAGTTCAATGCGATACCGCACTACGCATACCTTAAGCTCAAGATGCCAGGCCCTTGAGGAGTAATTACGGTCAATGAAAACACCGAACGCTCCCTCCGAACGAAGGAGCACACAGCGGCCCTTGCAGCGGAAGTACAAAGCAGCCTCTCCAGGCAGTTCTCCAGTCCGGCCATTAAACGACCAGGCACCGTCAAGCGCGCCCGGAGTAACCTACAACAAGACCTCCTGGCACGATCCGAGCAGGCGTAGCAATGCGGCCCCAACCCCAGCCCTCGCAAAAATGCGACACCAGTACTTCACGTACATAACTACGCTCTAGAAATACCATGGGTACAGGGGAAGGGGCACCATCGTGGCACGCCCGAAACACGGCATAAACCGCACCAGGGGCTGCCGATTTTTTAATTTTCTCTTACTTTCAGGACTCCACACTTCGGAAGGCCTGTTCGGCAGTTCTATTGCCGCACAAACGATGCAAGAACCAGGGAAGCAGACAAGCCACGCCGCATTACAGAACTCCCAGGTGGTTTCTCTCACGAGCAGTATACCTGTTTTGCATACTATTCTGCATCTTGCCCCCAGAACGGACATGTTACATAGTCCAACCTTTTGCTTATCGCATTATTTGTATCGTTCTGCTTTGATCGTAGCCATCTTTAATAAACAGTGCATAGCTTTTGTCTATTTTTGCATTACTCTTTTTTAATATATGTTCCTTAACGACATGTTGCATCCGTACACTTTGGTACGACCAAAATATGCCAGGGGCTTTAGTACCTCTCAATATGGTGTGAGAAGTCCGAACACTTTAACTAGTGCGGCACCCTGAACTTATAGCATTATATGCATCGGCTCCGAATCATGTCTTGGGTCAATAGTTGGGTTTGCCTGGCTCCTATGTTTTGGTACCTTACGTTCCGCTATATCGGCTAAGGTAGCACTAGGAGAACTACTGCGATTGTGCCCTAGTTGAGCTGGGTCGAGCACCTCAGTGGAGAAAGCTAAAACTGACTGTCATGATGAAGCAAGAGCTGGTCGTTGTTCAAGAGGTTTTTCGAGTCCCTAACGACTTATGCCGCTTAGAGTGAGGAGCTGGCTCTGTCCGGCCAAGGCGTGGATAGCGCCCCGAACCCGGTCTTCCGAATACCAGGGGCTTCACCGAAATTTAAAATTATAGAATTCTATGGCTAAGTGAGAGTGTTCATGCATTATAGTCCGATTGCCTCGTTCGTTGGGCTGAGCGCCTCCCTCAAAGGATCCAAACATGGGAAAAAGAGCGCTCAGGTTTATCCCGGAACACCCCAGCACTAGCGGCACGGGGGCAGAAGCCGACGACTTGCCATCTCTCAAAATTGATAAACAGCCGCACAGAAGGTAATATTTTAAATTCCAACAGCATTGCGTAGCGCATATGAACAAGTTTTCAGCGCATAGGACAAAACGAGCAAGTTTCACTCAAAAATTACATCCCTAGAACATTCATCCGCCACAAGGCAGGCACCCTTCAGAACAACCTTATAATAATTTTCGGGCTTGCGATGCTCTTTCCCCGGCGGTGGCCCGTCCTTCACATGCTTCTCAGCATCCAGCTTGCCCCAGTGCACCTTAGCACGGGCAAGGGCCCTACGGGCACCTTCAATGTAGACGAAGTGCTTGATGACTTTGAGCCACGGACAGGCCTCCACCAGCCGCCACACCAGCCCGAAATAGCTCCCAGGCAGAGCCCCTCCAGGCCACAGCCGAACTATGAGGCTCTTCATGGCCTGTTCGGCCGCCTTGTGGAGCTCGACCAGTTGCTTCAGCTGGTCGCTCAGGGGCACGGGGTGTCTGGCCTCAGCATACTGAGACCAGAACACCTTCTCTGTCGAGCTGCCCTCCTCGGCTCGATAGAATGCGGCGGCATCGGACACACTCCGGGGAAGATCTGCGAACGCTCCTGGAGAGCTCCGGATTCGGTTAAGTAACAAGTAACTCACGTTTATGTGTTTGCTTTGCATGAAGAAGGCCTTAACCGCCGCTATCTTCTTCGCCTCATCCAACTCCTGGAGGGTCTACTGGGATTCGGCCTTGGCAGACTTGGCATTTTCAATAGCTACCGCGAGCTCGGACGCTCGCGTCTTTGAGTCAAGCTCCAAACTCTCATGTTTTTCCATGAGAGCCCGGAGCTCTTGCCGTACCTTGCCAACCTCGGCCTCATACTTCTCCCGCTCGGTGTGCTCCGTGGCCGCCTTCTTCTCAGTGTCGACCAGCGCTTGCTTAAGGGTCGCCACCTCAGACATGGCCCCTACAATAGCCACGATAATCCTGTCATTTTTTGCAATTGCACCTTTTTATATATATTTAAACAAGGTATTTCTTACCTTCATTGTCCTCGAGCTGCTTCTTGGCACGCCCGAGCTCTTGCTCGGACCGCTCAAGGTTCTACTTTAGCATGTCCACTTCCGTAGTCAGTGCGGCGGATGCCAGCAGCGAAACCTGCATACGCATATTGACTCCTTTTTGTTAGACTCCTGCGAATTTTATTTGATCCTCTATTCGGGTTTTCTTCCCGAACACCAAACAGAGCATCAGGGGCTACTGTCTATGCGGTAATATTATTTACACATTCTTTACTTACCTCAAAGCCTGTTAGAAGGCTAGTACAAGCTTCAGTCAGTCCGCTCTTAGCGGACTGAACCTTCTGGACCACCGCACTCATAATGGTGCGGTGCTCCTCGTCGATGGAGGCGCCTTGGAGTGCCTCCAACAGATTGTCTGGTGCCTCCGGTTGGACGGGGGTCACAGGCACGGAGGGCTTGCTCCTCTTGGAAGGAGATCCCCCGCCGGACTCCGGAACCTTTGAAGGTTCCAGAGCGGTGTCCGGCCTAGAGCCGGACTTGGAGCCCTGGGGGGTTTCATCCCCTTTACTCCTGGAGTCCGGGAGGTCGCCTTGCGGCGCCTCCAGGACCACCTCCTCCCGGCTTGGAACCTGTTGGGACAACACTTTGGTGTCGTCCGTAGGGCGGGGGGAGGAAGCCGTCGGAAGCGAGTTCACATCCGACGAGTCCAGTGAGCCACTCGACAACGCGTCGAGCCGGCCTAGGGGTGGGGATGAGATGCCCCTTTTCGGGAAGCCGGTACGCAATGTCGTTAGACAAGTATCCGGCCTTCCTCAGTTTTTTGATGTGTCCCTCCGTGACGGAGGAGACCATCCACTTGCCTCCCGCTCCGGACATGGCTGGAGAAGGTTGAGGTGGGGAGTGCGGACTTGGGCGCTAGAGCTCGAGTGCGCGAGAATGGATAAGCAAGGGAGGAAGAAGGCATAGATGAAAAGGTGGATCCTTATCCCCTTATATGGGTGGACGCAACTACGTGTCCCCACCAGCCTGGTGAAACTCGCTTATCTCCAAGCGCCGTAATCAATGGCGCGGTTGGGTTACCCATGCCCGTATTGATGAGAATCTCGGAATAAGGGGAAATGATCGCTGCTTTAACAAGACGTGCCAAGGGAACCGCCTCGCATGACGCGCTGAGGTGGGATAATGAAACGACTCGGATAAAGGCTTGGCCATGGTGTGTCACACTACGGAATACGTCAGCAGATTAGATTTGTGTAAATATTATTCTCTCTATGGCAATATGTGGAAACTTATTTTGCAGAGCCGGACACTATCTTTGTGTTCAAAATCTTCTATGAAGTACTTGGAGGAGGAACCCGCCTTGCAATGCCGAAGACAATCTGCGTGCCAGACTCGTCGTCATTGAAGCTTGGTTCAGGGGCTACTGAGGGAGTCCTGTATTAGGGGGTGTCTGGATGGCCGGACTATACCTTCAGCCGGACTCCTGGACTACGAAGATACAAGATTGAAGGCTTCGTCCCGTGTCCGGAAGGGACTTTTCTTGGCGTGGAAGGCAAGCTTGGCGATACGGATATGTAGATCTCCTACCATTGTAACCGACTTTGTGTAACCCTAACCCTCTTTGGTGTCTATATAAACCGGAGGGTTTTAGTCCATAGGACAACATACACAACAACAATCATACCATAGGCTAGCTTCTAGGGTTTAGCCTCTCCGATCTCGTGGTAGATCTACTCTTGTACTACCCATATCATCAATATTAATCAAGCAGGACATACGGTTTTACCTCCATCGAGAGGGCCCGAACCTGGGTAAAACTTTGTGTCCCTTGCCTCATGTTACCATCCGGCCTAGACGCACAGTTCGGGACCCCCTACCCGAGATCCGCCGGTTTTGACACCGACAGTGGCCATCAACCTCGGGCGCCACCAGCGTGAGCTGGATAAAGCGAAGGTTGAGGCCTCCCTTGCAGCCTTCCGTGAAGCCTGCTCCCGAGCTCTGGAGGAGGCTCGTGAAGCTGAACGCCGCCGTGAGGCTGTTGAGAAGCGTGCGTGGGAGCTCCACACCTGGAGTGCATCCCTCGAGCAGCAAGTGGAGGCACGCAAGACCGCCCTCGCGACACTAAGGGGGATGCCTGCCGAGGAAGATGAGGTCCGGAAGCACGAAGAGGCGCTGGCTCTGGAAGTCGTGGAGCACAGCCTCGAGCTTGAGCAACTGGAGACGAGGGAGCGTCAAGTTGCCCAAGCGGAGTATGCCGTCGGGACTCGCGAGGCACGAGTCCAGGAGGAAGTAGACCGCCGGGTGGCTGAGGTTCGTGCGGATCTTGAAGGTTAGCACGCCTTGAAGCTGAAGCTTGCGGGAACTATGGCAGCGGGCAGGACCGCCGCTGTCGGGCCCAGGTCAGATGAGGCGGAGAGGCGCGAGGAGGCCACAGCCGCTGCCCTGGTCACGGTGCAGGCGCACTTAGCCTCCGCCCGGGCCGAGCTTCTTTCTCTTTAGAGGCGGGTTGACGACACCGAGGCCATCGTGCGACGAAATAGGGAGGAAGTGCTTCAACGGCGGACGCTGGAGTGCGAGCATGCCCCCATGCTTCAGGGTCTCCGGAGCAGGGTTAATGCCGGCCTGGGCTTCATTTGTGACGAGAATGCACCGCCTCCCCACTCGGGTGACTACGCCAGTCACCTGACCTTCTTCACCAACGTGGTGACGCGCCTGGAAGCCCGGTCTAACAGGGCTCGCCAACTCGTCGAGGAGAGAAGTCGCAGTCTACTTGGGTGCGCGTTCTCCCGCCTCTTCAACCACCTCTGCAACATTGACCTCGACTTCGATTTTCACGCAGCTATCGCTCCCGTGCAGGCAGCCATCCGGGGCGACTTGGCGCGGTGGGTTGATGACCACGTGGATGCGCTGGTCGCGGCCTTCGCTTCTGACGACGACGGGGTTGTGGTTGCGGTGGATGCAGGCGACGTGGTTGATGACGGCGTCGTCGACGCTGGCGAAGGCGGAGGCAACGCCAGCGATGGTGATAGTGACGCCAGTGGTGCATCTATGGATGGCATGGGGGATGCGGCTAGCAACATATCCGGCTGATTCGATGTTATTTATCCTGTAAAAACTTGGGCGTGGCCCTAGGAGACTGTAAGAGCATTTTGAGAGGGGGAGCCCCTCATGTAAACAATAGCAGCCTTTATCCTTTTGCGCTAAATTGAGTTCGCGTTTTCGTGAGCTTTAGCACGCCGGGATAAGGGTGTCGTTATGGTTTTACCTGAGCTTTGGCAAGCCCAAACTAGCCTGAGGGATTGCAGGTTGTTGAGGAGCCCCTGATGCATCTGTCGCCGCGCCCGAGAGGGTCGTGTGACAAGCGAGCGGGCGCCACGGCTCGACATGCGTGTGGTTCGTGTGCTTCATGCTTAGCCCGGCTCGTGAGGGGGGAGCGACTGGCGTGAATTACAAAATAAGGCAAGAACGAGGCTGTGAGAAATAACTCGAACGAGAAAAGGCATCCCCCCGCGCGCATCAAATGAAAACTTGACTTCAACTTAAATCCAAATCCAGAAGGCAAGGTTACAGAAAAGAGATCCAAAGCAAATGGCCGCGTCCGGCGCCTAGTCTAGTCTTCGACGTCTTCTCACCAGCACAGAGCTAAGTGCTGCCACTGGGCGTGGGAGGGAGCCACCGAGGCCCGAGGGCGGCTCTCCGGAGACTCCAGGGCGTGTACAGCCCCACTCATTGTTACATGAGAGTGTCACGGGCGGCTATCTTCACAGGCACTAGGCCTTGCTGCATAGGAACCCGCCTTTCTTCATATCACCAGGCGAGGGCCCCGCCTTGCGCCACCCTCTACCACCGCTGGGTCGACCGGAATCCTAGACGGCCCAGCGAGGGCAGAGGGGACACCAACGGCGCCCTCGGTGACCACGGGTCCTCTGCCGGGGGAAGGGTCGCGGTCGCCACCCTGGTAGAGGGCCTACCTCCGGGTGTTGCCTTGTCCCCCGCGACTCAGGGAGGGGCCTTGCTCCTGCCCCCTTCCGCGCAGCCCCCAGCCGGTTTCCCCTATCGGGGCAGGCATTGCCGTGCCGGAGCCACCATTTGGTGCTGGAGCCTGGTTCATCTGTGACTCATGATAAGCATGAGCTTGCTCCTGAGGGATTAGTGGTACCATGTATCCGTCGTCGACGGCACGGTTGGCGGGGCTCTCCAGCAGCTCTTGGAAGGCTTCAGCTCCCAATGCCTGCTCCTCCCACGAGCCGGGGTCGCCCTCCGGCGTGTACTCCTGGTCCATCATGCGGGGCACATAGGCTTCCGGGGCTGTCACCCCAAACATCTCACCATAGTGCCCCATGCTCCACGTCACCCGACCCAGCGCGACATCCTGAGGGTCATAGCGTGATGTAACACCCACGATGCGGCTATATCTCCCATGTGTCGGAGCACGACTTAGAGGCATAACTGCATTGTAGGCATGTCACAATAGGGGTAATCTTTACACATCCCATGTACTGAATAAGATAGGGATACAGAGTTGGCTTACAATCGCCACTTCACAATACATGAATAAAGCATTACATCATCCAAAATACAATCAAGGTCCGACTACGGAACCCAAAATAGAAGAAGACCACCCCTAATGCTAGATCCTCGATCGCCCCGACTGGGCTCCACTACTGATCAACTGGAAACGAAACAACACAATGAACACGATCTTCATCGAGCTCCTTGAGGGAGTCCTGGATTAGGGGGTGTTCGGATAGCCGGACTATACCTTCAGCTGGACTCCTGGACTATGAAGATACAAGATTGAAGACTCCGTCCCGCGTCCGGAAGGGACTTTCCTTGGCGTGGAAGGAAAGCTTGGTGATACGGATATGAAGATCTCCTACCATTGTAACCGACTCTATGTAACCCTAACCCTATCCGGTGTCTATATAAACCGGAGGGTTTTAGTCCGTAGGACGATATACACATCAACAATCATACCATAGGCTAGCTTCTAGGGTTTAGCCTCTCCGATCTCGTGGTAGATCTACTCTTGTAATACCCATATCATCAATATTAATCAAGCAGGACGTAGGGTTTTACCTCCATCGAGAGGGCCCGAACCTGGGTAAAACTTCGTGTCCCTTGCCTCCTGTTACCGTCCGACCTAGACGCATAGTTCGGGACCCCCTACCCGAGATCCGCCAGTTTTGACACCGACATTGGTGCTTTCATTGAGAGTTCCTCTGTGTCGTCGCCATCAGGAAGGATGCCTCGCCCCGTCTTTAAAGACGGCACCGTTGCTAAGGGAGCTTTGGCTGTCGGCCAAACCCTCCAGTTAGGTGGCTTTCTTATGAACGCCTGTTCGGCTTCTGCGCCGACAATGACCTCTCGAGCCATCGAAAACAATCTTCATGTCAACTCAGAACTCGCCGAGTAGTTAGATCCAATAGAGCTTTCCTCCATAAACGAGCTCTTGGATCGCTTCGCCGCCCTGGGAGTCACTACGGATTACGACCAGATTGGGCCTAAAATCGATCTGAGAGAGATTAACTCTCCCCAAGTCACCCATCACATTGCTGTGGTAGAGGGACAGTGCAGCGACCCTTCATCTATCTTAAGGACTCGCTATGTCCGGATCCCCGCGGAGGGGAGCATATCACTCAAGACCTGAAGTTAGAGTCAGGCGACGGGCTGGATTCATTAGACAACATCCAGGAATCCAAATTGTCGAGTTCAGAAATTCCTCGGCCTCTGAGCCTTAGTTGGGGTGAGGCTTTGGATTTAATTCCACCCACCCACCCCAACATAAGCGACCTATCCGAAATCAGGCAAGAACCCGATGAAACAGTACATCATTACTGGGCCAGATTCCTCCTGGTTAAGAACAGGCTAAGGGACTGCCGCGAGGAAGACGCAATCTCAATCTTCTACAAGAATTGCACGGACAAGGGAATACTCAACGCCATAAGTCGCCGTGATATTACATGCTTCGCTGACTTGGCGTCCATTGTATGAAAGTACTATGCAATGGAAAGCGCCTGGAAAACCGAAATAAAATTTTGGGACAATCCGGACCTCAATACAAACCCAGTCCGAAATAAAAGGGTGCATCATCACCAGTCACCCGGGTCGAGCACTAAAAACCAAAAACCCTCTACAGGGCATGGAACCGTACTAGAATGGTGGCTTAATGGACCCTGTAAAATTAACAGTACAGAGGACGCCACACCAACTCACAGCCTCAGAGCATGTTGGATACTCCGGCAGGTGGCCAAAATTGGTGAAAATCTCCTAATTCCGGAGGCCACAGAAAGCCACCCCAGAGACACCAATACGGTATTAACAGTCTTCAAGACTTTCACATCAAATAATATGCGAAAAAGGACACTCCGCAGCCTTGCCAAAGTCTACCAAGTAGCAACAATAAACCCATGGAGTGACACGGCTATTACCTTTAACGCCAGTGATGAACCTAAATTCCGAACAACCCGAGCACCAGCCGCATTGGTCCTCAGTCCAATAGTGGATGGCTTTCGTCTTACCAAGGTACTCATGGACGGCGGCAGCGGATTGAACCTCATTTACGAGGAGACTCTTCAAAAAATGGAAATAGACTGGAACCGCATTGAGAGAAGCAGCACAACCTTTAGAGGAATAATCCCCAGTCGGGAAGCGCACTGTACAGGAAAAATCACACTAGATGTGGTGTTCGGCACGCCGGATAATTACAGGTCCGAAGAGGTCACGTTCTAGGTGGCTCCGTTCAGCAGCGGTTATCACGCTCTGCTAGGGCGAGAAGCGTTTACAATCTTCCAAGCAATACCCATTACGGGTTAATGAAGCTCAAGATGCTTGGGCCTAACGGGATCATCACTCTCGCTAGTGATCCGGACATAGCACTCCGCGCCGAAAACAAAACAGCCGCACTGGCCCTCGAGGCATTATCTGAAGCCCTAGCGGCTGAGGAGTTGACTACGCTGCGCTCTATGGTGAATAGGGACGATGTGGTACTCGACAAAAGATCCAAGTCCACCTCCTTTAAACCGGCGGACGAAATAGTCAAATTCCAAGTCCATCCAACGGACCCCAATAAAACAGCTTCCATCGGGGCACAGCTAAACCCTGATGTCGACGCCGCATTGCGAGAGTTCCGACGAGAGAACTGGGACATTTTCTCCTGGCACCCTTCAGACATGCCAGGAATCCCACGAAGGCTGGCCGAGCACAGCTTAAATATCCAAACAGGATTCAAACCTGTCAAACAGGCTCTTCGGCGTTTTTTCGAACCTAAGAGACATGCCATGGGAGAGGAGCTAGCAAAGCTATTGGAGGCCGGATTCATCAGAGATATAAAACATCCGGACTGGCTAGCAAACCTGGTGATGGTACCGAATAAGGACAAATCCTGGCGCCTGTGTGTTGATTTCAAAGACCTGAACAAGGCTTGCCCAAATGATCCCTTCCCCCTCCCCTGCATCGACCAAATTATCGATGCTACCACAGGACACAATTCATTGTGTTTCCTCGACGCATATTCTGGCTACCATCAAATCAAGATGGCAGAACCAGACCAAGCCGCAACGGCATTTATCATACCATACGGGCCATTCTGCTTCAACACGATGCCCTTCAGGCTCAAAAACGCCGGCGCAACATATCAGCGCATGATTCAGACATGTTTGGCAAGCCAGATCGGCAAAACAGTGGAGGCGTATGTAGATGATGTGGTCATCAAAACAAGACATGTTGAATCTCTAGTAGACGACTTGAGGCTCACATTTGATAACCTCCAAACATACAACATCAAGCTCAACCCGGAAAAATGCGTTTTCGGTGTTCCAGCCGGAAAGCTCTTGGGCTTCATTGTATCTGGTAGAGGAATTGAAGCAAACCCAGCCAAGATCCGAGCTCTATCGCAACTGGATATCCCAAAGGACCTCAAACAAATACAAAAGTTAACCGGATGCATGGCGGATCTAAGCCGCTTTATCTCCCACTTGGGGAAGGCCCTACCCCTTTACCGCCTCCTTCGGCGCACTGAACAATTCAAATGGATGAACGCAGCCACGGCCGGACTAGACGAAATAAAAGCCATACTGGCAACAAACCCAGTCCTGGCCGCGCCAAACATTGGCGAACCAATGCTATTATACATTGCAGCAACACATCAGGTTGTAAGCGCAGTGCTCGTCGTCGAACGGGAAGCGGACGGACACAAATTCCCCCTTCAAAAGCCGGTCAATTATGTGTCCACTGTCCTCACTCCCTGCAAATCACGATACCCGCATTATCAAAAGATTGCATACGCGGTATTCATGGCATCCCGGAAGCTACGACACTACTTTCAAGAGTGTTCAATAACAGTAGCCTTGGAAGTACCACTTAACGATATTATAAACAACCGTGACGCAACGGGCCGGATTGCGAAATGGGCCATCTTGCTCTTCCCGTTTGACATAACTTATAAGCCACAACGAGCCATCAAGTCACAAGTCTTGGCCGACTTTGTCGCAGAATGGACGGAGGCCGAACTCCCTAAAGAGTACGGCTCATATTCAAATTGGATCATGCATTTCGATGGCTCCAAGATGTTGGCCGGACTGGGGACTGGCATCGTTTTGACGTCCCCCATAGGAGACACAGTTCAATACCTACTACAGATTAAGTACACGGACTCCAACAATGCAGCCGAATATGAGGCCCTTTTACATGGTCTCCGGATGGCAGTATCCATGGGCATCCAACGCCTAGAGGTGCGCGGGGACTCAAACCTCACAATATCCCAAATAAATGGAGACTTCCATGCCAAGGATCCAAAAATGGCAGCTTACCACAACACCGTCCTAAAAATGTCAGCTCGGTTCGAGGGGCTTGAATTTCACCATATAGCCCGGGAAAATAATCAGGCGGCAGATGTCCTGGCACGCATCAGCGCAAAACACGATGTAGTCCCCCCAACATCTTCTTGGAAAGGTTGTTCAAGCCATCCGTAGCATGGGAAGGGGAGCCAAACAATACCAGCCCGGACCCAACCGCACTGCCGAACACCGACCATTCTGACACAATCGGAGGCTCTACCAATGAAATAACACCTTGAACCCACGTAATAATGGCCGTCATCGCCCCGTGGACAGAACCATTCCATGCCTACCTTACTAGGCAGGAACTCCCCGAGGACCAAAATGAGGCATGCTGCATAGTGCAGTGATCCAAAGCCTACAGAGTCCACGAGGGAGAGCTTTATAAGAAAAGCACTACCAGAGTCCTTCAAAGGTGCATCTCCGAAGAGGAGGGGCGGAATCTCCTGGCTGAAATTCATGCCAGACTCAGCGGTCATCACGTTGCAGCCCGGTCCTTTGTAAGCAAGGCCTTCCGTACAGGCTTTTATTGGCCGACGGCCCGAGCAGACGCTCAGGACTTAGTCCAACGATGCACCGGTTGCCAGCTCTTTGCAAACCAAAGCCATATGCCACCCACCGCCCTCCAAACCATCCCTATTACTTGGCCCTTCGCGGTCTGGGGGCTTGACATGGTTGGACCCCTTAAAGGCGGAACCCACAAGCAAAAATACTTACTGGTCATGGTGGATAAGTTTACCAAATGGATAGAAGCCAAGCCTATTAAGACGGCCGAATCCGGACCGGTGATAGACTTTATATCCGGGGTTGTACACCGTTACGGCGTCCCCCACAGCATCATCACTGATAACGGCACGAACTTCACGGTCGACGAGGTAAAACTCTGGTGCAAAAACATGGGCATCAAGCTCGATTATGCTTCCGTCTATCACCCACAAACTAACGGCCAGGTTGAACATGCAAATGGTCTTATCATGAGCGGCATCAAACCCAGATTAGTGCGGTCCCTCAAGGAATCTAACACGCACTGGGTAGAGGAGCTCGACTCCGTACTCTGGGGGCTGCGGACCACGCCGAATCGCACCACCGGATACACACCATTCTTTATGGTGTACGGTGCAGAGGCAGTTTTGCCTTGCGACATAATTCATGACTCACCTCGAGTGCGCATGTACGAAGAAAGAGAAGCCGAGCTCGATCGGCAGGACAGCTTGGACGCATTGGAGGAGGAGCGTGACGTGGCAAAAGCCCATTCCGCATTTTATCAACAGCAGGCTTGAAGATACCAGAGCAGAGAAGTACGGGCCAAAAATTACAACGTTGGCGAATTAGTTCTACGACTACCGGACAAGAAAAAGGACAAACTCAAGCCCAAGTGGGAAGGTCTCTTCATAATTGACCAAGTCCTGACTGGTGGAGCGTACCGCCTGCGGGATGCATCGGATAACCGACTCGAGCCAAACCCATGGAACACATCCCGTCTCCGAAGATTCTATGCCTAGCGCCGGACTCTGTGTTCGTCTCCTTCCTCTATCCATTTTTTTATATATTTTCTATCTTACATTTCTCTTTTCTCTCTCTCTCTCTCTCTCTCTCTCTCTCTCTCTCTCTCTCTCTCTCTCTCTTATAGCCTCTAAAGGCTCATAAAGTGACGCGCTACCCGTGCTCATTAAACCTGGGGGCTTCTTTAAACAGAAGCTTATTGATACGGGCTTCATGCCCAACACATGTGTCACACTTCCGCATGTACCTTTTCTTCACCATTATATGCATCGATATGACTTATGTTTTGGCCAAGCTGGGTTGCCTGGCTCCTGTGCTTACCCCTACATTCCCGATTGTTCGGCTAGGTGGTAAAGGGAGAACCTTTGCGATTGTTACTGCTGGGTCAGCCGGATGTGTACCTCAGACTGGGTGAAGCCGAAAGCTAGCGTTCTTAAGGGAATATTCGGTCGATGAACTAAAGATGATCTTCTTTTATTTTTATCTATACGCCCCAGATGTTTTTCCCGTGTTTCTTTTCGCAGCATGGACATGCACCTTAGGGCATGCCTCCCAGGGAAAGGAACCCCTAACGGAACTATTCTCCCTAGAAGATGTTTCTTACTAACCATGTAATATAACATACCTAGTCGGGCACTTGTCTGTTCACGACCTAATGACCCCTACGCCTGGTCTCCATGCATTCCCCGATTCCTATATAACTGCATGGGAATTCGGACACACTCCAGACCGTCAGGTCCCAAGGCTGAAGCGAAAAGGTCGGCCATGACAAATGATCTACAATCCGGCTAGAATGCATTATAAATGTCAATTAAATTACATAGTCATTTTGACTGGTTGTATTCCTCTTTAATACCATCTAACAGGCTGTCTAATTTACAATCCTGCTGGGAATACTTTGCGGCCAACTCTACTTGGTCGTATACTAAGCTTACAGGGATCTCCTTCCCATCGGGCCCTACAAGACCGACCTCGGCCATGTGGTTGGGGTCAGCCTTTGCGTACCGCGTCTTCACCATGCCCCAGGCCTCCCTAGCGCCTTGACGGTAGGCTGATATCTTCCACAATCAGAAGCGCCGCCGTGCTCCCTTTAGCTTCTCTGCAAGCTCTCCATCACCACAGGGCCTGGGCGACGCCTCGCATCGCCTGCCGAACTCGATCGAGCAGTTGCGAGAGCTCGGGAAGAAGGTCACCTGTAAAACCGGGCATCTCCTCTGCAGGACGACCTATTAGCACACCTACAGACATTGCTCTGTTAGTCGACTTCCCCGCCAAACTTTATCTCAAAAGGTTCGTTCAAGCACTTACTAAATATGCCGCGCCGAAGCCGCTGATTCTCCTTCACGGAGTCTGACAGCTGGGCACGAACGTCGTTCAGCTCGACGCCCAGCTTGGTGTTGGCATCTTGGAGATTGTTCTTCTCCCCCATCACCTTTAGCAGCACCCTCTCACCAACCTTTAGCTGGCGTAGGAGGTGTTGCCTTTCCGGATTAAATCCAGCGCCATCTGCAATTTCATTTGTCAGATTCGCACCAAAGCCGTGCTTCGCAAAATACTTATCTTTCGAAGTGTATATTACCAGAGGGGGTCTCCTTAGGCTCCCCTGCCGCGGCTAGTGCGGCCTCTAGTTGGGCTTTGCACTCTTCCAGCTCCTTGGACAGTAGGGAATTCTTTTCCGTAAGAACTTGCATATCAAATGATCCTTAAATCAGTTATTCTAACTGTTTCAAGTCTTGGGGGCTACTGCTATATATAATTACCAAAATTTTCTTACCCGTATGTCTTTTACATATTGCTCCGTGGCTCTGGCTAGACCATTTTGAGCGGCATGGAGGTGCGCATCTCCCGAGTTGAAGGCATCTAACACCCCTTGGGAGAAACAAGTGTCACGAAGAATTGTCCGGTGACGCCTGTGGTTCATGGCACTCTCCACCTCAGAGTTGGTGGCAGACAACCCGTCCACATCCTCCGTCGGAGGAGCGTCTGGTGCGCGCCTTGCGTTCGCCTCCGCTTCCGGACCAGGCTTTGGAGCCTGGCTGGTGGAGGCGCGATCGGCAGCCTCTCCGGGTATAGTCCGGCGAGGTCTCTTAGTCCTGAAGAGAGCACGAGCGTTAATGTGCCTCGAAGGTATAACACCTGGGATAAGGGGGCACGCCATACCTTTGCGCTGACGCCTCGGTCCGGACTGCACTTCTTTTCGGCCCACGGGGCCCTACAGCCCCTCATTGGCTTGTCGCCGCAGGTTCGGCCTTCCGCCTTAAAAACCTCCCCTGCAAAGTTCGGTTGCAATCAGGAAACTGAACACGAGTGGGCGAACACCTATTCGGGGTACTGGGACTTCGATCTCAGGTACCTGGGGCGCCAGGGTTAGCCCTGGGTAATCTTCTGTAATGGCCACCAAGGCATTGTCCTCGCTCAATTGATGGAACACTCCATCAATCAGCTCCACAGATATGTCCGGATCCTCTTGAGAGGCCGGGTCGAGGGACCGTCCTGGGTTCTCGGGTTGTGGAGGAGGGCTGCTTATTTCCTTAACAACCCGGTGCAGTTCCTGCGTTAAAGTCGTCAGACTGAATATTTAACAATGGGAATACAAAACGGATGGACAAGTATATACGGCCGCTTACCCAGCTCGGGGGATTGTGCATGGAGAATCCACCGTGAGGGTTGATGCGGAGAAATTCCTCCTCTTCTCCCTTACACAAAGTGGACAAGATCTTTAGTAGTGGGTGGCGTCGTCCTCCCCGTTGAATTCCCACATGGGGTGGCTTCTATACTGAAGCGGCTACACCCCCCGCATAATGCATTCGGCCATAACCCCGATCATGGTTAGTCCAGAATGGGCTAACAATCTTATTCGTCCCATCAGGTAAATGATGTCCCTGTCACTTTCCCTCTGAGGGCTCCGTGGCCGCCAGCTTAGGCGCTTCTTGAAGGGAGCACTGTTGAATTCAGGGAGGCTGATCCGGACAGGATCCGGCAGCGAGACGTCTTCTATATAGAACCATTCCGAGGGCCAGTCTTCGGACGCCTTCTTTGGGGTTCCGGACAGATATCCGGTCCCGGCGATGCACCACACTTCGGCTCTGCCCACTTGATACATTGACCCCTTCTTGGAACGGGGCACGAGGCAAAATAGCTCTTCCACAGTCCGAAATGAGCTTCAACACCCAAGAACAGCTCGCAGAGGGCTACAAAGCCCGCGATATGCAATATTGAGGCAGGCGTGAGATGATGTAGCTGGAGGCCGTAGAACTCCAGCAGCCCCCGGAGAAATGGGTGGATTGGAAATCCGAGCCCCCTTATTAAGTAAGGGACAAGGCACACCCGCTCTCCTTTGGAGGGATTAGGGGCATTCTCTGCTTGCTCTCCGCCGTTGTAGACGGCGAGACCGGATCGAACCGGCACCATATAGGCCGGGGGGAGAAATCCCTTGGTCTGGAGCGTCACTAGCTCGCTATGCAGGGTGGAACATCTCTCCCAATATCCAGGCTTAGGGCTGGAACGGCGAGGGGAGGAGTTGCGACGGCTGGCCATGGTGGAATGGACCTTTGTCGGATGCGCTCTGATGAACACTCGCGGAGGGGAGAAGGTGTGGATTGGATCTAAATCCCCGTCCCCTTAAATAGGGCAGCTCATTTACGCGGCTAGGGGTGTGAATGTAAAAATACTCAGACTTTTCATATTCGTTTGACATGTGGGAAGCGGCCATTATTGGGCGTAGAAGCCAATGAGCACAACATCTACAAGAAACCGGACTTTATTCAAACAGGTACACGGAATTTGGAGGAGAACCTACCTTGCAATGCCGAACACAATCTGCGCGCCGGACTCATCGTCATTGAAGCCTGGTTCGGGGGCTACTGAGGGAGTCCTGGATTAGGGGGTGTTCGGATAGCCGGACTATACCTTCAGCCGGACTCCTGGACTATGAAGATACAAGATTGAAGACTCCGTCCCGCTTCCGGAAGGGACTTTCCTTGGCGTGGAAGGCAAGCTTGGCGATACGGATATGAAGATCTCCTACCATTGTAACCGACTCTATGTAACCCTAACCCTATCCATTGTCTATATAAACCGGAGGGTTTTAGTCCGTAGGACGATATACACATCAACAATCATACCATAGGCTAGCTTCTAGGGTTTAGCCTCTTCGATCTCATGGTAGATCTACTCTTGTACTACCCATATCATCCATATTAATCAAGCAGGACGTAGGGTTTTACCTCCATCGAGAGGGCCCGAACCTGGGTAAAACTTCGTGTCCCTTGCCTCCTGTTACCGTCCGTCCTAGACGCACAGTTCGGGACCCCCTACCCGAGATCCGCCGGTTTTGACATCGACACTCCTCCTTGAGCTCGGTTGCGTCACCCGCATGGTATCATCGTCACCTGCAAACTGGTGTTGG
The DNA here is from genome assembly GCF_002162155.2 of Triticum dicoccoides. Lineage (NCBI taxonomy): Eukaryota > Viridiplantae > Streptophyta > Magnoliopsida > Poales > Poaceae > Triticum > Triticum dicoccoides. The sequence goes on along the minus strand of NC_041384.1, from coordinate 238,088,969 downwards.
AAGTAATCTGTGAGTCACAGGGACTCAGCAATCTCACACCCTGGCGATCAAGACTATTTAAGCTTATGGATAGGAAATATAGTGAGGTGGAGGTGCAGCAAGCACTAGCATATATGGTGTCTCACTTAAGCAAAAGAGAGCGAGAAGAGAAGCAAAGCACGGTCGTGAACTACAAGTGATCAAGAAGTGATCCTGAAACTACCTACGTTCAAAACATAACACAAGAACCGTGTTCACTTCCCGGACTCCGCCGGAAAGAGACCATCACGGCTACACACGCGGTTGATGCATTTTAATTAAGTTAAGTGTCAAGTTTTTTACAACCGGATATTAACAAATTCCCATCTTCCCATAACCGTGGGCACGGATTTCGAAAGTTCAAAACCCTGCAGGGGTGTCCCAACTTAGCCCGTCACATGCTCTCACGGTCAACGGAGGATATTCCTTCTCCCAGGACGACCCGATCAGGCTCGGAATCCCGGTTACAAGACATTTCGACAATGGTAAAACAAGACCAGCAAAGCCACCCGAATGTGCCGACAAATCCCGATAGGAGCTGCACATATCTCGTTCTCAGGGCACACCTGATTGTCCAAACTTCCGGTAGGCCAACCCAGAGTTCCCCCTGGTGGCCACCGGCGGCTGACAGGTTGGACCAACACTTAGAGGAGCACTGGCCCGGGGGTTTAAAATAAAGATGACCCTTGAGTCTACAGAACCCAAGGGAAAAAGGCTTAGGTGGCAAATGGTAAAACCAAGGTTGGGCCTTGCTGGAGGAGTTTTATTCAAAGCGAACTGTCAAGGGGTTCCCATTATAACCCAACCATGCAAGGAACGCAAAATCAAGGAACATAACACCGGTATGACGGAAACTAGGGAGGCAAGAGTGGAACAAAACACCAGGCATAAGGACGAGCCTTCCACCCTTTACCAAGTATATAGGTGCATTAAATTAAACAATATATATAGTGATATCCCAACAATAATCATGTTCCAACAAGGAACAAACTTCATCTTCACCTGCAACGCTATAAGAGGGGCTGAGCAAAGCAGTAACATAGCCAAACAACGGTTTGCTAGGAAAGGTGGGTGAGAGGCTTGACATGGCAATATGGGAGGCATGATATAGCAAGTGGTAGGTATCGCGGAATAGCAATAGAGTGAGCAACTAGCAAGCAAATATAGAAGTGATTTCAAGGGTATGGTCATCTTGCCTGAGATCCCGCAAGGAAGAAGAACGAGTCCATGAAGAAGACAAACGGACGAAGTCGAACGGATCCTCACAACTCCGGAATGGAACCGAAGCTAACGAGGGAAACCACCTGGAAAGAAGCAAACAACATAGTAAACAACCATCACATAACATGGCATGATGCATGTCCGGTTTAAATATGCATGGCATGGCAAAGTGCACAAACAACTCTACAAGTTAAGTGGAGCTCAATATGCAACGAGTTGCATACTGACGAAACACCACGTCAATTATTTAGTTCTCTCCCATTTAGGTACCCAACAATATTAAATGTTGTTAAACATGGCAAGAAATAAAGCAAAAGTAAACTACACAATCTAAGCAATTTAAATGGAGCCGGAAACAACAACAACAACAATTCTAGTAAAACCCCATATGCATTTAGAAAATTGGTGCAACAACAAAGTTAAACATTTAAATGTTATTATCATGATGTGGAGGACATGTTCAAGATTATGCAATTTTAATGAAAATGTTGATAAGAGCATTATGAAGCATTTGTCACCATGGTGGAAAGAAAGGGTGCCACGGCAACGAATCCGAAAATGATGCCACGACAACATATCGGTTCCGGTAGCTCATGGAGATACCGATGCAAAAGGAAAAGTGACGGAAGCGTGTCAAAAGATGGTGGGGTGATCCCGGTAACCAGGTGTCCCACGAGACGACGGTATGGCAACGGGGAACATGCAAGAAACAAGTCGGGCACGGTGCGAACGCGAGCATTTTATACAACACACAACATTTGTTCACGGGCGTCGTCTCGGTGGTTATACCTTCGAAGCGTGCGTTACGAAGCGGATCGGTTCGTAGAGGAAGTAGTCGTTCATGACCCTCGTGGAAGTTGCGGTACATGTTCGGGAAGCGGTAGAGATACGAGACTTCGACAACGGTCGTCGTACACGTTCCGAGGTCGTCGGTAGAGGTTCTCGCAATCTCGGCGACGGTAGTGGAACACGTTTTCGTAGGGGTTCAAGTCATCGGTAGCGGTACTTGATGAATCCCGAAATGGTCTTAGGCGTCTTCGCGCGTAGGGGTACTTGCCGTTTCCGCGTCGTCGGTCTTGCCGGTCCCGGACTCGGCAACGTAGTTGTACAAGAGCGTCATCAGACTTGTCTAATTCGAAGTCTTTGGGGGGGGGTCGGTGTTACTTGGCGCTTGCGGTATTGATAGCTCGAACGGGTACTTGGCGGGTCCAAGGTCTCCGACTGTAGTGGTTCTTGATGATACGGGTAGTCAAACTTGACGAAAAACGGGTCTCCTTGGGGACTTGATGCATCAGAATTCTTCGGGTTTGTAGTGGTACTTGGCGTTCAAAGTCCGGGTCTTGCGGGTGGTGTACTTTGTGCTTGCAGTTCTGATCTAGGGGTGCATGCGTCCACGGTGACACTACGTGGTGCAAAGAGGCGACGACTTGGGCAGTTTTGGCCCAGGACTCGGACAGCTTTTGTAGGAGCTCGATGGGGCTTGCTGCTGCTCGTTTCCTTCACCATGTGACAGACCGAAGGCGCAGCGACACTGGACGGCGAAGTGGATGTGCTACTGGTGCCCTGCGGAGGCAGCGAGGCTAGGGAGGCGCAGCAGCGAAGCAAGGCTCATGAGCGTAGGAGGAAGTCGCGGCGCTGGCGCACCGGGGCCCGGCTCCCTGGTGGTACTCCGGCGAAGGCGGCCGGAGCGTCGCTGGTCGACGGGCGCGACGCAGCTGCGGGCACCGGGAGGCGTGGCTCCGACGGGCAGGGCCGGAGACAAGCTGCAAAAGGGCGGTGAGGGGCTCGGCGACGGGGACACCTGAAACTGCTGCTGGTGGCGCTCGTGGCTATGGGGCGTGGAATCCGAGGTCAAAGGTAGGGCGCGGTGGAGGAACCAGGTGCGGCGTCGGCGAGAGGGTGCAGCAGCTGCTGCTGGCGGCGAGGTCGAGGCGGGTTGGTGGCGCCGAGGAGAAGCAGGAGGAAGGCCATGGCAGAGGAGGAGCGGCGCCGGGGTTTGGAGGAGGACGAGCGAGGGGATCTAGGGAAAGAAGTGGATCGGCGTGTGGAGCTCTCCCTCCTTTTCTGACTGCAGGTGCGGCGCAGGAGGAGGACGAAGGGCTCCTGCGTGTGAGGGGAAGGGTCGATGGGGAGAGGGAAGATGGGATCGGGCTTCCTGGCGGCGGCAGGGGAGAGATGGAGAGGAGGTGAATCGGGCTAGGGTTAGGATTAGGTGGGCTTTGGTACCAATGGGCCGGCGGGGCTGGTTGGGCTGCGGGGGAAGGATGGTCTGGACTCTCTCCTCCCTCTCTCTTTAAAAACTTATTCCTTTAATAGAAAAGAAATTAGAGAGAGGAAAATAAAGAGAGGGTTAGGGAAGGATTTTGAGCATGGGGATAATTTTCCAGAACTCACAAAAATATGCTTGTTCCGAGAAAATTAGAAAAGGACAGATCGAACGATAAGAATTCAAACTCATTTGAATTTAATTCAAATGGGTTTGAACTAGGACGAGGTTTTTGGAGTGACCAAAAATGTTGAAATTTTAGGTGTAGCTCTAGAAAATGTCGAAAGGATATAAGGCAAGGTTAGAGAGTCAACTCTTGAAGAAGAAAAGGCCAAGGGAATTAATATGCAAGTGTGTTAAAGCGAATTCCAAAAGAATGGAAATATTTATAATAGCTCCCTAACATCGGGAGGATATGTTATAAAGAGAATCACCATGTGAATTCCCTCGGTTTAAATGGACCGAAGATCCATGCAATTTATTCAGTTGAGTTTTAAAACGGGTTGCATGATGACATGATGCAATGCACATGATGCAAAGATGAATGCAACAGACCAAACAAATCACACAACGAATCTCGGAAACCCTGGAAGGCATCTGAAGCTCCGGTCTTGGGGCGTCACACGCGACGCCTCGCTGGGGTCGTGGGGGGCAACGCTCGTGCCCATTCTCATCAAAGGCGGCACGAGGGCAACGGCAGACCCTCGAGGTTTGAACACTGGGGTGCGCATGAAGGTTTTCTCCCTATCGATCCATGCCCTAGCTCACTAAGATCTCGCAGACGAACACGACGAACTCTCAACACAGAAAGACACAAGATTTATACTAGCTCGGGCCACTGTTGTGGTGTAATACCCTACTCTAGTGTGGTGGTGGTGGATTGCCTATTGGGCTAATGATGAATAGTACAAGGGGAAGAACAACCTCCGAAGGTCGAGGTGTTCTTGTGTTTTGTGAGCTTGTGTGTGTGAGGATCGGAATCAGCTGCCGACTTGTGATGGCGTCGGTCCGATGCCCTTCATGGTGGTGGCTAGTTCTACTTATATAGGCCTTGGTCCTCTCCCCAAATATTCAGCGGGAAGGGAGCCAACAACAACCAATTCTAAAGGCGACTGGTAGTATAAGCTCTCCTAGAAAAAGGTGGTCTTCGCCTGCAAAAGGCTCTGGTGATGACGCCGTCTCGAGCTCCATGGTGACCTCCGTCTTGCCGTCCTTCTGGTCATGGTCTCATTGCACCAATATGGAAATCTTTGCTTGATGCCTCGGTACTCCGCGCCTGCGCTTGCCCCCTTAGCACCAAAGAGGAAACAAGGACGCTGCGCGCGCTGGTGCCCGCCTGGTCTCGATCGTCATGGCTCACGTCACGAGGGGCCTCACGAGGTTTGCCTTGCCTTGATCTCTCCGCCCCTCGTGAGCCTGCCTGGTGAGGCCGCTCTTGAGGAGGTCTTGCGTCGTCCTCCCCGTGAGGCTTGGCCCCTCGCGAGGGTCTTGAATGTCTTGTCGATGAAGATGGGTCGTACGAACCTGCCAGCCCAGCCACGCCATGGGCCACAGGCAGGCAAGTCTGGGGACCCCCGTTCCCAGAATGCCGACAAGCACATGCTCCAGTGCACCCAAGCTGGTTGAAAAATCACATGTGTGTCCTCGGCTAAATTTCAAGGTCCCATGCCAGAAATGGGAATGAAATTCAAACATCTGGGCGTCATGGCTCGGTTGGAAACATTGAGAAACTTGGTTTTTTAATTCCTATAAATCTGAAACACGCATGAGAATCATGAAACTTGGCTTGGTGTCATGACATGGCACCAACATGTTGTGGTAAGAGTTACTCAAGTGGATTTCCTTCTTGCCCCCTTAGTTTTGCCCTTTGTTTCTTTGTTTCTTTTCTTCTTTTCGGTTACCTCTTGTAATCGTGTTGTTGTAACTGTTGCCTGCCTTTAATAAAGTTTTGAAATGCTGTGGGGGTTTTACCCCTCAGTTCACGGTCAAAAAAAACATGTTGTGGTAATTTTGCTGTCCGATTTGTGAAGGCGCACACATTAACAATCAACAAAGTCATTTTGGAACAATTGCTGTCACGTTACAATCAGAAACACAAGTATTACTGAAAAACCATGGGCGTTCTATTTACCATTTACGTGCTGCCACGCGTCCCCTTTTTTTATTATCTAGGAGGCGCCGTGCAGGGTAGCTATTTGAGTACGGGAGGTGTGCGGTCAGACCCCTGCGTGTGCTTATCGGGAGGAGAGCCCTTTGACCTCCATCTGCCGTCCACATCTCTCCCAAGGTCTCCATTAATTGCACCCAAGCCTCTGTTTAATGGTGTGGCAATGACTCACTCGACTAAGGTTTAAGAGAGAAAAAAGAAAATCTGAAAAGAAAATTTTGCACGGATCTTGATGTAAGATCCGACGGACCTATATAGCATCTGCTGCGACTTATAACAAGACCGATGAATATATATAAGGACGACGCGAGTGGATAATAATTGTCTTACATAATTAGGAAGATTATTAAAAAAGCCACATGCTGCTACGCCCGAAATACATAAGGGCAAAATAATAAGGAAGACGCATACAACGATCTGGCTCGCTGATCTCTACTTTCTTTATGCACTGCAGGTCGCGGAGAGTAGTTCTCGTGGCGGGCGATGATCTCTTTCATCAGTTTCATGTGCTTAATACGCTGCTTGGCAGCATCCATGGATTCCTCCACCAGCCTGTGGCACTCGATGCGGAGCATGGCATTCTCATCCATAAGTTTCTTGATGATGACGCCCGTCCTCTGCAACAAGGTAGCGGTCTCCTCCTCCTCCTTCGACCTTCCGGCGATCTTCGCCCTCAACAGGCCGCGCTCACCCCAGAGCTTCGCATTGCCCTCCCCGAGTTGCCAGATGACGCTGGTAGCCTCGTCCTACAACCTCGCCCAGCCGGAGATCTGATCCATCGCCTGTAAGAGTCCTCGCCTGCCCACGACAAATTTTCCCAGGCCGCCACGGTGCGGCGGCACCTCCGTGCTGCTTCAGCGGCACGGCGGGACATCTCTGCTGCTTCCGCAGCGTGGCCAGACCAGTCTGCTACATCGACGACGCGGCAGGACCTCCGTGCTGCTTCGGCTGCACGGTGGGACCTCTGTGCTACTACTGCTGCACGGCTGGACATGTCGGCTGCTTTCGTGGGGAGGTGGGACATCTCTCGTGCTTCCTCTTCCATGCTCACCTCTCCCTGGTGGAAATCTCTCGACCCAGAACTCACGCTGGCCATGGCTTGATTGACTTGATTGTTTTTTGTGGATGAGGAGTTGAGGAGGAATGTGCAGTCATCTTAGCATAGTAGTATTTATAACCGAGTACTACTAATACACTCCTAAGTGGGAAACCGTTTAGGTTGTGATCGGTGTGAACAAGTTTGTAATTAAATATAGCATGGTAGTAGCAGTAATTTATTGACGGTTCTAGTTTCGAAGTGTGGAACTATTCTCGGATGGCGTAACATCGGCACGTTTTCTTGGCCGTGGTGTAGCATATGCCATGGTACTAGTTATTTTTTTACTGCTGTGTACGTGCAAAAATTGGCACCGTTGGATACATATCTTACGCTTGGCGTTCGACAGGAATATCCTCGTGGCGAGCTATACACTAGTCTTTTTTCAGATGCATTACACCTATCTCTCGGGACTTCTCGCACGCACCATCACTGCTCCCTAGGTCAATGCCACCCACATACACTTGTACTCTGAGAAGAGATACACACACGCACTCGTCCTCTCTCACACATGCATCTGTAGCTATGAATTGTAGTGTTCTCAACCATCCGATTGGCTCTATCATAGGTTTCACGTTGCTCCTTGGCCTTGAGATTGAGAAGTTTAAAACACCGAGGCTAAGATGGAGGCGTGAGGTTTTGGTTAATGTGTGGGCCGCACACAGCAACAACACGGACAAGCTTCGTCTACCTGGTTTGCATGCAGTCGGGTGAGTTGTTGTAGGATCGAAAGTATATCTAGAGGGGGGGTGATTAGACTACTTGACCAAATAAAATTCTAGCCTTTTCCCAATTTTAAGTCTTGGCAGATTTTAGCAATTTAGCACAATTCAAATAATCAACCTACACATGCAATTCTAAGAGTATAGCAGCGGAATGTAAAATAATTGCATATGAAGGTAAAGGGAGGAGTTTGGAGGGAGCAAACACAATGTAGACACGGAGATTTTTGGTGTGGTTCTGATAGGTGGTGCTATCGTACATCCACGTTGATGGAGACTTCAACCCACGAAGGGTAACGGTTGCGCGAGTCCACAGAGGGCTCCACCCACGAAGGTCCATGAAGAAGCAACCTTGTCTATCCCACCATGGCCATCGCCCACGAAGGACTTGCCTCACTAGGGTATATCTTCACGAAGTAGGCGATCTCCTTGCCCGTACAAACTCCTTGGTTCAACTCCACAATCTTGATGGAAGGCTCCCAAGTGACACCTAACCAATCTAGGAGACACCACTCTCCAAAAGGTAATAGATGGTGTGTTGATTATGAACTCCTTGCTCTTGTGCTTCAAATGATTGTCTCCCCAACACTCAACTCTCTCTCATAGGATTGGATTTGGTAGAAAGATGATTTGAGTTGAAAGCAACTTGGGGAAGTCTAGAGATCAAGATTTATGTGGTTGGAATGGAATATCTTGACCTCAACACAAGTGTAGGTGGTTCTCTCTCAGAAAATGTATTTTGGAAGTGTAGGCATGTTCTGATGGCTCTCTCCATGAATGGAGAGTGGGTAGAGGAGTATATATAGCCTCCACACAAAATCTAACTGTTACACACAAATCACCAAACTCGGTGGGACCGAATTATAGAACTCGGTCAGACCGATTTAGTTCAAAATGTGAACGTTAGGATTTTCGGTGGGACCGATTCCATTAGGGTTAGGGCATAACGTAATCTCGGTGAGACCAATTACACAAACTCGGTGAGACCGATTTTGGTAATAGACAAACAGAGAGTTGGTCAGGCAAACTCGGTGGGACCGATTCGCTCATTTCAGTTAGATCGAAACGTTACGAAGGGGAAACAAAGAGTTTGCATTGCAATCTCGATGGGACCGATCGCTCATCTCGGTTCGACCGAAACGTTACGAAGGGAAACAGAGAGGTTGCAATCCCATCTCGGTGAGACCGAGATCCCTATCGGTGAGACCGAAGTGACTAGGGTTTGTGGCAGTGGCTATGTGAAGTGAACTCGGTGGTGCCGTATAGAAGATTTTGGTGGGGCCGAGTTTGACTTTTGGTTTGAGACATATGTGGATATGAGAAAGTAGTTGAGGGTTTTTGGAGCATATCACTAAGCATTTTGAGCAAGTAACTCATTAAGCAACACCTCACCCCTTTTAATAGTATTGGCTTTTCCTATGGACTCAATGTGATCTTGGATCACTAAAAGTAAAATGTAGAGTCTTGTGCTTTGAGCTTGAGCCAATCTTTTATCCTTAGCATTTTGAGGGGTCCACTTTCTAATCCATGCCATGCTAATCATTAAACTCTACTAAAATATTTATCTTGAAATAGCATTAGCTCAATGAGCTATATGTTATGAGGAATTACCAAAACCACCCAGGGATAGTTGCACTTTCAATCTCCCCCTTTTTGGTAATTGATGACAACATATAGATCAAAGCTTCGACAAATGATCATAAGATTGAAAAACAACATCGTTTGAGAAGTATGTGATAAGCAAGAGCTCCCCCTTAATTTGTACATTATTTAAGATTTGCTTTTGAATGCAAATGCACAATCGATTAGGATCATGGGTTACTCTTCCATGTCACATACATCTTGACGGAGCGCTCAAAATGATAGAAATTAAAAGCATGCACTCATCACCAAGCAAGTGAATGATCATATATGAGATATAAAAGATAGTATCATCCAACCAAGCATTAAGGTAGAAAATGATCAACCACATGATCAAATAGGTATCTCACACAAGGACATGAAGTATCTCACACAATAAAATGGTCAACCAAAGGTAAAGAAGCAAAACACTCTATCGAAGCCTGTGATCTATACATATTTCTCCCCCTTTGGCAACAAGTTACCAAAAAGTTTGAAAATGCATAGTGCTACGCGTCTCTCAGGCTTGGTCTTCGGGAGGTGGTGCAGAGAGAAATCCAAGGACGAAGGCATGTGTCGATCTAGTTGGAGCTGGTGGAGTGGGTGCTAGAGGTGGCACTGGAGCTGTAGCTGTTGGTGCTGACAATGTAGCTCTAGCATCTGAAACTGGCACTGCAGAAGACCTCGGACCTCATGACACACGCTGAAAAGAATCAGTAGTTGCCTTCCCTCTCCTCTCTCCTGCTTCCTCCTGAAGCTGCTGAACTGCAGTCTGTATCTCAGTTACCTTGAGGTCAAGATCATAGAATTTTGTCTCAACATTCCTCTCCAGGCTCTCCTGATTTTGAGTAAGGGTGGCCAAGCCCTTCTCAATCCTCAGTGTAGCTTGAATCAGATAGCCTAATTGATCTTGTTTTGACTTGAAGAAAACTTGAGATGCTTCTTCTGCACTTGGCGTCCTTGCAGCTTTGTCAGCCTTTGCTTTGGCTCTCTTCTCCTGTGCTTGAGATGATGATGGTTCCTCCTCATTCATCACTACTGTGTTGTCTTGAAATCCAGGATATAAGGGTAGATGCTCCTTGTCCAGCAAGTATGTTCCTGTGCCCATCTTGGAGTTGATGAGCTCCTGAATGTGTGGAGCATACCCACAACTTATCTTTTGGTCAGCAGCAGTCCTCTTGATTAGCTCTACAATCAGTCTCATGACCTTGAACTTCTGAGGGACATCAAAGATTTGCAGCATATTGATGGAGTGTCCTCTGATCATCTTTTGATCTCCTGACTTGGGTAGCAATGTGTGCCTTAAGATCCAATTGATGGTAGGCAGACCAGACAACAGGAAATGTACAGATACAAGCTTGTTAGTCTCCAAAGCTTTATCAGGGATCTCTTTGTACATGTTTGCCATGGAGTTGTGGTCTTTCTTCTTCTTAGCATACACATCCAAGTCATCCTCATGGTCCTCTGGGGCATTGATTAGCTTGGCCCATTCTTCAATAGTGGATTGGTACCTAGTACCCTCAGACATCCACACTGTCCTCCCATCTAGATATAAATGAGGAGTGGAGTAAAACTGCATGATCAGCTCATCATTCCATTTGGTGAGCTTCTGTCCAACAAATTCATCTACTCCAGATGCCTTGAAGCTGTCATAAACTCTTGGGAAGTGATCTTCATTCTCCTGGATGTATTCCAAATCAACCCATCTCATGTCACAAACAATGGGCTTCTTGTCAAGCAAAATAGTTTCATAGAAGTCTTGTTGTTCCTTTGTATCAAACCCATAGTCAACTGCAGTCCTCCTCCTAAAAGCATAGGGATCAGACTCTCTCCACAATCTCAGTCATGCATCTTTCCTGATGTGCATGTCCTCAGCGAATGGATGAGCATCATTACGGTTAGGAATTTTGGGCCTCAACTTCCTCAAAACAAGTGAATCATCTTCCTGTTCTTCAGCTTGAGGCACTAGGGCCTTGTTCTTTTCTTCAGAAGGTATACTTCTGGTGTTCCTCTTAGGTGCAGAAGGCTTCTGAGCAGCAGCCTTGGGAGAAGATTTGAGCTTTGAAGCAGTAGCCCCTTATTTGATAGCATCTCCCATAAGCTTCTGAGACTTGGGAGCTGGAGCAGCATCATCTTCCTCTTCCTCTTCTTCTGGATCTCTCATAATGGAGGATCTACCAAGCACTTTGGCAGTGGTGTTCTTGACCCTTTCCTTTCTCTTCTTTCCTTCTCCAATAGACTCTTCAGTTGGCTTGGAGGTTTCAGGAGTTGAGGCTCTAACCTTTAAGGTTGGCACCCTCTTGATAGGGGCCTTCTAGTGCAAGCCAGGCTTAGTTGTTGCAGTTGTGCCATATTCCTTCTTCAGCACCTTCTTCTTAGAGCTAACTTCCTCCTCAATAGCCACATAGTCCTCATCTTCAGAATCTGAGGTTTTCTTCTTCCTTGACCTGGTGGCTGCTTTGGGCAAGTTACTTGGTGTGCTCCTGCTGCCCTCATCAGAAGTGCTAGAGGGACTAGTGCCCTCACTCAATTGCACTTGTTCTTCAGACCTGTTCTGGCTGTCGCTTTGATCAGACATCTCTGCAAACTTACTGACAACAGATCTTGTGAATAGATATAGATGAGGTAGAGTGGATGAGCATCACAAAGTGCATAGTTTTTGCAAAACAGATGACTTTAAAACTTAGTTTTAGTTCTCCACAGAAAGCATTTCGGAGCTACCGATTTGTAAACTCGGTGATACCGAAGCAGCTTTTGGAACCAAAACTAGTGAACTCAGTTAGACCGAGTCACAGTTCGGTGGCACCGAGACTGCTAGGGTTTCACAAAGAATCAAACTCGGTCACACCGATTTGCAATTTTCGGTCAGACCAAAAATGCATGTGGTATGGCCTAAGCCAAATCGGTGAGACCGATTTCTACAATTCGGTCGGTCCGAGATGAATCCGGCGGAGACCTAACCCTAAATTTTCAAATCTAATGTAAATGAAGTTTTCAGTGGATAGAGTGTTTGCATACGTGGTCATGATCATGGCAAAGTAATGTGCTACGAATCAGAGTTAAAAGAATAGCACAAAGGATCGAACTCGTACCCTAGTTCAGCGGAGTTTGCTACGGCGACAACGGAGGGGCAGAATTCCGTTGACGGCGATGGAAACCAGCGGCGGGAGGTCGCTGGTGGCGAGAAGATGATCCGGAGACACGAGGCGGCAGAGAAGGATACGCGTGGGCTGAGAGGTTTCGAAGAAATTTCCAAAATCTCACCCGTGGGTTTATATATCCCGACCCTGTCGGTGTGACCGAGTGGAACAACTCGGTGGCACCGAGATGCAGAATCGCAACCAGTTACTGCAATTCAGTGGTGACCAAAAAGTTCAAATCTATTGCACCAAGATTGAAAACCTAGATCAACTTAGTGATCTTGGTGTGACTGAAATGGATGACTCGGTCATACCGAAATACACAAAGAGGTTTCGGAAGTTTAAGTCTATGACGAATCGGGGACTCCAAGTGCTCCTCACACATAGTGGTTTGAATCTGACTTGATCAAACCTTGTGATGTAGCATGAATAGAGTTTGGTACGAGAAAGGCATAGGTAGCTAGAGGGAGTTCTAGGCATTCTTGTCCATCCATTTGGCAAAAGAGAAAAAGCCAAACAATCAAAGCAACAAATGGATGTCCTCGAATGAGTAAAATATGCATCCAACATGCTCACACAATAAAATGATAAATGAAATATGTGACAAAGCATGCACAATCGATCTAGCATCTATCAAGCAATTTGGTGATGACTAGGTTATCTATATATGAGTATATTGACTTAGGAGTCAAATGAGAACATTTGATCATAGGTCATACTCATCGTTTAAGAACAAGTGGGGTTGCCACTTTACATAAAGCATTCTTGTGCTCACATCATTAGAGTTGCTTTAGCTCAATTGATTAGAGTAAAGCCCCCCTAGATGTGATATGCGCCCTAAGAGGGATGAACGAACCTTGGGTTTTGTCGATGATGACTTCATGTAAGTGTTAAGATGTAGATGCTCAATGTTGATCTAGATCATTTGGAGCAATCCATTAGAGTGAGTTGCACTTTCAATACCTATATGGGTTAGTCCCACAAGGAACAAACAAGGATATCCATATACATAGAGTGATATTCACATGAGATGATGTCCATGAATGCATTAATTTACCTTGTCCCTTGTCTTACCAACAAGAGGGTTTGTGACTCCTTGAACTAGTGCAAGATATGGAAGTTGTTTGCACTTGTCCTTGCCAAGATGATAAGAGTGAAGTATGTTGGCGGAGTCACCCTCAAGAACTCTCTAGTTCTTCTTCTTAGGGATCCGCACCATCTTGATGGGAATCCTTGGAGTTGTTGTTGTACTTGATGAAGTGGAACTTGATGTAGTCTTGGGAACCCACTTGACCAAGTCCTTAGGTGCTTCTTCAAATGCATCAATCTCCTCTTTAAGCTTGTCCTTGCCTTTTAACTTGTGGTCTTGTGGTGGAAGATCATCTTGAGCTTGTGTTCCTTGGAAAGAAGTAGGATCATACTTCTCTTGTTGAGGAACAAACTTCATCTTGGGGTATTGATCTTCTTCCCACTCAATTCCATTGGTATTGAACTTTCGTTCAAAACCAACACCTTGATTCTTCCGGTGTCTTCCTTGCTTGCGTACAATTTCCTCAAATTGCTTACTTCTAGCGAGACTGTTATAAACACCTTTTATTATAATTCCCTTCAATAAGTTGTTTTCTTGCTCAAGTGTAACTTGGCTAAGAGAATCATTAGTGGAATCAAGAGAACTACTAGAAGCAACAACATTGGATTTAGCATGATTGTTGTTACTACTAGAGGAAGAATCTTTCTTGTTCTTGTTTCTAGATTTAACTTGTGGCATGTAAGTAGACAAGAGTAAACGCTTGGCAATGTAAGAAGAACTTTTCGTGCAAAGATCATCATTGATTGCTTTTAAGAACTCATGCTCTTGCTCAAGGTTGAGCTTTTCGAAGCGTAACTTCTCATGAGTCTTTAAAAGTTCTCGATGATCTTCCAAGGTAGTTTCATGAGCCAACTTAAGAGTGTTTAGTTCTTCAGTTAGACGCCCAATCTCCTTCTTATCATCGTCATTCATTTTATCTTGATTATCATGATTAATAGCTAGTTCATCATAGTTTTCATAACTAGAGTTGTCAACAAGTAAATCATCATCTCCTAGCAATAATTAAATCAACATACTCGGGATGTGTTACCTTTGGACCTTTAGCCATGAAGCATCTTCCAATTCCTTCATTTGGTGAGTGAAATATGTCGTAGGAGTTGGTTGACACAAGTGCTAGACCGACAACACCTTCATCTTGAGTATATTCGGAGTCGGAGTGATAACTTATTTTGGAGTGATTGTAGGAGTCAGAGCTCGATACCCATTCACCAACATGATCTTGATGTCTTCGTTTTGTGTAGCTCTTTGATGACTTGTCCTTCCTTTCCGAATCCTTGCTTCTTTGTGATGTTCTTCGTTCAAAATGGTCATCTCTATTCCTTCTCTCTATTGGTGGTGATTATTCTCTTCTAGTTCTTCTTTCGGGAGAGTCTTCTCTTCTTTTTGTAGGGAGCCGTACACTCATTGGAATAGTGTCCGGGTCTTCCACAATTGTAGCAATTGCGCTCACGACTAGAAGATCTTTTGTCATTGTAGGACGTTGACTTGGAACTTCTTTCCTTGCTTCTACTCCTGTAAAACTTGTTGAAGTTCTTCACCATTAGGCTCAATTCTTCGTTGAAGGTTTGTTTCTCACTTGATGATGTGGGAGCATCACATGAGGCTTTGTAAGCACCACTTGACTTATTGTGAAGCTCTTCCTTATCCTTGAGTGACATCTCATGAGCAACAATTCTTACAATCACTTCCGTTGGCTTGAGATCTTTGTAATTGGGCATCATTTAGATCAATGTGCACATGGTATCATATTTTCCATCCAAGGCTCTTATGATCATCTTGATGATAAATCTATCGGTCATCTCTTCACTTCCTAAGCCGGCAATCTCATTTGTGATGAGAGCAAGCCTAGAGTACATTTCAGTGACACCTTCACCATCATTCATTTTGAACTTGTCAAGTTGACTTTGAAGCACATCCAATTTGGATTCCTTGATGGAGTCGGTACCTTCGTGCATATCAATCAAAGTATCCCAAATTTCCTTTGCATTCTCAAGACGGCTGATTTTGTTGAATTCTTCGGGGCACAATCCGTTGAAGAGAATATCACAAGCTTGAGCATTGTGTTGAAGCGTCTTAAACTCTTCCGCGGTAGCTTCACGGTTCAGTTCTCTCCCATCAAAGAATTCACCTTGCAAGCCAATACACACAATAGCCCAAACGGCGGGGTTATGTCTAAGAATATGCATTTTCATCTTATGCTTCCAACCAGCAAAATTAGTACCATCAAAGTAAGGACCTCTACGGTGGTAATTTCCCTCGCTAGATGCCATACTCTCCAAGGTTGTGAGACCAAGGCTATGATCACCAAAAGCTATGGAAATCAAGGAAAATGGAGCCCAAAGCTTAGATACCACTTGTAGGATCGAAAGTATGTCTAGAGGGGGGTGATTAGACTACTTAACCAAATAAAAATCTAGCCTTTTCCCAATTTTAAGTCTTGGTAGATTTTAGCAATTTAGCACAATTCAAGTAATCAACCTACACATGCAATTCTAAGAGTATAGCAGCAGAATGTAAAACAATTGCATGTGAAGGTAAAGGGAGGAGTTTGGAGGGAGCAAACGCAATGTAGACACGGTGATTTTTGGCGTGGTTCCGATAGATGGTGCTATCGTACATCCACATTGATGAAGACTTCAACCCACGAAGGGTAACAGTTGCGTGAGTCCATGGAGGGATCCACCCACAAAGGGTCCACGAAGAAGCAACCTTGTCTATCCCACCATGGCCATCGCCCATGAAGGACTTGCCTCACTAGGGTAGATCTTCACGAAGTAGGCCATCTCCTTGCCCATACAAACTCCTTGGTTCAACTCCACAATCTCGACGGAAGGCTCCCAAGTGACACCTAACCAATCCAGGAGACACCACTCTCCAAAAGGTAATAGATGGTGTGTTGATGATGAACTCCTTGCTCTTGTGCTTCAAATGATAGTCTCCCCAACACTCAACTCTCTCTCATAGGATTGGATTTGGTAGAAAGATGATTTTAGTGGAAAGCAACTTGGGGAGGCTAGAGATCAAGATTTATGTAGTTGGAATGGAATATCTTGACCTCAACACAAGTGTAGGTGGTTCTCTCTCAAAAAATGTATTTTGGAAGTGTAGGCATGTTCTGATGGCTCTCTCCATGAATGAAGAGTGGGTGGAGGAGTATATATAGCCTCCACACAAAATCTATCCGTTACACACAAATCACCAAACTCGGTGGGAGCGAATTATAGAACTCGGTCAGACCGATTTAGTTCAAAATGTGAACATTAGGATTTTTGGTGGGACCGACATGTCAACTCGGTGGGACCTATTCCACTAGGGTTAGGGCATAACGTAATCTCGGTGAGACCGATTACACAAACTCGGTGGGACCGATTTTGGTAATAGACAAACAGAGAGTTTGACAGGCAAACTCGGTGGGACCAATTCGCTCATTTCGGTTAGACCTAAACGTTACGAAGGGGAAACAGAGAGTTTGCATTGCAATCTCGGTGGGACCAATCGCTCATCTCGGTTGGACCGAAACGTTATGAAGGGAAACAAAGAGGTTGCAATCCCATCTCGGTGAGACCGAGATCCCTATCGGTGAGACCGAAGTGACTAGGGTTTGTGGCAGTGGCTATGTCAAGTGAACTCGGTGGCGCCGTATAGAAGATTGCGGTGGGGCCGAGTTTGACTTTTGGTTTGGGACATATGTGGATATGAGAAAGTAGTTGAGAGTTTTTGGAGCATATCACTAAGCATTTTGAGAAAGTGACTCATTAAGCAACACCTCACCCCCTTTTAATAGTATTGGCTTTTCCTATGGACTCAATGTGATCTTGGATCACTAAAAATAAAATGTAGAGTCTTGTGGTTTGAGCTTGAGACAATCTTTTGTCCTTAGCATTGTGAGGGGTCCACTTTCTAATCCATGCCATGCCAATCACTGAGCTTTCCTGAAATATTTATCTTCAAAAAGCATTAGCTCAATGAGCTATATGTTGTTAGGAATTACCAAAACCACCCAGGGATAGTTGCACTTTTAGTTGTCCAAGTATAGCCACAACCAGGCCCTCGTTGGAATCCATGCCTCAACTTTGTCTGGTCATAGTGGAGAGTAACATAGACTAGTTACTAGTCTATGTTACTAGTACCTTCATAGTGGGTAGTGTCATATAGTATATGCATAATTTGGCGACGAGCGCTCTCTATATGTACCACCTTTGTTCTTTAATTTCATCTTGTTAGTATTGCTCCATGGCGCAATCTATCGATACTACTACTGTAAAAATGTATACATTTTTTAAAAGGCTAGAGGGCGGGGCAGTCTAGCTTGGTCCTTTTCATGAGAGGCGAGGGCCTTTGTGATTTGACAACTCATTACTGCTGGAAGGCGGGGCCTTGTGATTTGACTTCTCATATAAATGTGCCGACGACCTGAGGAGGAGCAAAGAACTATGCGGTATACTCAAGTTTTCCACTGGAGCAGTACTATGACGGAGGAGCACGAAACACGGCAGCTGTCAGTGTCAAACTGGCGGATCTCGTGTAGGGGGTCCCCGGACAGCCGGACTATATCCTTTGGCCGGACTGTTGGACTATGAAGATACAAGATTGAAGACTTCGTCTCGTGTCCGGATGGGACTTTACTTGGCGTGGAAGGCAAGCTAGGCAATACAGATATGTATATCTCCTCCTTTGTAACCGACCTTGTGTAACCCTAGCCCCCTCCGGTGTCTATATAAACCAGAGGGTTTTAGTCTGTAGGACAAGATACAATCATACCATAGGCTAGCTTCTATGGTTTAGCCTCTCCGATCTCGTGGTAGATCGTCTCTTGTAATACTCATATCATCAAGAACAATCAAGCAGGACATAGGGTATTACCTCCATCAAGAGGGCCTGAACCTAGGTAAACATCGTGTCCCCTGCCTCCTGTTACCATCCGCCTTTGATGCACAGTTTGGGACCCCCTACCCGAGATCCGCCGGTTTTGACACCGACAGCAGCCCAGTGCCATATGGCGATAAAAATGATCTAATTTGCTAGTCATCTCATTGTTAGCATTGTTCTATTCATGCCTCGTAGAGAACGTGACACGTGCGGCGAAACTCCTAAAGCAAAAGAAGAAACACAGGAGCAAAATAAGAAGGAAGATTATCACCCCAAATGATCTAATTCACCGCTGAGTCGTAACTGCTTCTTCATTGCCTCCACGACCTCCGTCTCCTAGCGCGTCTCCTCTGCCATCTTCTTCATTCTATCCATGATGCGGGATTTCTCGACGCGAGCCTTCATCATCTGTTCCACTACCGCATTACGTACATTGACAGCAGTCGGGTGCTCGATGCGGAGCTTCGCCAACTCCTCCTTCTGTTCCATGACGAGGGCCTGCAACATCTTCATCGAGGAAGTACTACTATCATGCATCTTCTTCCAGCCGGTGTTCTTCTCCTTCAGTAGGTCAAGCTCGTGGCAGAGCTTCGCCTTGTCCTCCTGAAGTTGCAGGATTTTGCTGGGCACCTTCTTCTCCGAGGCAATGCTCTTCTTCAGCAGCATCACCAAGCCGGTGGTCAACTCCCCCTGCTTATTGAGCTCAACGGGCATGTCCTCGAGGCTCTCCTTCAGCAGATCCACCAAGACGAGGATGAAGTCCTTCTGCTTATTGAGGTGCTTATTGAGCTGATCGGGCATGCCGTCGAGGGATAACGACTCCAGTGCCGCCAGCTCGGCATGTTCGCCTCTGCGGCTAGGGCCCTCTTGGGAGCCATCGCCAGCCCGTGAGAGATCTTTTGAGGTCTCTGTGTGGCGGCGAGCCCTCTTTTTTTCTGCAACCTTGGTTGTCGCTCCCTTGTTACGAGTAGTTCTCGACCTAGAGCTCTGCGCACCGGACATGGCAAGGATGGATGAAGAAGAAGCACTCATGAGGAGGAAAGGTAGAGTAATTTTCGGTTAGGTAGTTCCCCTTTTTATAACCTAAGTACTAGCACTAGTACTAATACTTGCATAGTGGGAACACGTTCAGGTTTGGTACGTACTAGTAGGTGTGAGCAGGCTTGCACTTAATTGTAGCACTAGTACTTTCAAATGTGATGGGAACAAGGTAAAGATAAATTGATGGGTTTTGGTTTCGAGGCCCGAAATGACTCCCGATGAGATTAGTGGAACATAAATTTCAAGTAGACTACACTGCTCATATGCGTAAATATTATGTTACTGTCAAAAATTGGCACAAAATGCGAAGGAGACCAATGGACGTACTACTAGCAACCCATGATTTAACTACTCGCATGCGCGCAATGGAGTAGTAATGTCTTTCTTCTGCCTTTACGTCCACTCAATTTGCATGCGCTGTATTAATTGACCATCAATGAAGTGAAGGACTTTACACACGTCAAATTATCACATGAGGAGATCTTGGTACAAAATTGTGTCCACTCGTGTACCTGCATGTGCGTGCGAGGGAATGAGTGCGTGTGTGGCGTGCATGCACATCTTCGCTTCGTGCATATACCGCTAGTGTGGCTCAAGGAGGACGAGTACATTCTTCTGGAACCAGCAGCACGTCACTGTGATCAATCCACACAAGGATTTTGTGACAATGCCTCCACATGTGCCACGTGGCTTCATGAACTATAAGAGAGACACTGTGTAGCGTGCCATTGTGTTTTGCACATACTCGAAGTACTAGTAAGGTACACGTGCATTGCACGCATTAGATTTTGCAACCAAATTATGAATAAATACCACACTATAGCATGTAAGCTCTGAGTCATATATGCCTGATGTAGACCTTCGTTTAATTCTTATAGTTCATCTCATTCAAAATCAATTAGTTTTTATAAAAAACCTAGGGCCTCTTTGATTCGTAGGATTTCCAAAACACGGGAATAGGAAGAACATGGGATTAGAGTGGAATGATGTCTTGAATCCTACAGGATTGTACGAGTGTTTGATTGGACGGGATGTTTCCTATGAAATCTAGTGCAAATGAATCATATGGTAAAATTCCTATGGTTTACAATCCTACGAATCAAACAACCACGATAGGAAAAATTCATAAGGATTAGAATCCTCCAAAATTCCTTTGAGAATCCTTTGAATCAAAGAAGCCCTTAATCTATTTTATGATTCATGGAATTGTGTGTTGTAAAGCATAAAGTAAAAACAAATAATGGCAATTCTACTAGAAAAAAAGTTTGGGTAGTTATGATACAGAAGATTCTAGAACAAAGGAGAACCACTGTTGTTTTGAGATTTGTGCATTATGCTTAAGTTCAACCATGGAGTCTGCTAGATTGTACATGTGGCAAAATCTGGTGGGGGGCTAGAAGATGTTTTGAGGGGCCGAGTGGAGGGAGACTATGAAGGACTGCACAACTACGAGATCGATATTTCGAGAGAGGGGGCGAGAACGTGCGCTGTTGCACGCAGTGGCGGAGCCATGGAAAATGTCCCATGAGCTAGGGGGCCAACCATTGCTAATCCTTTACGAGGAGGGCCAATTCATCAACTTAAACCATTTTTACCAGCAATTGTCTAATGATCACATTCATATTAGCCTCGATATATAGTGATGTTAGGGGGGCAGGGCCCTTGCTGCCCCCTGTCTTCGCCATTGTGCGCGCGTCTGAGAGATGAAGCAGAAGGCATGGATGATGAGAGGGTGGCGTTGGATATATAATTAATGTGGGTGTGTTAGCTATATATGTAATCCTATATAGAGAGGTATAGATTGATCGATGTGGACGTGGGAAAGAGGGTGAGACCTCACTAGATAAATAGATTGATCGGTTTATGTGGAAAACTATGAAAGACCTAGCTATATACACACACACACAAAGGAACATCGATCGTTGCGCATGCACGTGAGAGATAAAGAATGCCCGATATGATGGAGAGGGGATGTGTGTGTGTGCGCCTTCATGGGAGACCGACCTAAAGAAAAAGATGGCATGTGTGCGATGGATAATGCCGACTGGTAGTGTGTGTGCATGCATGCACGAGAGAAAGTTAGTGGTACAATTATAAAGAGAAGACTAATGTGTGGGTGTAAATGACTAGGTGAGGTCATAATCAATGTAAAGTTGAATTCAAATATTTGAATAAGAGATCATGATGTTTGAAACCCATGCATGCATGAATATAACGGAGATCTGCGCGGTGTGGTTTGGAAACGAGCATGTTGTAATGTACACACATTGAACAAGGTCAGACTGGTTTGAATTTGAGATACCGATGGTAGACATCATTTGGCCACATTGCATCCGTGCATCGACACACTATTCTAATTGGAGATGATGGGTGGCTTTCGCATCACATTTCTATATCTATACCCCTATATTTATATATTATATTTTTTATTTTTTATATAATGTGCGGATAACTTTAACTTTGAAAGATGGTCATTGGATGAGGCCAATCTGATGGTGCAGAGCTGGCAAATTTGAGCACTACTGGCTGTTGGATATCATCTAGATTCCCCCAGATTTTGCCACATGTATAATCTAGAAGACTCTATGGTTGAACTTAAGCATAATGCACAAACCTCAAAACACAAGCACTTCTTCTTTGTTCTAGAATCTTAAAATATATTAGCTTTCTTATAGAAACTAGATGATTTTGAATGAAATGAATTATAAGAATTAAACGAACATCTAAATCATGCATATATGACTCAAAGCTTACATGATATAATGTAGTATTCATTCATAATTTAGTTGCCAAATCTCATGCGTGCAATGCACGTGTACCTTACTAGTCTAAATGGTGTCTGTGTGTGTTGTGCATGTCAAACACATTGTACGTAGTATATCATACTAGTCTAAATTGTCTTTTTTTGGGGTACACGTTAAGCTTGTTCTCCCAAAATTTCAAGCCGTGCCTTGTTATGCCAAAATTTCAAGCTAGCGTCTCTGTCTATCGTGCTGCGAAACTCCTACATCTTGAACCCGCGCCTTGCTACCCCGAAATATTTAAGATCAATCTTAGTCTCGTTGTGCTCTGACAACTCCCTCCATCTCAACATGCGCCTTGCTATTTCAAAA
The DNA here is from genome assembly GCF_002162155.2 of Triticum dicoccoides. Classification (NCBI taxonomy): domain Eukaryota; kingdom Viridiplantae; phylum Streptophyta; class Magnoliopsida; order Poales; family Poaceae; genus Triticum; species Triticum dicoccoides. The sequence continues at coordinate 238,066,606 of NC_041384.1, read as the reverse complement.
TTACAACGCGCACGGAAACTCCCACCTCCTGTGAAATCCCGACACGTGAAATGCCAGTGATACCCCTGAACCGAAAGAACCGCCTCAAATCAGTGGGGGTACTTTCGTAACTTACCCCACATTTCAGACAAGCGCGTCCCTAAGCCATGGTTCCCCACTCCCATCCCATCCGCCCACCCATTCGTACACCGAGGCAAAGAAAACCCGCGAAGCCCCACACCCTCCTCCGGCTGCCACCCAGCTGGAGCCTCTTCCCCGATGACGTCGTCCACAGCAACACCTCGACGTCCCTCATCCACCGTATCGGATGAGGATCCGTCGTCGATCTGGTCATCCCGCCGGTTCAGCCACCCCGTCCTCCACCTCCAAGGAGTTGCCCCGACGTTCCCCTCGTCTTTCGCGCCACCTCCATTCCCACACCGCCATATTCACCGGCACCACCGAAAGAGCATCATCATCACCGTTTCCTCGGATGAAGCTGCAGCCTAATCGGCGCCACCAAAGAAGTTGTACACTAATCGCCGCATTTTCTTCTTGATTCAATCTCACGGTGCTGCCAGCGCTCGGTCCTGAGCCGACACGGCGCGACTCCATCCACGGTGGCGTCGCCGGCCACTTCCACCACAGCGTCGCTCCCTCAGCGGCGATGTCCACATCAGTAGGAGCTGCTTCTGCTTAGCTCTCGCTCGCGCTGCTGCTCTGCTCTTGCTCTCAGTCCCATGCCTTATCTGCTCTTGCTCTTGGTCGCGCTACTTCTCTCGCTCTTGCTCTTAATTGCGATGCTGCTCCGATTTAGCTACACTTCAGTCGACTGAATCGACCTTTGGGTCAGTCGATTTTCAGGGGGTGGGGGGGCTCGCCGGAGTTAAGGAAGAACCAGCCG
>NC_041384.1:238057232-238065334 GCF_002162155.2 Triticum dicoccoides | reverse complement strand
GGGAGGCTAGAGGGATGGCCGGGGCAGCGGCGGACCCATGGTGGGGAGTGTATTCGGGGCGGGCAGGGCGGCGCACCGCCGACCGCGGGCGGTTGTTTGGTCGGTGGTGGCTGGCGGCTCAGGGGGGTGGAGGTTGAAGATGAACTGCAGGCCCTTGATTTCGTATCCAATAGCTGCAAAATCAACTGACCAGAGATGAAAAAGTCAGTCTACTGATGTGTAGCCTCACCTCTATTGCATTCAGTTCCGATAGTAAAATTCAGTTTCGACAACAAAATTCAGTTTTGACAGTCAAGTTCAGTTTCGACAATTAAATTCAGTTTCGACAGTTAAGTTCAGAGATGAGCGGCTAATGTATTTTACATCTAGCACTTTGTGGTTATGTATTTTACGTCATCTATTGGAGATGCTATTAGAATTCCACTCAGGTTAACATTGTCTCTCTTGTCCTGCTTCAGCCTCGGCGTCGTACAACTCACCGGAGCTGCTCCAACGACGAAACCCTCCATCACAGCGGAGCAGTATCTCAGGCTCCATCTCTAGAAGCCTAAGATCTTCTTCCCCTCCTCCGACAGCCTAGTCAGCTAGAGCATCCTCACCGGCCAACCCAATCACGCTGAAATCGACATGGCTTCGCCAAAGAGGTTGTACACTTTTTGCATATCTTTTTACACTAGATGTTATATATATTGTCCACTGAGCACACAGAGTAACAGGAAATACTATTATTTTATCCTACTATATGACAAGCAGTGAGGTACCAGGCAACTTAGCAATCCGTGATGGACTCTCTTGAACGCCATCATTATTTATCTCTGCACGTTTGAGCTGTTCATTTGTCGATGGCCCTGGGAGTTGAGTTAGTAGGGCAGTGGCCTGGGTTCAAAGTAATAGAAGTAGCACAAAAACATTTTTTAGTGTAGGCTTTTCCTTGCTCAAGCCTACCCACTAGAATCTTCAAGGCTTGAAAGGAAAAGTGAATGAAAAACATAGGAATTGGAAAGTTTCCTATGGTACTACTTTTCTTGAATTTGGTGCAAAGGAATGGAGCAAAGGAAAACTATAGGATTTGTTCCTTTAGTGTCTCCTTGGAAGAAAAACCGTAGGAATTTTAATTTCCACTTGTCCTCCTTTTCAATTCCTATTCATAAAGCACAAGACTAAGAGATAGTAGCATAATAGCATTATAACCGTACATTTTCTTGTGGTTTGACTTAATCTCACCATGCTTCTTTGCATCATGATCTTCCAATTCTAGCGAACCAAACACCCAGATTGGCATAAATCCTGTGTTTTTAAATTCTTTGTTTTGCACGTGCATTCCTATCCTATTCCTGTCTGAAAGTGCGTTATATCGACTAGAGGGGGGGTGAATAGGCGATTTTTATTGAAGTCTTCAAAACGTGGAAGTTATGAAGACAAACGATCGAAATAAACCTATTACCCTGCAACGGAAGGTAGACTACACTAGGCAAGCCATAGTCAAGTATTCAATAGAGTGAAAGCACAATGACTAATAGCAGCAATGTAGTAAGGATCAGGTAGGAAGATATTATGAAGCCAAACAGAACACGCAGTCACTCAGTGAAGATAAAAGATAGTGCAATCATACAATGACTTCACAAGGAGTATCAGTACGTAAAGAGAAGGGAAGGATGAAACCAGTGACTCGTTGAAGACAATGATGTGTTGGACCAGTTCCAGTTGCTGTGACAACTGTACGTCTGGTTAGGGCGGCTAGGTATTTAAACCTGAGGACACATAGTCCCGGACACCCAGTCCTGAACACGCAGCTAAGGACACCCAGTCCTCACCATATTCCCCTTGAGCTAAGGTCACACAGACCTCGCCCAATCACTCTGGTAAGTCTTCAAGGTAGACTCCCAAACCTTCACAGATTTCGTTCACCGGCAATCCACAATGTCTCTTGGATGCTCAGAACGCGACGCCTAACCGGCTGGAGGATTCACAGTCCTCAAGTGTAATAAGTCTTCAGATCACACAGACAAGAAGACTTAAGTGATGCCTAATTATCTTTGGCTCTTGGTGGTTAGGGCTTTATCCTCGCAAGGAATTCTCTCTCAAAGGCTTCGAGGTGGGTTGCTCTCAAACGACAAAAGCCGTACACTGAATCTGAGAAGCCAACCGTTTTTGGTTGTAGGGGGTGGGATATTTATAGCCACTAGGCAACCCGACCTAATTTGTCCGAAATGACCCTGGGTCACTAAGGAACTGACACGTGTTCCAACAGTCAGATTTCAAACTTACACGGCAACTTTACTTGGGATATAAGCAAAGCTGACTTGTCCGACTCTGGACAAGACTCGAAGACATAGGTTTTGGTTAAGCATCACTTCAGTCATTCTGACTGGTTCTCTTGGACCTCACTTAACAGTACGGTGGTTCCTATGACTCAACAAAGAAGAAGAAAAAGAACTATGAAAGATCTCAGTCTTCGAGCTCCATAGGCTTCATGCGATGTCTTCTCTTGTCATAGTCTTCAATGTGAATATCTTCATATACCACCTTTGACGTCAATGTCTTCATACATTTTTAGGGGTCATCTCTGGTAGGAAAACCGAATCAATGAGGGACTTCTACCTGTGTTATCCTGCAATTCTCACAAACACATTAGTCCCTCAACTAGGTTTGTCGTCAATACTCCAAAACCAACTAGAAGTAGCACTAGATGCACTTACAATCTCCCCCTTTTTGGTGATTGATGACAAACTAGTTGAAGTTTTCAACGGGGAATATAATATGTGAAATTGTAAAGGATAAGGAATTGTCTTCATAAGTTGCAAGGGCTCCCCCTGAAGATGTGCATATAAGTAGTTTGCTTTTGGAATGCAAATGCACATGGCAGGTTGTGCTTGTGGAGATCCTCTTCAACTTATGATGACAATCCACTATGCATGTGAAGGTATGTGAAGATAATGACATGCATAAAGGAAAATGGATGTCTGCAAAATGATCTAAGTGTGGAATTTATTGTCGCACATGCGGAATTTATCATCGCATCACAAAATGGCAAATAAGTAGCAGACGACCATCGAGTTTTAAGTGTTACAACTCAAACAACCAAATGTATCAAAACAAGAGTTGTAAACACGAAGCAAAATATATAGCACCTGCCCATATGGACCCGCTTGGAGACTATCAAACTCGTATGCTTCTCCCCCTTTTGTCGGTAAGGACCAAAAAGGTTCGAAGACATAGAGCATCTACTCGTTCCCATGAAGAGTAGGTGAAGCAGCAGGGTCGTCGGTGGTGTTTGGCAGTGCAGAAGATCTTGGAGCAGTGTCGAAGCGTGCTGAAGGAGGCGGTGGTGAAGTTGCATCGTCGTCATCCTTGATCACTCTGGCATTTACAGTTGCAGCAGAGGAAGAGAATTCAGAGTCTTCAAGAGATGGAATTCATCGCAGCACTGCCCTTCGAGGAGGTGTGGAGTCAAACTTGAAGCGCTCAGAGAAGCCATCCTCTTGAAGATCTTCTTCAGAACACATCAGCGTCAGCCCTTTCCATGCGCGGCGAGAGGTTTCATGGGCAACAAAAGCATTCTTGGTGGCAAGATTGCGAATGCGATTAACATCCACCAAGAGGCTTTGCATTTGACGCTTCAGCCAGTCATGATGCCTATCCTGTTTCTGATGAAGAGACACAAGAAGATCTTGGTCATTGAGAACACAAGTGCGCTTCTTGGGTCGTGGGGCAGTTGTACTGTCAGTGGCTTTAGTGAGAGCAGGATGCGGTGCACGTGTAGTGCCAGCCAAAGGATACACACGAGTGACTGCTTCAACTCCTTCAATGTTCTGAGAAAATCTTTGATGCTCTACATTCTGAAGACTTAGAGGTTCCTTGGCAGGCTCAGGATAGATGGCTTCAATAGACATATCCACATCAGGCAGAAAAATCCGATGATTGCAAGTAGATGGCTGATATGAGATAGCGGAGTGAACTTTGATCAGTCGCATTACCCATGGGGCGTAGAACTTCAAGCCAAACAGATCAGAGCCTGATGCAGCAAGTTGGCGAATGAAGAAATCTTGTGCATTGAAGCATTTTCCATGAAGAATATAGAAGACCAAAGTCTTCATTGCACCTTCCAGCTTGGCATATGGAGAGTGCCCTTCGATGGGCCGGAGAGTTCGCCTTATGATGTGATAAATAGTCATTGGTAGATACTCTAGGTCTTCAACAAAGAAATCTTTGGGATATGCAGCATCTTGGGGTAATGGCTTCATCATACTGAGCATCTGACTCATGTTAGGTTCAGGCTTCTGAAAGATGCTCTCCACAGCTTCACTGTGAAGTTGACAGCCAGATTCGTAGAGATCGCCGGGAGTGGGTAGACCAGTGAGCTCAATGATGTCAAAGGCTTTGGCTTCATGATGAACGTTTCCTGTCATCCACTCCAGGACCCAAGTCTTCGGATCTCTGTTATACCCGCGGATGTGAAGTGTGGCATAGAATTGGAGCAGCAACTCTTCATTCCAATGCTCTTGGTCAGTGACAAATAGTAGCAACCCAACCTCTTTGAAGCAATCCAGAGCTTCTTCCAGACAGGGCAGACCAGCTATTGCCTCAATGTCAAGACGCTTGTGTGGGAAGATGTGACCTTGATTGTAAAGAATGCAGGAGTAATAGCTTCGCTGCGAATAGCTCCAGAACCGATCAGATGATATTCTTTCCCTTGAGTAGGTGTTCCTAGAGCTATTGAAGAATGTGTTGTCTGCTCTGAAGCCATTGATATTGAAGGATCCAGGTGCTGATGCAAGACCTGGGAACCTGGGCAATCTTGGGATTGGCTTCTGTACCTGAGGCCTGTGCTCAACATGATAGTCGAACTGAGGACCGGTAGCAGGCGTAGGAACAGAAGCAGTGGGATCAGTGGCTTCACTGACTTCTGGTGCTTTTGTTGGGGAGGGCTCCACATTAGCTTCAGCCATGACAGCGTCAGTGGCTTCATTGGTGTTGGTGGTGGCAGCCTCAAGATTTTCAACCTCCACTTGACGAGCTGGAGGGTCGGTCACAATCACGTTCTCCTCGAGAACCGCTTCTTGGTGGGACAGGGGAGTAGCAGCTTGTGGGTCTTCTTCTTCATCGGCTGATGCAGCCGGATTGTCTTCAGCAGTTTCAGATGCAGATACTGGATGCCTTGGTCCTTTGCGAAGCCTGCGCAACGCAGGCGACGCCTGTGTAGGTGGAGTTGGCTGGGCCTCAAAATCTTCTTCCTCTTGTGGGCGATCAGCCCATGAAGCATCCTGAGCAATTAGCGTCAGAGGATGACCAATGCTGATGAGTTCGCTGTTCTCGAGCTGAGGAAGGACTGCACCATCTTCTACATGGTCATGGTGACCAATGTCTTCAGCAGCAATGGGATCAGCTGCTGGAAAGTCTTCAGCTTCATGAGCCTTTGTGAAAGCAGGCTCATGGATTGTCAGTTGACGTTCAGCGTCAGGACGAACCATGGAAATGGGTTCAACAATCAAAGGCTCTATGGGAGCAGCCTGTTCTTTCTTGGTCTTCCTCTTCTTCTTGGAGGGGGCAGTAGGAGAGGCTTCAGGATGTTTCCTCTTCCTGGCTTCAGCCTCAGCAGTCCTCGTCTTCTTCAGCTCTGAAGCGGTTGACCGGGCTTTTGGCTTCGAGCCAGTCATTCTAGTTGGGAGGACAATGGGATCTGCTTCCGGCCTTGGTGCATCGGGTTCGGCCGTAGCGGGCTTCTTCTTCTTCATTGCAGCCATCCTGGGGTCGATGCCAGGACGCCCAAGGGCCTTGCGCTTCTCAGCCTCATTGTAGGCTTTCACACATCTGTCAGCCAGAACCTTCATGTGCTCACGAGAACCCTGAGCTTCTGCATGTTTCTTGAGAAAGGCTTCCTTGAGCTCGTGCAACATAATCTTGAAGTTCTTCATCTCTTGCATGCTGAGCTTGGCCATATGCTTCTTGAACTGAGCCTTTTCATAGTCAATCTTTTGCTTCAGTTTGACGATGCGTTGAGCGATGGCTAGCTCTGAAGCAATGGCGCCATGGAAGGCGACACTGAGGCCAATGGGTAGTTGCAGATCTTCGAAGCTGATGTTTGGCGTGTCAAACCATTCATCAATGAAGTTGTGGATGATTGTTACATCAAAGAGAGGTAGATCATTGAAGATTTCTGCTTCTTCTTTGCTCTTGATGAGTTGCTCAAGAGCGTCATCTGCAAGATCTTCATCACTTGACAGATCAATGGCATCATTGTGCAGAATGGCAGCAGCTGTTAGCTCTTGGCCGGTGTGTGGCATGGGCATCTTGACCTTCTGGGGCTTGGAGATGCGTGACAAATCTTCAGACTGCACACTGTCTTCAGGAGGTGCAGTTGCCAGTGGCTTCGCCCGTGAGATTTTTGGTGCAGAGGCAGACTTTGAAGCTTTAGGCTACTTCTTTGGCTTCGGTGCTGCAGGTGCTTCATCTGATTCAGTGTCATCTACAGGCTCATCCACGGCTGTCCCTTGAACCAAGATATGGGTGATGAGACCTTCAAGGTTGTAGAAAGGACCGACGACATTGGGTTCTGCATCACGTGTGCCGTCAGCCCTTGGAGCAGAAGGACCAGGGTTGAAGTCTAGTCCCAATGTCTTCTTGTTCTGCTTTGCTGAGTTCTGGGCAAACTGGAAGTTGCGCTTGAACAGAATGTTGTCACGACACCATAGCAGGAACGATGGGTCAGCATCCGCAGGCTGTGGTCCACGGACCATGCAGGGATAGAAGCCTTGTTCAATGGCTTCATCTCTCGTCCTGGGTTGAAGATTTTTGTAGAGGATGTCTCCCCATGGTCGCTTGATGGCATTCTTTTCAGCATATTCCTTGGTCACAAATCTGCACTTGAACCACTGTTCTGCCCAATAGCGTCGAATCCATTGGATTCGCGTCTTGCACTGATTGTAATCCTCTTCAGGATCTGTCTTGTATAGCTCTGAGAGGTCATCGGGCAGATCTCTTGATGTTTCTCCTCGACGCTTTCTGCCACCCTTCCTTGCTGATTTTTCTGAAGCCATGAACCTTAATCTGAAAGGCTTCAATACGTTCAGAGGCTTCAAAGGTTTTTGCTTGCTGGACAAACAGGAACTGGCTTCGGGAGAATTTATGTGATGCTATAAGAATTCTGCAAATGAATGCAGACTATGAGAACCAAGGGATTCTCCCACGGACATGTACCTGTGACAACATTAAGGTGCGAGGGAAGGGGAAGAGGTCATATGCATTCTTAGAAGATTTTGAAGATAAATCAGTTTAGAAGACATTAACCTCATCGTGCGAAGACATTCACTCATAGATAAGGAGTTGGTTCCAGATTCGTACGAATCCACGGATCAGTACAAGTGAGGAATCTAACTACTTTGTGAAGCATAAGTGAATATACTAGGCATGTTATGAGATGCAGTATGAAAGAGGTCCAACTTGTGTGAATAGAAACTGCTTGTGGTAGAAAGTGATAAAGCTATAGGATCAAAGAGGCCGTAAAAAGGAGGTTTTATTTACCACACGAAGAACTGCTAGACGGAGTGGAAGAGGAGGCCGAGCAGTTTGATCGTCCGTGCCCTAACTGGGCGATGGAGGACACCTACGGCGACGGTGGAGAAGACGATGTCCGCGGTCGGCATGAAGACAGCGTCGGAGAGGTTGCGGCAGCGAAGTGCTTCGTCGCCGGCGTCGTCGAGGGCTAGCGGTGGCGCTAGGGTTCGTGCGAGAGTGGAAGAAGAGATAATGACTGTTGTGAGATGTGTATTTATAGGTACAGGGGCGGCACTGCATTATTACACAGGTGCCCCTGGCGATTCGCATCTGAGGAACACGTGGCCATCATGCAACATATTGGGGTTTGTTCCACGTCCCACGCACGCCTGGATTGTCGGGTGGTCGTTCCCACTTCTCCGGGTTTCAGGTGGAGGAATGAGCATTGAAAACGGACTTAATGGTTGTCTCTGTATCTTCTGCTGACAAGGACGCAGAGAAGGCATTCGACAGTTTCAATAGAATGCATATGATTTGGAGAGATAGAGTTTGAGATAGAAAGCATAGAGAGGTTAGGGTCCGATCACATTCACTTAGTTCAAAAGATT
>NC_041384.1:238048431-238056888 GCF_002162155.2 Triticum dicoccoides | reverse complement strand
TATATATATATATATATATATATATATATATATATATATATATATATATATATATATATACATAATCAACATAGTGAAGATAATCATGAAGATATGTTGAGATTGAAGCCAAACCAAATGTGAAGACATAGCAAATGTAACGCCATGAGTGAAACACTTCAAACATAACATTTGGTGGTGGCGTTACCAACCATATAGGAAGTATTAGACCCAGACACGGCGCACAATTATCGTGGCGCTCCGAAGTCAAATTCCACATTAATGTATTCACACTTAGAATGTATGTCTTCATTGATTGAAGATATACTTTACTTCGTGTGTTGCACATCTAAGTCATCAATATGCATAAGTGTTAGGATGTGTGCCTGATCATAGGACATTTGAGGATTCCAGGATATTTAGCTCACATCGTAACTTGCAAAATCTCTTCTCATCCAAGGGCTTGGTGAAGATATCTGCCAATTGCTCTTCAGTGTTGACGTGTATGATATCAATATATTCCTTCACAACATGATCTCTGAGAAAGTGATGACGAATTTCAATATGCTTTGTCTTCGAGTGCTGAACTGGGTTGTTGGCAATCTTGATGGCGCTTTCGTTGTCGCAGTAGAGTGGCACTTGCTTCAGATGAATGCCATAGTCCTTGAGTGTTTGCTTCATCCACAGAAGCTGAGCGCAGCAAGATCCAGCAGCAATGTATTCAGATTCAGCAGTGTAGAGAGATACACAATTCTGTTTCTTTGAAGACCAACATACAAGTGATCGTCCCAGAAAGTGACATGTGCCTGATGTAGACTTGCAATCCACTTTGTCACCAGCATAATCAGCATCCGAGAATCCAACCAGATCAAACTCTGAGCCCTTTGGATACCATAATCCTAGAGTTGGGGTGTGAGCCAAATATCGAAGAATTCACTTCACAGCTAAGTGATGCGACTCCTTTGTTGTCGCTTGGAATCGAGCACACATGCAAACACTAAGCATAATATCTGGCCTAGATGCACATAGATAAAGCAAAGAACCAATCATGGAGCGGTATACCTTTTGATCAAACTCTTTACCATTGTCGTCGGGACCCAGATGATGCTTGGCTGGCATTGGAGTCGTGAAGCCTTTGCAGTCTTGCATACCAAACTTCTTCAGACAATCTTTGAGATACTTCTCTTGAGATATGAAGATGTCGTTGCATTGCTGTCGTATTTGGAGACCGAGGAAGAACTTCAGATCTCCCATCATGGACATCTGATATTGCTCTTGCATCATATATCCAAACTCTTCACTGTACTTCTGATTGGTGCAGCCGAAGATAATGTCATCCACATATATTTGGCACACAAACAGTTCACCATCATATGTCTTCATGAAGAGAGTGGGGTCTAGGGAACCAGGTATGAAGCCTTTGCTCTTCAGGAAGTATTTGAGTTTGTCAGACCAGGCCCGAGGGGCTTGTTTGAGGCCATACAGTGCCTTGTTGAGTTTGTATACCATGTCAGGATGTTTTGGATCTTCAAAGCCAGGTGGTTGTGCAACATACACTTCTTCTTCAATCTTGCCATTGAGAAAGGCGCTCTTCACATCCATTTGATATAGAAGTATGTTTTGATGATTGGCATAGGCCAGCAGTATGCGTATGGCTTCAAGTCTAGCCACAGGAGCAAATGTTTCATCAAAGTCAATGCCTTCCACTTGAGTATATCCTTGAGCAACGAGACGAGCTTTGTTTCTGACAACTTGACCATGCTCATCTTGCTTGTTGCGGTATATCCATTTGGTGCCTATTATGTTGTGCTTCCGAGGATCAGGATGCTTAACCAGTTACCATACATTATTCAGCTCAAACTGTTGAAGCTCTTCTTGCATAGCTTGATTCCATTCAGGTTCCATGAAGGCTTCTTCAACTTTTTTGGGTTCTATTATTGAGACGAATGCGAAGTGCCCACAGAAATTTGCCAGCTGAGTTGCCCTTGATCGAGTGAGCGGTCTGGGTGCATTGATGCTGTCAATTATTCTCTCAATCTGCAATTCATTGGCAACACAAGGATGTACAGGGCGAAGGTTTTGCTCTTGCTGATCATTGTCATTGTTAGTGGGATTGTCTTCAGGCTGAGCATTGTCTTCAGGTTGATCAGGTGCGGAGATGATAAGTTCCTCTTCAGGTTGAGCTTCAGAGGGTATGATTTCTCCGGTTCCCATAAGCTTGATTGATTCGCTGGATGGAACTTCATCTAGCATATTTGGGAGGTGCTCTCTTTGCGAACCGTTAGTCTCATCAAACTGCACATCCACTGTTTCAACCACTTTATAATGAAAGAGATTGAAGACTCTGTAGGAGTGCGAATCCTTTCCATATCCAAGCATAAAACCCTCATGTGCTTTCGGTGCAAATTTTGAAGTGTGATGTGGATCCTTGATCCAGCACCTGGCACCAAATACTCTGAAGTAACTGACATTTGGCTTCTTGCCAGTAAGGAGCTCATAAGATGTCTTGTTCAGAAGCTTGTGAAGATAAACACGATTGATTGTATGGCATGTAGTATCAATGGCTTCAGGCCAGAATTTTCTTGGAGTCTTGTATTCATCAAGCATCGTTCGGTCCATCTCAATGAGTGTTCTGTTCTTGCGTTCGACGACACCATTCTGCTGTGGCGTGTATGGGGCTGAGAATTCATGTGTGATGCCCAAGGTATCAAGATATGTATCAAGGCCAGTATTCTTGAATTCAATGCCATTGTCACTTCTGATGTGCTTTATCTTGGCGCCATAGTTGTTCATTGCTCGATTGGTGAAGCTTCTGAAGACATCCTGCACTTCAGTCTTGTAGAGGATTATGTGCACCCAAGTATATCTAGAATAATCATCAACAATAACAAAGCCATAGAGGCAAGCAGTAGTAGTAAGAGTTGAGTAATGAGTGGGACCGAAAAGATCCATGTGGAGTAGTTCGAAGGGTCGAGTGGTTGTCATGATTGTCTTCGAGGGATGTTTGGCCCTCGTCATCTTCCCTGCTTCACAGGCACCGCATAAGAGATCTTTCTTGAACATGACGCCCTCGATGCCTATGACATGCTTCTTCTTTGCAAGGGTGTGGAGGTTCCTCATGCCAGCATGCCCTAGCCTCCGATGCCAGAGCCAACATTCTGAAGCCTTTGCTAGAAGACATACGGCAAGCTGTGGTCCTGCCGAAAAATCTACCACGTACAATTCATCTTTCCGATACCCTTCAAACACTAGAGACTTGTCAGATTCCATTAGTACAAGGCAGCGATATTTTCCAAATATTACGATCATGTTCAAATCACAAAGCATTGAGACAGACATTAAGTTGAAGCCAAGGGATTCAACAAGCATGACTTTATCCATGTGTTGATCCTTTGAGATTGCAATTCTACCTAGACCCAATACCTTACTTTTACCAGTGTCAGCAAATGTGATGTGACTCTTCTCGGATGGACATAAAGTTGAGTCCATAAGAAGGCTTCTTTTGCCAGTCATGTGGTTGGTACACCCACTATCAATAATCCATTCTGAAGACGCTGGTGTCGTACCCTACAGTGCAGTTAGGGGGATAGGCTTCACGAAGAGAATTGTGAAGCAAAAACATTTGATGAACCAATGGGTTATGAAAGCTTAGATCCAGATTAGGACTGATAGGGAGAGTAGCAAGCGATTCAGGAACGAAGTACATAGTAAGACCATTCGGGCATTTGATCTTGCGCCCTACAAGATGTTTAAGGTCCCCAACAATAGCGTCAGACGATTTTGGTTTTCTGCTGGAGACCTTTCCTGCAAAAGAGAGTTAAGCTTTCTTAGCCACCCACATCTTCAAGGGTGGCTTAGAAGCAATAAGTCTAAGTGCAGTGTCTAAGAACTTTGGCTTTTGAGCCCTAGCAAAAAGTCTTGCAGGCGAACTATAGTACTCATAAGAATAAGCAGAATAGTTCTTGGTCTTATGAACATGGCGGGTTGATGAACCACGCTCATATTCATAGGCCTGAGTATGGTTTCCCTACAAAACATTTGCGTTAGTGCGACTCAGGTGAGTCCTCTGTCTGTATGAAGCCTTTGGACCGTATGAAGCCTGTGGTCTGAGGTTTGTCTTCTTCACGTGTGGTGTCATGATGACATTCACAGGAAGATTCTCCAGACACTTTTTCGGAACCCAGATCTTCTTCACAGGTGGTCCGTTCCTACAGTTAGTACCAATGTACCTGGCAAACACTTCACCATTCTGATTCTTAAACAGTTTATAGTTTGCATCAAAGGATTCATCAATGACAATGGGATTTGCACAAGAGAAGCCAGATAGATTGGATAGATCTGCTGAAGATTCCTTTGCAGCAACCCATGTGGTTTTAGGGTACTGCTCAGGTTTCCAGTAAGATCCATCAGCATTCATTTTCCTTACGAACCCAACACCCTCTTTCCTCGGGTTTTGGTTCAAGATCTGCTTTTTGAGGACATCACATAGTGTCTGATGCCCTTTAAGACTTTTGTACATCCCTGTTTCACGCAATGTCTTCAACCTAGAATTCTCATCAGCAATAGCAGTGGAATCCTCAGCAGAGGGGTTAGTTCCCACATCAACAGTTGAAGATATTGCAACAGTAGCAGCAGTAGAACATTCAGCAATAGTAGCAGCATTATCACGCTCAATGCATTTAAGACATGGTGGTTCAAATCCTTCCTGAGCGGAACTGATCTGTTTGGCGTGAAGTGACTCATTTTCCTTTTGAGGATCTTCATGAGCTGCTCTCAATTTCTCAAGATCTTGCTTCCTTTGAAGATAATCATAGGAAAGCTTCTCATGAGTTGTTGAGAGCGTTTCATGACGACTTTCAAGTTCCTCATACTTAACGTGAAGATTTTTTATGTCTTCAATTAAGGACTCAGATCGAGTCATTTCAGCGCCTAACAGATCATCGCTTTTGTCTAACAGTTTTTGAATATGTTCCATGGCTTTCTGTTGTTCAGTTGCAATTTTAGCAAGTGTTTTGTAGCTGGGTTTTGAACCACAATCAGAGTCATCGTCACTAGATGTTTGATAGTGAGTAGTGCGTGTGTTTACCTTGGCACCGCGTGCCATGAAGCAGTAGGTAGGAGCAGAGTAGTCCTTGTAATTTGCATCGGTGTCGGTGATGAGGTCATTGTCTTCAGTGTTGAAGATGGACTTGGCAACGTATGCTGTAGCCAGACTTGCGACGCCAGAATCGGACTCCTCCTCAGACTCCACCTCCGCCTCCTCAGAAGCGGACTCCTCTGAATCCATTTCCTTGCCAACAAATGCACGTGCCTTGCCAGATGAGCTCTTCTTGTGTGATGAAGACTTTGAAGAAGACTTGGAAGAAGACTTTGAGTATTTCTTCTTCTTCTTGTCGTCAGAGTCGTATTCCTTGCTCTTCTTCTTCTTTTTGTTCTCATTGTCCCACTGCGGACACTCAGAGATGAAGTGGCCAGGTTTCTTGCACTTGTGACATGTTTTCTTCTTGTAGTCATGAGCAGAAGCTTCATCATTCCTTGAGCTTGATCGGGAAGACTTTCTGAGGCCTTTCTTCTTGGTGAATTTTTGGAACTTCTTGACAAGCATAGCAAGTTCCCTTCCAATGTCTTCAGGATCATCAGAACTGCTGTCAGATTCTTCTTCAGATGAGGAGACAACTTTTGCCTTCAAGGCACGAGTTCGCCCATAGTTTGGACCGTAGATATCTCTTTTCTAAGAAAGCTGAAACCCATGTGTGTTGAGCCTCTCAAGTATGTCAGACGGATCGAGTGTCTTGAAATCAGGACGTTCTTGAATCATCAGGGCTAGGGTGTCAAACGAACTGTCAAGTGATCTCAGTAGTGTCTTGACGACTTCATGCTTGGTGATCTCAGTAGCGCCAAGGGCTTGAAGCTCATTCATGATTTCAGTGAGTCGATCAAATGTGAGCTGGACATTCTCATTGTCATTTCTCTTGAAGCGGTTGAAGAGGTTGCGAAGGACACTGATTCTCTGATCTCTCTGGGTTGAGACACCTTCGTTGACCTTGGAGAGCCAGTCCCAACCTAGCTTAGATGTTTCCAAAGCACTCATGCGGCCATACTGTCCTTTGGTCAGATGACCATAGATGATATTCTTGGCAGTAGAGTCCAGTTGAACGAACTTCTTGACGTCAGCAGCAGTGACACCTTCTCCAGCCTTGGGAACGCCGTTCTTGACGAAATACCATAGGTCGACGTCAATGGCTTCAAGATGCATGCGCATCTTATTCTTCCAGTAGGGATATTCAGTTCCATCGAAGATGGGGCACGCAGCGGAGACTTTGATTATCCCTACAGTCGACATAGCTAAAACTCCAGGTGGTTAAACCGAATCACACAGAACAAGGGAGTACCTTGCTCTGATACCAATTGAAAGTGCGTTATATCGACTAGAGGGGGGGTGAATAGGCGATTTTTATGAAAGTCTTCAAAACGTGGAAGTTATGAAGACAAACGATAGAAATAAACCTATTACCCTGCAACGGAAGGTAGACTACACTAGGCAAGCCATAGTCAAGTATTCAATAGAGTGAAAGCACAATGACTAATAGCAGCAATGTAGTAAGGATCAGGTAGGAAGATATTATGAAGCCAAACAGAACACGCAGTCACTCAGTGAAGATAAAAGATAGTGCAATCATACAATGACTTCACAAGGAGTAACAGTACGTAAAGAGAAGGGAAGGATGAAACCAGTGACTCGTTAAAGACAATGATGTGTTGGACCAGTTCCAGTTGCTGTGACAACTGTACGCCTGGTTAGGGCAGCTAGGTATTTAAACCTGAGGACACACAGTCCCGGACACCCAGTCCTGAACACGCAGCTCAGGACACCCAGTCCTCACCGTATTCCCCTTGAGCTAAGGTCACACAGACCTCGCCCAATCACTCTGGTAAGTCTTCAAGGTAGACTCCCAAACCTTCACAGACTTCGTTCACCGGCAATCCACAATGTCTCTTGGATGCTCAGAACGCGACGCGTAACCGGCTGGAGGATTCACAGTCCTCATGTGTAATAAGTCTTCAGATCACACAAACAAGAAGACTTACGTGATGCCTAATTCTATTTGGCTCTTGGTGGTTAGGGCTTTATCCTCGCAAGGAATTATCTCTCAAAGGCTTCGAGGTGGGTTGCTCTCAAACGACAAAAGCCGTACACTAACTCTGAGCAGCCAACCGTTTTTGGTTGTAGGGGGTGGGATATTTATAGCCACTAGGCAACCCGACCTGATTTGTTCGAAATGACCCTGGGTCACTAAGGAACTGACACGTGTTCCAACGGTCAGATTTCAAACTCACACGACAACTTTACTTGGGCTACAAGCAAAGCTGACTTGTCCGACTCTGGACAAGATTCGCTCTCATAGTCTTCACTCGAAGACATAGGTTTTGGTTAAGCATCACTTCAGTCATTCTGACTGGTTCTCTTGGACCCCACTTAACAGTACGGTGGTTCCTATGACTCAACAAAGAAGAAGAAAAAGAACTACGAAAGATCTCAGTCTTCGAGTTCCATAGGCTTCATGCGATGTCTTCTCTTGTCATAGTCTTCAATGTGAATATCTTCATATACAACCTTTGACATCAATGTCTTCATACATTTTTAGGGGTCATCTCTGGTAGGAAAACCGAATCAATGAGGGACTTCTACCTGTGTTATCCTGCAATTCTCACAAACACATTAGTCCCTCAACTAGGTTTGTCGTCAATACTCCAAAACCAACTAGGGGTGGCACTAGATGCACTTACACTGTCTATTTCCTATCCCTGCATTGTTAGAATCCTCAAATTCAAACAAGCCCTTACAGAATTACTTCTGTTACAGATATGTGTCAAAGATAACCTTGTGTGGTTTGTCCTACTCCTGTGGTGCTGTGTTCCACCCCAGCTTAGCTTCTCCAACGACGGAAGGCTTCACCACAGCAGGGATCCGCTCTCTAGACTATCTTTCACCGCCTCAGATCTTCTTCCCCGCCGCTGGCAGCCACGACAACTGCATTACCATCATCAACTGAGCAGATGACCTTGAGGACTACATGTGTCCGCAAGAGAGGTGTGACGCCCGGATAATCAAGATACAGTAGTCCTCTACTAATGATGACACATCACCTCTGTCACTGTAATTAATCTCGGGTTGATTCGAAACCATTTTGAATTTAAATCCTAAATCAATCAAACGACAAAACTTTTCAAAATATTAAACTAAAATGTTCGGGCTGTGCCAAAAATGGCATAGGTAATTATATTACAGAAAACACAATTTTATAAAATGCCTAAATACTTTTAAATGAAATAAAACAGAAAAGGAAATAAACAAAAAGAAAAGGTAAAAAAAAGGAGCAAACCCCCCCCCACTTGGCCTCGGCCCAGCAGGCCATCGGGCCCCCAGGCCGGCCCACTCGCCCCCTGCATAACCCCCCGCTCCCCACTCGGCCGAAC
>NC_041384.1:238017739-238047891 GCF_002162155.2 Triticum dicoccoides | reverse complement strand
GCCCTGGCCGTGCGCGCGCACGCGTCTGCGCACCCGCGCTGGTCTCGCCCCGTCCATGGCCGCGCCCCCTGCGCCCCGTGCGCCCACGCCAGCGCCGTCCGCTGCCGCCGAGCCCCCTGCTGCCCGTTCCCGCCGCTCGCCGGAGCTGGCCGGCCCTTTTCCCCCTACTCCGCCGGATTCTGGCGCCCCGCCTCGCCCCTGGTGGCCTCGCGTGCGGGTGCCGCTTCGCCCGCACCGCCCGATCCGCTAAGTCCTAGTGGCCCTATGACAACGGGGGCCCACACCCCAGAACGGTTAAAAAAAAGAGAATTAAAAATAAAATTATTAAATAAAAATAAAAATGATTAATAAAATTAATTATTAATTAATTAATTAACTAATGAATTAATTAAGTTAATTGATCCGGTTTAATTAATTTAATTAGCTAGTTAAGTTTAATTAAACTGTAATTAGATTAGCCTAAACCCTAATTAACCTAATTAGAGGATGACAGGTGGGCCCCCCCTGGACCCACATGTCAGGTTGACCAAGTCAACTCTGTTGACTGCTGACGTCAGCATGACATCATGCTGACATCATAAATCCATTTTTCGAATTAAATAATTAATTAATTAAATTCCAGAAATTAATATAATC
Organism: Triticum dicoccoides; assembly: GCF_002162155.2. Classification (NCBI taxonomy): domain Eukaryota; kingdom Viridiplantae; phylum Streptophyta; class Magnoliopsida; order Poales; family Poaceae; genus Triticum; species Triticum dicoccoides. The sequence continues at coordinate 238,047,255 of NC_041384.1, read as the reverse complement.
TTTAGAAAATCATATCTTTTAATCCGTAACTCGGATTAAAATACTTTCTACATGAAAGTTGCTCAGAACGACGGGACGATTCCGGATACGCAGTCCGTTCATCCACCACACACCCCTAACATATCAAACCCGCAACTTTCCCCCTTCGGTTCATCTGCGAGAAAACACGAAACACCGGGAATACTTTTCCGGATGTTTTCCCCCCTTCACCGGTATCACCTACTACCGCGTTAGGGCACACCGAACACTGCGTATTGCCTTGTTATATTTTGAGATGCTTTGTTTGCTCTGTATTCATTATTTCTTCCCCCTCTTCTCTCCGGTAGACTACGAGACCGACGCTGCTGCTGACCAGTTCGACTACGGAGTTGACGACCCCTCTCTCTTGCCAGAGCAACCAGGCAAGCCCCCCCTTTGATCACCAGATATCGCCTACTCTTCTCTATACTGCTTGCATTAGAGTAGTGTAGCATGTTACTGCTTTCCGTTAATCCTATTCTGATGCATAGCCTGTCATTGCTGCTACAGTCATTGATACCTTACCCGCAATCCTAAATGCTTAGTATAGGATGCTAGTGTTCCATCAGTGGCCCTACACTCTTGTCCGTCTGCCATGCTATACTACTAGGCCGTGATCACCTCGGGAGGTGATCACGGGCATATGCTATATACTTTACACTGTTACATTACTGGTGATACTGTTTGGAGATGGGGGCTGAAGGGGCAGGTGGCTCCATCCAGGTAGTGGTGGGCCTGAGTTCCCGACGGCCCCCGACTGTTACTTTGTGGCGGAGCGACAGGGCAGGTTGAGACCACCTAGGAGACAGGTGGGCCTGGCCTTGTTCGGCATTCGCGGATACTTAACACGCTTAACGAGATCTTGGTATTTGATCTGAGTCTGGCTACTGGCCTATACGCACTAACCATCTACGCGGGAGTAGTTATGGGTATCCCGGCGTCGTGGTATCAGCCGAAGCCTTCTTGACGTCAGCGACTGAGTGGCGCGCGCCGGGTTGGACTGCGTTAACGCAACTTCCTTTGTAATGGAGGTTGCTAGGTCTGCTCACCGGCCGCGTACGCAACGTGCAGGTGTGCAATGGGCGATGGGCCCAGACCCCTGCGCGCATAGGATTTAGACCGGCGTGCTGACCTCTCTGTTGTGCCTAGGTGGGGCTGCGACGTGTTGATCTTCCGAGGCCGGGCATGACCCAGGAAAGTGTGTCCGGCCAAATGGGATCGAGCATGTTGGGTTATGTGGTGCACCCCTGCAGGGAAGTTAATCTATTTGAATAGCCGTGATCTTCGGTAACAGGACGACTTGGAGTTGTACCTTGACCTTATGACAACTAGAACCAGATACTTAATAAAACACACCCTTCCAAGTTCCACAGACAACCCGGTGATCGCTTTTCTACAGGGCGATGAGGAGAGGATCGCCGGGTAGGATTATGCTATGCGATGCGACTGGAGATGCGACTGGAGATGCTACCTGGAGATGCTACTTGGAGATGCTACTTGGAGGACTTCAATCTACTCTCTTCTACATGCTGCAAGACGGAGGCTGCCAGAAGCGTAGTCTTCGACAGGATTAGCTGTCCCCCTCTTATTCTGGCATCCTGCAGTTCAGTCCACTGATATGGCCTCCTTACACATATACCCATGCATATGTAGTGTAGCTCCTTGCTTGCGAGTACTTTGGATGAGTACTCACGGTTGCTTTTCTCCCTCTTTTCCCCTTTCCCTTCTACCTGGTTGTCGCAACCAGATGCTGGAGCCCTGGAGCCAGACGCCACCGTCGACGATGATTCCTACTACACTGGAGGTGCCTACTACTACGTGCAGCCCGCTGACGACGACCAGGAGTAGTTAGGAGGATCCCAGGCAGGAGGCCTGCACCTCTTTCGATCTGTATCCCAGTTTGTGCTAGCCTTCTTAAGGCAAACTTGTTTAACTTATGTCTGTACTCAGATATTGTTGCTTCCGCTGACTCGTCTATGATCGAGCACTTGTATTCGAGCCCTCGAGGCCCCTGGCTTGTATTATGATGCTTGTATGACTTATTTTATTTGTAGAGTTGTGTTGTGATATCTTCCCGTGAGTCCCTGATCTTGATCGTACACATTTGCGTGCATGATTAGTGTACGATTGAATCGGGGGCGTCACCAGAGGTCACACTCTTCCGTGTCTGCTTACGTTATGCATCGCTTAATATGATGACATGCTACTTTATCGTCGTTTTCACCTATTAGACTCCGAGTCAGGTCCAAACTTATGCGGAAACTTGAGTTTTTAAATGGTTGTGGGGTACATATTGGGGCATCAATCAGTACTATCTATCTACTATCTGGTTAATCTCGGGTGTCTACTATGAGTTTCATGTTGGGTGCAAACAAACATTAAAGGAGCCATTATCTGTATTTTTTAACTAAAGCTATTATCTGCCTGCTATCATTGGTTTTGGGTCTATCCACAGTTTGCTACCATCACTCTGTATTTGTGCATGCACTCCTTACACAATCTCACAATGTTTTATTCCTATGCATGTCAGTTATTGTACACAATGGAACCGAACATGTAGAGCAAAAGAGACGAGCTGTGCATGGCAATAAAATTTCATGCAAACGTCACTCCATGGTGGGCGCAAAGGCAGCCCCCCTCCACCCATTTCGGATCGTAATCAATAGGAAGATGACTGTTCACAGGGGGATTCAGAAGTAGAAGACCACTCCGATTTACCCCATGATGTCTTCGCTCTAGCTTGGCATGATGATGTTGGTAATATCATGCATATGGTGCCTTGCATTGCTTAATGTATACATCAAAGATGTCATCTACTTAGTTTAGACATGCTTTGTGTCAATGCCATCTATTAGGTTCTTTATCGTATATGTGAATCATGCAATGCCATCTTGTTTAGCCAGGCATCATATATGTGAATTTTGCAATGCCACCCTGGTTAGCCAGTCATTTTATATGTGAATTATATCATGACATCATTTTTTATTACGTGTTAAATTTGTCAACAATTTTAGTACATTCAATTACTCTTCCTGTGCATCAGCCATTCGGCACGGTCATGGAAAAATCTGGAGTGGAAACAAGGTCTTCAGAGCAGACAATGCTATCTGACGAAGCGCATGTCTTACTAGTTACAGATAGCTCCTCAGAGGAGGATTCAGAGATAGATGACCAGTCATATTTCCCCCCGAGGTGCATGCTCTAAATTGGCTGGGTTATGTTGCTCATATCGTGCGTATGGTACCTTGCATTGCTATGTCATTTGCTTAGTTTAGACATGCTTTGTGTGAATGCCACCTGTTTAGTGTCTAATTACCATATATGTGAATTATGCAATGCCATCTTGTTGCAAGACATTATATATGTGAATTATGCAATGCTATCTTGTTGCAAGGCATTATATATGTGAATTATGCAATGCCATGCTGTTTAGCCAAGCGTCATATATGTGAATTATATCATGCCATCCTTTTTTTGTATTTCTCATTGCTTTTGTCGGCAATATTTGTATATTCAACTGCTCTTCGTGTGCATTAGCCATTTGCATTGCTGATGCAAAAATCTGGAGTGAAAACAAGGCCTTCAAAGCAGACAATGCTACCTGATGAAGTAGATATCTTGCTGGTTACAGATAGCTCTTTAGAAGAGGATTCGGAGGCAGATGACCAGTCCTATAATCCCCCTGAGGTGTATGCTCAAACTTGGCAGGGTTATATTACTCATATCATGCATATGTTGTATTGCAATGCTTAGTTTTTACATCATATATATGATATTGAATGTCATCTCCTTAGTTGACACATCATATATGTGATTTCCCTCTACTCACTTCCGTAGTATATAAATCATATATTTTAATTATATCATTCCATGATGTTTACGTAGACAGCATGATCTGAATTATGGCATGCCAACCTGTCGTGGTTTTTTCACGGCAGATGTCCTCGTGAAAGGACTTAGTCGTGGAGCCATCGCTACGGGTTAGATTAAAGGGGTTAAACCGGACAAGGGACATGAGAGTTTCATACTAGTTCGGCCCCTTATGATGAAGGTAAAAGCCTACGTCTAGTTGTGATGTAATTGTTGGGGTTTCGATGACTAGGGAGCGAATCCACTTTGCCTGGCTCTCGAGTTGTTGTTGTGTGTTGTCCCTATACCGCCGCCGGGTCGTCTCTTTATACACATAGGTCGACGCCCGTCGGTTTACAGAGTCCCGAGGCCAGATCATCAATGTGTCCAACTCAGTCTCTATCCTTCCTATCTTACAATGCAAGTTACACAAGAAAGTCGGTTAACATCTACAGGCCTTAACCCACCTTTGGGCCTTGGGCCTTTGTAAAGCGCCACCATCCTCATGTCTTCATGGGCTTCTAATCTTCATAGAGTTAACCCGGCTACTCCTGGCCGGTTTACGTCCAGTAGTAATATTCCCAACACAACCCATTTTCTAAAGACATAATATAGTTACATCATCTCATCCTGTTCACATAGTCATCATATTTTGAATTATGTCATTCTATCCATGAATTATATCATGCCATGATGTTTCCATCGTCGGCATGTTTGTGATTTATGGCATGCCAACCACTTTAATAGACACATCGTATAGTTATATCATGTCATCCTGTTTACATAGTCATCATATTTTTAAGTATGTCATTCCATCTTGTTTAGTTAGCCATCATACATGTGAAATTGTGTCATGCTATCCTTTTAATTAGCCATCATATATGTGAAATTATGTCCTGCTATTCTGTTTGGTTAGACAACATAAATGTGAATTATTTCATGCCCTGTTTTCTTCCCTACTATCCATTGCACCTGTCTATCTTACAATGTCTGTATATTCAATTACTTTTCTTGTTTATCATCCATTTCAATTGGAGGGGGTGATGGCAGTATCTGTGGGAGTAAAAACATGGTCTTCAGAAAAGATCGTGCTACCTGTCGATGGAGATAGAACCATGGTTGTACTTGCCCAAGAACCAACCCCACCACACATAACCCAGACTCACGCAGATTGTACCCCTACCCAGTTGGACAGAGAACTAGCTACACCCCTTCTAACCCCAACCCCAGTAGATAGTAACCCAGTTCCCGTTGACACAACACCGTCTCCACCACAAAGCACCCAAACACGAGTAGTTAGTAAGGCAACTATAGTGCCCAAAGCACGAGGACCACCACTCCGAACCCCAAGTCAACGCATAAAGCAGAAGAAGAATTGTTCTCAGTTCAGGCTCCGTAGCTATGGTTCATACTACTTTGCTCTTGCATCACTGTATTTACTCATACCAACTAATTTCAATTTTGAAGGATGCAATTGAAACTCCAATGGCGCAATAGGTATGTTTTAAACCCGTTTCTTTAACGTGTTTGCTGATGTAACTTGCTCTATGTTGATTTTAGTTTCAATTGAACAAACAGTTATGTTCTCATGCCATGCACATTACAAGTGTTGTTATTGTTGTGTAGTTTCCCACACTTATATTCTTTCTATGCTGCTTTGCCTTAAGTAGATATGATTCGAACTGTATCTATCTTGATTTGGCAACATAAACTAGAATGATATAGACCATACAGTTACCATACTACATAGATATATGTTTGTTTCATGTTGTTATCCTGTCCATCTTACTACTGAACTGGTTTACCAAAATGAGTTTCATATACTACATTGTAAACATGTGATGTCTTTGTTTGTTTCTCTTTTATAACACGGATAAAATATTGGAGAAGAGTACCCCGTTATGCAATGGTAAAGGAAGTAATGCAGATAAGGTTCAAGATAGTGAGACATCCCTGTTGGTCTCCAAGAAAGCTGATAAAAACTATATTGAAGACACTGAGACAACCCCAAAGTCCTGTCTTGATGTAGTGTTCGAGTTACTGGCTACTACTACTGGCACCAGCTCTTCGAACTCGCTGCCTGAATCAGTTCGGCTTCTTGAGTATCAACTTCAAGTTGAAAGGCATCGATCAGATGTTATGCGACAGGAAGCCGAAGGACTGAGGAAGTCCCTGTAGAATTCAGATGCATACTTTCTGGTGCAACAACAAGTGCTGGAGGATTTAAGCGCCAAACAAGATAATGTTAATAAGCTTTCTAAGCATCTTGCCAGCATTATTGGTACGCAGGATATTGTTTCTTGAGCTCTTCTAAAGTGGTTTCAGTTCTTGACTTGTTTTGCTGCGTCGTTTAGATGCTGCTTTGTTCCCTATATTTGCACTGGTGGCGAACTTTGATGCCCAGTGGATGTAATATGTGTAATAGCCGTGATAGCCTAGCGTAAGTTGCTTGCTTATTTATTTCCTTATTGTCTTTTTTATTTGTTTTCTTGTAGTAAGTGCAGTTCTTTTTGCGCGGTTTGCTAGTGGCCGCAATAACCTATTTTTTAAAACTAGGCCACATTAACCATGGGCTACAAATTTACTGTAGTTAACATGGGCCTCCTACGGGCCGTAGAAACAATGGGCCTTCTATGGGCTGTAGAAATAATGGGCCTTCTACGGGGTGTAGAAACAATGGGCTTATATGGGCCATAGACACAACGGGCCTTCTATGTATTTGCTAGAGACATGTGAGCTAGCTGACTTGGGATTCTTGGGTGTCCCACACACATTTGATAACAAAAGAAGTGGCGCTGCAAATGTGAAGGTCCAGTTGAACCGAGCCATTGTGAACCCCGCTTAGCGAACATGTTTGACCATGCCGCAATGACACACTTGGTCACTCCGAGGTCAGATCTTGTGATCCTGCATGTAACTTGTGAGAAACTGGGGGACATGCATGCAAGGAAGAAGAACTTTCATCAATACAGAATAATGTAGGAAAGAGTGATGGAAATATGCCCTAGAGGCAATAATAAAATGGTTATTATTATATTTCCTTAATCATGATAAAGATTTATTATTCATGCTAGAATTCTATTGACCGGAAACTTAAATACATGTGTGGATACATAACCAAATACCATGTCCCTAGTGAGCCTCTACTAGACTAGCTCGTTGATGAAAAGATGGTTAAGGTTTCTGTCGTGGATTTGTGACGGCAGATGTCCTTGTTGAAAGGACTTAGTCATGAGGCCAACGTATCTATATGATAGCTTGAGAGGGGTTGGTCGGAACCGAGAGACGCGAGGTTTTACCCAGGTTTAGACCCTCATGGTGGAGGTAAAAGCCTACATCCTGCTTCATTGATATTGGTGATGATGATCACGATTACAAGGGTGCTCTATCTCGGGAGCTATAGACTTGTCTGTCTAACCCTAACTTGTCCAACTTGTGAAACTTGTTCCTCTTGGGGTGCCCTGCCCCTCCTTATATAAGTTGAAAGGGCGGGTTACATTACTAGTCCTAGTAGGATTAGCATTACTCTATTACAAGTGGAGTCCTAGTCTTGCTTCCTTTGTAAGGGATTGTTCCTTATGCCTATTCTCTTAAGCCGGCCCACAATAACATAAGTCGGCCTTCCATAAACCACCTTCTGGACCTCCGGGTCTTGTCGCTCCTCCGACCCGCCTACCGGGTCACCAGTGAATCACCTGGCTCGGCCGGGTCATCGGTGAGTGGAAAGATCCAGGCGGGTCACTTAGTGAGTCACCAAGTCAGGGCGGGTCACCAGTGAGTCACCAAGTCCGACTGGGTCATATATCCAGCCGGGTCATACCGCGGGGTATATCCCCGACATTAGCCCTCAGTTTAATCTGGATTTATCCATGTTAAACTGATCCTGCAAAATAAACACAAGAACAAATTTGACAGGTTGTGCTTCAGGTAAAAAATTCTTGTAAGCCGGCACCTGATCATCCTTAAGTCCTTGTCATTTCCTTCTTCTGGAAAGTCCGGGTCAATAGGCCAGCCTCATAATCAATTTGCTGACATTGGTTTCTCACAAAAAAATATTGTGAATAACAATTCATTTGATTCAGCTCCCAATGCTTAACAAAAATATTGGTCTTGAAATACGCATCTGATTTTCAGCCGGCTTGAAGATGTAGAACTTGTCGGTTTGTAAATATTGATGGCACCGGGTCATAATTGTTGCGAACATCAAGCTTGGAAATGTACCTCCCTTATATGCATATCACTTGTAGCCCCCAAGTCTTAAGAAGGGAGCGTAGTAACAACTTAAGACTTGCTTCAATATAAATGTCGCAACCTTGAAGAAATCCGGGTTGTTCATCTCAGTCACTAGTCATAAACTAAATATTCCACATATGTAGCCCCCAAGTGCCGGGTTGTCATGCTTGCAGCAACCTGGGACTTGTAATTGCCTTATGCTCATAAAAACTTCAACCAGTGTAGCCTCCAAGGGTCGTGTCATTATGCAATAATGACCAGGGACTTTGTAGATATGATCATGTAGATTTGAGCAGTAAATAACACCAAATGATGTAGCTCCAAAGTTTCGGGTTACCTTTGACATGAGCAATTAGTATCCCCCAAGGGACGGCTCATCACAATGTGACGGGTCGGGTCTTCAATAAGGCAAGTTAAAAATGACTTTGCATTATTCCCCAAGTGTCATGGTGCATTCTTGCAGCGACATGAGACTTCCATATTTGATATAATCATGATTTGAATACCTGGGACTATGATCCTCTGTTTGCCGCCTCGGACTATGATCCTCTGTTTGCCGCCTCTGGACAGCGACCAGAGGCTCAGGGGCTACTATCTGTATAGAGCACACCTAGCATGTGCGGTACCGTCAAAAAAATTATATATTACTTTGCGTACCTCAAAGCCTCTTAGCAGGCTCGTGAAAGCCTCATGCAACCCACTTTTGGCGGATGAAATCCTCTCAACCACTGTACCCATTAAAGTACGATGCGCCTCTGAGATAGCCGCTTGCTCCAAAAGACCCATTAGCGCGTCCGGTTGTGCACCGGACAATCCCAGACTCTTTCTGTTGCTCTCCTTAGGAGCTGAATACTCTGGACTTTGGGTGGCCGAAGGGTTACCTTCTGGCCATGGCGGATCAGGAGAAATCCTCCGTGATGACACCTCAGGGTCGTCCGCCCCAGGAGGCGGGGAGACAGGAGGAGGCGTTTCGCTCTCTATCATCTCCGGAAGAAGATCCCCCGAAGACGAACTCTGTCGAGAAGGGCTATGAGCCGGACTGCAAGATATATGTCCCGGTTATTGTCCTTGGAGATAAAGCAGGATATATTTACCAAAAGTACTCTTGTTCACTTACAGCTCGGTGGAGGGCTGCCCCCCTTGCAGGCACTGTGCGCTAAGGACGCCCTCCGGGGCAGGGCCCTCTGGTGAAGGTTTCTTTCCTCGTTTGGAAACCTACATTTCCAAGTCTTCAGAGGCGGTCCTTTTCCTTCCTTGGGGAGAGGGGATTCTAGATTCTTCTCCCCGATTATCCTCCTTCGCGGAGACACTAATTCCCCCGGTTTGGATGAGTAATGTGTGAAGCCCGCTTTCGGCTTCTTTATTCCTCCCTTTATCTTCCCCTGATGGCACTTGATAAAGTGTGTGCTCAAGCATCCTGGCTAGTACATGATCCGGTGAGCCTTCGAGAAGGGGGGCTGAACACCTGATCATCTCTGCCTTTCTTATCCAGTCCTGGCCGAGAGCGATTTTTTCAGAATGATGTTGTGACAAATAAAAAGACAACATGTTCGACCGCAGAATTACTTACGTGGGTATCTAGACAGTTGCAGTTGAGACCCGCATCCTCGGTGGTTTCCGGACACTTTATTCGTGATCCGTAGAACAATCCATACGTCTCTTCGAGCGTCACGCCGAAGAATTGCTGAATAGTTCGCGATCCTTCCGGGTTGAACTCCCACGTACGGAGAGATCGATGTTGGCATGGCAGGACCAGACGAACTAGCATAACTTGCATTACCTTGACAAGACTGACATCCCTCTTGAGGAGATCTCGGATGCGACTTTGCAATGTCAGCACGTCATTAACTGGCCCCCAGTCCAGCCCCTTGTTGACCCATGACGCCAGTTGCAGCGGGGGGCCCGAGCGGAAGGCGGGGGCAGCTGCCCACTTCGTACTTCGGGGAGCTGTGATGTAAAACCACTCCCACTGCCATAAGTTGGACACCTCCGGGAAGGAACCCTTTGGCCATAGATCATCGACGCCTTTGCCTATTATGGCACCTCCGGATTCTGCATGTCGCCCATCGATCGTCTTCGGCTTCACATTGAAGGTCTTGAGCCATAAGGCGAAGTGTGCGGTGATGCGGAGGAAGGCCTCAAACACGATGATAAACGATGAGATGTGAAGGATGGAATCTGGAGCTAGATCATGGAAATCAAGCCTGTAATAGAACATAAGCCCTCTAACAAAGGGATTAAGAGAAAAGCCTAGCCCTCGGAGGAAGTGGGAAACAAATACGACACTCTCGTTGGGTTCGGGAGTGGGGATTGTCGGCGTTCTGGGAACAGGGGTCCCCAGACTTGCCTGCCTGCGGCCCATGGCATGGCTAAGCCAGCAGGCCGTACGACCCATCCTCACCAACAAGGCATCCAAGACCCTCGCGAGGGGCCAAGCCTCACGAGGCGGATGACGCAAGACCTCCTCTGGAGCGGCCTAGCCAGGCAGGCTCACTAGGAGCGGAGATATCAAGGCGGGGCAAACCTCGCGAGGCTCTCGTGACGTGAGCCATGACGATCGACACCAGGCGGGAGCCAGGCGGGCGCCAGAGCGCGCAGCGTCCTTGTTTCCTCTTTGGTGCAAAGGGGGCAAGCGCAGCCGTGGGGTACCGAGGCCTCAGGAAAAGGTTGCCATTTCGGTGCAATAGGACCAAGACCATGGACTGCAAGATGGAGGTCATTGTGGAGCTCGAGACGGCGTCACCACCAGAGCTTTGTGCAGGCAAAGACTACTTTTGTCAGGATAGCTTGTACTAGCTGTCCCCCTTCAAATTAGCACGCCATTGTTGGCTCCCTTCCCGCTCGATATTTGGGAGGAGGACCAGGGCCTCTATAAATAGGACCAACCACCATAGTAGAGTGGAGGGGAAATAGAGACACAAGTTCGTACACACAAGAACACCTCAACCTCAGGAGGCAGTTCTTTCCTTGTACTGTTCATCATTGGCCGAAGAGGCAATCCACCACCACCACACTGGAGTAGGGTATTACACCACAACGGTGGCCCGAACCAGTATAAACCTTGTGTCTTTCTGTGTTGCGAGTTCGTCGAGTTCGTCCACAAGATCTTAGTGAGCTAGAGCGTAGATTGGTAGAAGGGAAAGACTTTGCGTGCACCCTAGTGTTCGAACCTTAAGGGTTAGCTAGAACCCCACATCCGACATTTGGCACGCCAGGTAGGGGTGCGCCGTAGCTTCCTTTCTGTCAGTCCGTCGCTCCGCTGTCTCCATGTCGGATGCTCGCCGTGCTCGAGCTGAGTGTCGGGCCGCCTCGCCGCCCGCGTCGCTCAGGCGGCTCCCGTTGGCGGGCCACCTCGTCGTTCTCCGTCCCCCGCCGCCAACGCTGCCACCGGCCTGGTGGGGAACGAGCAGCAGGCGGCCTCGCTGGATCCTTCAGTGCGGCAGGACAGCCGCACCACTACTCCATCTCTCACCCCTGTTGGTTCTTCGTCCCACGTGCACCGCGCTCCCATGGAAGCATGGGCCACGCTCATCACGGTGAACGAGCTCCTGCGTTACAGCCCCGTTGATGACCTCTATGAGGAGTGGCTCGACCACGTCGCCGAGCTCGTCCATGCTACAGGGGGCTCCCGACGCCGTCCCACTCTCTGCCTCCCCCTCAACCAGCCGGGGCGACGGGGCTTAGGGCGTGCCTCCGCCGCCTCATCCCCAAGACGGTGCCTTGGCACCAAGGCGCGCGCCTCCACAGCGTGATCCACTGCGCCCGGCACCCGCGCGTGAAGAAAGGAGCTGCCAAGAAATCCCGCGGCTGTGAGAAGCTGCACCGGCGCTCCCTGCACCACCTCGCCAAGACCGCGTGCCGCCTGTAGTGGCGCACTGCGGACCTCACCAAGACCAAGCTCCGCCTCAAAAGAGGGCCCCGACGACCACGGCTGGCTGCCGTGCCTTCACCCCGAGCTGCGTAGCGTCGCCTGACCAGGCAAGTTCAAGCCAGATCTACCTCCACGACGGCACTGCCGACCCTGCAGAGTTCCTGCAGCTCTATGAGCTGAGCATCGAAGTGGCTAACTACGATGAAAAAGTCATGGCGAACTGGTTTCCCATGGCTCTCAAGGACGGGGCCCGTTCCTGGCTCCTGAACCTGTAGCACGGCTCGATCTCCTCCTTGGACGAGATGCGCGACCGCTTCATCGCCAACTTCCAGGGCACTCGCGACCGCCCACCGGCCGCGGGTGATCTATGCCGCATCAAGCAACAACAATGAGAGACCCTCCAGAAGTACATCCAGCGCTTCAACAACACCCGCCTCAAGATCCCCAAGGTTACGGACGAAGCCATCATCTCTGCGTTCTCAGACGGCGTCCATGACGTCAAGATGAAGGAAGAACTGGCTATCCACGAGGAGCTTTGCACATCTCAGGAGTTGTTCAACCTGGCGACCAAGTGCGCAAGAGCTGAGGAGGGGCGCCTCTCTCTCCTTGAGCTGTCGGCTGCAGGAGTGGAGGAGAAGAAGGCCAAGGCCAAGGACGTGAAGCGCAAAGAGGTAGTAGTGCTCGCAGCGGAGCCCGACACCAAGCGAGGCAGATATCAGCCCGAGTCATCCAAGAACGGCCGCCCGTTCTATGCCTTCCACAACCTGAACACACATAACACCAATGACTGCCAAGAGCTCAGAGCCATTCGGGAAGGACGCTTCGGTCAACGCCTCGAGTGCAATGACCGGTGCTACGGCCGTGGAGGAGGACGCGGAGGCGGACGCTGGGATGACCGTGGCGCGCGCCAGGAGTGGCACGACCGGCCTGGTGAGGACCGCTGGCAGGACCAACCTCGCGAGGGCACCTGGAGGGATCCGCCGCGTGAGGATTGCCCCCAGGGCAATGCCGGTCTTCCCCCGTTGCCTCCACCGAGAAGGAACGACGACCACCACCAGGACAAGGGGGCTGGGAGCTTCCAGGAGCCGCGTGCGATCGCTTGCATCTTAGGCGGTGCTCAGGCCCCAGCCTCTCAGCGCATCTTCAAACAGTTCGCTCGCGAGGTGAATACGACGCTCCCCAAGCTCGAGGACACGCGCCCGCTCAGGTGGTCGCAGTGCGCCATCACCTTCAGCTCGGCAGATCAGCTCAAGTGCGCAGCCACCACTGGCACCCTGCCTATGCTATGCTCCCCAGTCATCAGCAATGTGCAAGTCACCAAGACTCTCATCGACGGCGGCGCAGGGCTCAACGTCCTGTCTGTCGACACGTTCAACAACCTCCAAGTGCCCTATGAGCAGCTCCAACCAACCAAGCCTTTCTCAGGAGTGACCGATGGTTCCACCACACCGATAGGGCAGGTCCGCCTGCCTATCACCTTCGAGGAGCGCAAGAACTACCGCATCGAGCTCATCGGCTTCGATGTTGTGCACATCCGCGTGCCGTACAATGCCATCCTTGGGTATCCAGCCCTGGCCAAGTTCATGGTAGTCACTCACCATGGCTACAACGTCCTCAAGATGCCAGGAAGCGGGGGAATCATCACGGTCCCATGTGAAGAAAGGGATGCGGCATGCTCCCTTGAGCGTGCCTTCCAAGCTGCAGCAACCGACAACCTTGACAGCAGAAGTGAAGGCCCTCCAGAGACCATCCCCAAGAAGAAGCTGTCGCGCCGTGCAGGACCCCAAGAAGACGACATCGTGTCAGGAGCCTCATTAGGATCAGCGCCCGCTCCAGGGGCGCCTCCCTCCACCGCATAGGAAAGCGCAGCCAGCGCCCTCCTCTGGCAGGGATCGGGGGCTCTCTCCTAGAGAGCCTCAGACCTTGCCAACCTCACGAGGGAGGCGCTTGGGCACCACTTGGAGGCGTGCCTCATGGCACACTTTCCTCATGAGAGCACATGGCAAGGAGTGCCGACAGCTCAGGAGTTCATCACCAAGACCACCAAAGAACTGCAAGAAGCAAGGGCCATGCATGGCCACGGCCGCTCACAAGGCGCAGCCCCCCACCCAGGCGAGGATGCCGGGCTGCGCGCCTGCATCGACATCCTAGGGCTCAACAGGGCGGCATCTTAGGAACGCTTCTCGCCATCACGTGCAGGCCGTTGTGAGGGTCCACCACACAGCTACGTTCGCATGCCCTTCGGCTTGCCGAGCGTGGCGTCGGCCTATCAGCACAACGTGAGGCAAGTCCTGACGGCTCAGGAGGCCAGGTTCCGCGTTGTTCCTGAGGAAATGAGGACGGTCTTCAGGGAACCTCCCGAGCCCCCAGAGCCTCCCTAGGCTCAGGGTCCCGGTGGCTCATGAGGAGCCATTCCTTCAACGTGTGGCTTCAGCTGCACCAACTCTACTTCGTCTACAGAACCAGGTGACATCTTCCAAGTTCATTTAAGCTGGGAGCGCTCCTGGGGCTGCATTATTCCTAGGCCATGTGGGTCCGTCCCTATGGCATGTATCCCTTTTGCTATGCCTTTGGCTTACCTTGTTGGGGGCGCCCCTCGGGCTGCATCAACCCCACGCCACTCGGGCCAGGCCTAGTGGCATGTATCTTCCTACATTTATCCAAGCCGATCTGCTCTTTATGCTTGACCTGCCAACTTCTATCACCTGCTCGATCATCGCCTACCTCGGGGCCTCTACACAGGCACGGCGCTGGTGCATGGGTTCGTCCCTGCCACGGCCGACAAATCTGAGTGGTCGAGCTCTGGCTCACGGCACGCGCCGCATACGTCACCTCACCAGGCCCTCAGTGCCTTCACTTCATCCGAACCAACCAGCGGCAGACAGGTGACAATAATGGCAAACCATGTTTCTTCTTGTGTCTGTTCATAGGGGCCCCGCGGGAAGGATAGCAGGCGGCACCGCGAGTCTCCTTTTCTCTCGTGCGATTCGCTTGCGCGTTAAAGGGGGGGGGGGCTCCTGAGCATCGCGACTCAGGAGCTCTTACTGGCTCTCCAGCCCTCACCCCCTGGCCTTGACCACGGCATCGTGACCTAGCATACCAGTGGCGGCTGAGCTCGCTCGAGGGCCGGGACTTGAGGACGTAGAGCACTGATAAGAGCTCGGGAGAAGGAAAACTCGTACGGACCAACCTAGCTATGTCGCGTAAGTTGGCGCACAGCCCTAGCACAACATCAGGAGTCACTGCGAAGTCAGCAAGATAAGTCTTGCCCTCGGATTGTCTAAATATTTGGGCCTAGTAGTCACTAGCACCATGTCGCAACCCCGTTGCGGCCAGGTCATCTTCCTTTCTTTCCTTACCATGGCCGCTTGGGCGCTAAGGGGGACCTCCTGAGCATCGTGCCTCAGGGGCTCTTACTGGACCTCGGGCTGCACACCTCCTGGCCTTGACCACGGCATCACGACCTGTCATACCAGCGACGGCTGTAGCCGCCTTGGGACCGGGACCCGTCAGCGTAGAGCAACAAGCTATCACGAGGAAAGAAAGGGGGACCGAGCCTTAACGGAGCACGCGTTCATCAAATCTTCGTAACAAGGAAGATAGGTACAAAGGCATTGCAGATCCTTACATGCATCCACGGGGTAATTCATGATTCTTCGTAGGAAATAAAAGCTGATGCTAAGGGGGATCCTATCTACATCCTTCCGTGGCGGACGCCATCATCAACAGTGGGCCACGGGAGGCCGGCACCAACCCCATCCAGATCAGCGACGGCGGCGGCCGGACGCCGCAGCCCTGCTCCGAGCACGACGGGAGCTCGGGGGACGTAGTTGTCGTCGCTCGTCTCCGGAGTCTCATAGAGCTAAGGAGAACTGCTGGACTCCTAAGGGCTGCTGCTGCTGGAGTGGTCGCGAGCGGAGCGCACATTAGCCTCGCGCTCTTCTCCGGAGAAGCATTCCAGGCGACGGCCCTTGGCGTCGAAGACCTTGAAGAAGAGCGTGGAGGCGCCGTCGTATTCGAAGTGGATCACGAGGGCGCCCCTCGTACGACAGATCCGAGCGATCTCCCCCCAACCGCTGGCCATGAAGATCTTGCCGGTAGGGACCGCTTCGATCTCCGCTCCGGTTGCCGGGGCGCTGCAGTCGGCGTGCTGCAGCCGGAGCTCGAGAGGCCCGCGGGAAGCGGATTCAGGAGCTCGAAGGCGTCGGCGCCCACAGCACCAACTTGCACGAGGAGTCCATGGCGTGGACGCCGCGTGTCGCCGTGACGCGGCGACCCTGAATGTGGCGCGGGCGGCGCTGCTCATCGCTTCGTCCTCCCGAGCCCTCAGCTTGGGCGTACAGGGGTAGCGGATACCCCGGCGGAGGCCGCTCGCACCTAGGCCTCACCACCACTTGCATTGCCGCTTCGTCACGGTGATGGATCGACTTCTTCTTCGGTGGGAGGAGCTCTAGGACGTCCCGGGGAGCTTTCCCCTTCTCTTTGGCGGAGAACCTTCGAATAGGTGCCATTGGAAGCAAGCAGTAGAGCAAGGAGGAAGAAACAAGCGAGCGTGGAGTAGATGGGTGATGGGGGCTCCGCCCCCCTCTCCATTTATAGCGGAAGAAGGCCAACCGACCCCTCCCACGATCACAGGTAATGATAGATTCCCTTGCATGTCGTAGGGACTTGTCCAGTCGTGCAGTTGCCAAGGCAGCATGGGGAAGCGGAGATGCCCACGTCCAATCAACCGCCACGCCTCAACCAAGGCCGCATGCTTTAGGGGCCCGCGGTGCTCTGAACTTGACCCTTGGCTTCGCCGCGAAGCCAAGCCTGCGCGCACCTTGGGCCCGGGGGCTACTGTCGGTGTTCTGGGAATGGGGGTCCCCAGACTTGCCTGCCTGCGGCCCATGGCATGGCTAAGACAGCAGGCCGTACGTCCCATCCTCACCAACAAGGCATTTAAGATCCTCGCGAGGGGCCAAGCCTCGTGAGGCGGACGACGCAAGACCTCCTCTGGAGCGGCCTAGCCAGGCAGGCTCACGAGGAGCAGAGATATCAAGGCGGAGCAAACCTCGCGAGGCTCTCGTGACGTGAGCCATGACGATCGACACTAGGGGGCGCCAGTGCGCGCAACGTCCTTGTTTCCTCTTTGGTGCAAAGGGGGCAAGCGCGGCTGCGGGGTACCGAGGCCTCAGGCAAAGTTGCCATTTCGGTGCAACAAGACCAAGACCATGGACTGCAAGACGGAGGTCATTGTGGAGCCCGAGACGGCATCACCACCAGAGCTTTGTGTAGGCGAAGACTACTTTTGTCAGGATAGCTCGTACTAGCTGTCCCCCTTCAAATTAGCTCGCCATTGTTGGCTCCCTTCCCGCTCGATATTTGGGAGGAGGACCAGGGCCTCTATAAATAGGACCAGCCACCATAGTAGAGTGGAGGGGAAAGAGAGATACAAGTTCATACGCACAAGAACACCTCAGCCTCAGGAGGCAGTTCTTTCCTTGTATTGTTCATCATCAGCCCAAGAGCCAATCCACCACCACCACACTGGAGTAGGGTATTACACCACAACGGTGGCCCAAACCAGTATAAACCTTGTGACTTTCTGTGTTGTGAGTTCGTCGAGTTCGTTCGCAAGATCTTAGCGAGCTAGAGCGTAGATTGGTAGAAGGGAAAGACATTGCGTGCACCCCAGTGTTCGAACCTTAAGGGTTAGCCGGAACCCCACATCCGACAGGTATGACCTGCCCTTGAGCAGGCAGCCTGTGCGACATTTTGGTGGTTAGATACCTGGGTCCCCTTAGCTTTTAGATGTCCTCCTCTATGAAAGAGGAGGCCCACCACTGACCTTGAAGGTTGGATCCGGACGTGGTTGAAGGTCCAAAGTGCTTAGCCTGAGCCTTGGGTGTTGGAACTCGAGGTGGGGGCAGGGAAGGATCGAGCGCGAGAAGAAAAGGACAGGCCTTGGCCCCTTTATAAAAAGGGTGAATACCAAGCGTCCTCCGCGTGGCCGTTTGGAACTTGCCTAAAATCGAGGAGTCATACTAACAAGCATGATTGGGTTACCCACACCCGTATTGATGAGAAGCCCGTGATAAGGGGAACACGATCTCTGCTTCGACAAGACGTGCCAATAAAATTGCCTCGCAATGCGTGTAGTGGCAGGCTGGGAAAAACGGTTCGTAATGTCCAGACCACGGCAGGATGTCACGTTATTAAAAGTTGTCAGCAGATTAGATTTGTGGAATATTATACTCTCTGCGGTGGTATGTGGAATTTGTTTTACAGAGCCAGACACAATCCTTGTGTTCAAAATCTTCTATGGAGTATTCGGAGAAGGAACCCGCCTTGCAATGCCGAAGACAATCTACGCGCCGGACTCATCATCATTGAAGCCTAGTTCAGGGGCTACTGAGGGAGTCCTGGATTAAGGGGTCCTCGGACAGCCGAACTATATACTTTGGCCGGACTGTTGGACTATGAAGATACAAGATTGAAGGCTTCGTCCCGTGTCCGGGTGGGACTCTCCTTTACGTGGAAGGCAAGCTTGGTGATTCGGATATGTAGATCTCCTTCTTTGTAACCGACTCTGTGTAACCCTAGCCCCCTCCGATGTCTATATAAACCGGAGGGTTTAGTCTGTAGGACAACAAAAATCATAATAATAGGCTAGCTTCTAGGGTTTAGCCTCTACGATCTCGTGGTAGATCAACTCTTGTAATACTCATATCATCAAGATCAATCAAGCAGGAAGTAGGGTATTACCTCCATCGAGAGGGCCGAACCTGGGTAAACATTGTGTCCCCGCCTCCTGTTACCATCAGCCTTACATGCACAGTTCGGGACCCCCTACCCGAGATCCGCCGGTTTTGACACCGACACAAGCCCCGACGCAACAGACATAAGCGTCGAAGCAACGGTGATAATACCGATGACACAGCGGTCAACGCCGGATTCAGTGGCTCCAAGTACGGTCAACAGAAGAAGCCATATAAAAGAAATAATCAGGGCCCTTCCAGCCTGGACCGCATACTCGATCGCCCATGTCAGATCCATGGCACCCATGATAAACCAGGAAATCATACCCACATGAATTGTTGGGTCTTCAAACAGGCCGACAAGTTAAATGCCGAAGACAAGTAGAAGGGGTCGCAAAGCGAGAACGACGACGAGAAGCCCTGTCCACTGAACACAGGGGGACAAAAGAAGTTCCCCCTCAAATCAAAATGGTGAACATGATATACGCCACCCATATCCCCAAGAGGGAGCACAAACGCGCGCTCAGGGACGTCTATGCGAGAGAGCCAGTCGCCCCAAAATTCAACCCATGGTCGTCATGCCCGATCACTTTCGATCATAGGGATCATCCGACTAGTATCCGTCATGGCGGGTTAGCCGCACTGGTTCTCGACCCAATAATTGATGGTTTTCACCTCACACGAGTCCTCATGGACGGTGGCAGTAGCCTCAACCTGCTTTACCAGGATACAGTGCGCAAAATGGGCAATGATCCATCAAGGATCAAGCCCACCAACACTACCTTTAAAGGAGTTATACCAGGTGTAGAGGCCCGCTGCTCGGGCTCAATCACATTGGTGGTCGTCTTCGGATCTCCGGACAACTTCTGAAGCGAGGAGTTAATCTTCGATATCGTCCCCTTCCGCAGTGGCTATCACGCACTGCTCGGACGAACTGCGTTTGCCCGATTCAATGCCGTGCCGCACTATGCTTATCTCAAGCTCTAGATGCCCGGTCCCTCCGTACCAAGGAGCACACCGCTGCCCTGGCAGCAGAAGTACAGAGCGGCCTCCGTAGGCAGAACCTTAATTCGACAGCCATACTCTCGTACACTGTCAAATGAGTCCGGACTACCATGCGCCAGGACAGCCCATCTCATCAAGAGCTCAACTAGCAATTCGGCCTCCGTCCCAGACCACACCAAGTGGCAGCATTCGCACCGCGCGTACATAACTACGCACTCAAAATACCATGGGCATAGACGAAGGCATAACTAGATTGTGATCCATAATAAGGCTCGACCTCCCCTGGACACATATACTTTCACTTTTTCTCTTTTCCTCTTCAGATTTCCTTTCCGCAGGCCCCTCTCGCTGGCCTCATAATCAGTCCTTTCGAAGGATGGACACACCAAGGTGGCAAGTAGCACAGACGTGCGGGGGAATCTCTAGATGTCCTTCTTGGCGTTTACTCTACCTGTTTTCTTGACCCCTACGCAGCTCCTACTTGGTCTTGGCATGTTAAATAGCCACTGTTGCTTCTCGCACTTTTTGTTCAAGTACGCTCTAACGTATTAATTAAAATTATAATGGAAACAGTTTGCGGCCCAACATATGTGGCACTAGCTTCTTCTTCATTTTTATTTTCCCTATTTTAATTTGCATCCATACACCTTGGTACGCCATAATCCACCAGGGCTTTATTGCGCCCCACACTATGGCAACAAGTTCGAACACTTTTACAGTATAGTTTGGCACCCCGAATTTAGCATTATATGCATTGGCTCCGAATCATGTCTTTGGTAAATAGTTGGGTTGCCCGGCTCCTGTGCTTACTACCTTACGTTCTGCTATATCGGCTAGGGTAGTAAAGGGAGAACTACTGCGATTGTGTCCTGGTTTATCCGGATGAGCACCTCAGTAGAGAAAGCCAAAAACTGTCTGTCATGATGCGGCGTGAGCCGGTCAGCTCTTTGGAGGTTTCAAATCTTTAGCAATTTTACCCGCATTATGCGACGAATCGGTTCTTATCTGATCAGGTGTTTACAACACCCTAGTCTGAACACTAGGGGCTGCGCCTATATTTTCATTGTCAAAGTCCTATGGCTAAGTGAGGGTAATAAAGCCACATAGTCCGATTTCTTGGTTCATTGCGCTAAACACCTCCTTTAAGGACGAAACTCTTGGATAAAGAGTGTTTAGATTCATCCCGAACACCTCCATACTACCTACGTGGGGGCTGAAGCCGATGACTGGCCAACTCACAGATTTGATGAAACGGCCGCACAGGAGGTAAAATTTTAAATAAACAAAACAACAAAGCATTATATTACATATCAAGCCTTGTTTTCATCATACAGGACGGGATTACATGAATGTATTCATTCAAAAATAATGTCCTTAGCACATTGCTCCGCCACAATGCGGGATCCCTTCAGAACATCTTCAAAATACCGCTCGGGCGTGCGATGCTCCTTGCCCGTGGGCGGTCCTTCGGTCGCGAGCTTGATGGCATCCATCTTCACCCATTATATCTTGACACGGGTGAAGGCCATCCGCCACCTTCTATGCAGACCGACCGCTTGATGGCATCAAGCCACGGGCAGGCATTGACCAGCCGCTTCACGGGGCCGAAGTAGCTACCGAGTATAGCTTCTGTAGGCCACAACCGGATTATTAAATCCTTCATGGCTAGTTCGGCTACCCTATGCAGCTCGACCAATTGTTTTAGCTGGTCGCTAAAGGGCACCGGATGATCTGGTGCAACGTATTGCGACCAAAACAACTTCTCCGTTGAGGTCCCCTCTTTGGCCGGGAAGAATTCCGCAGCATCGGAAACACTGCGCGGCAAATCTGCAAACGCCCCTGGAGAACTCCAAATCCGGGTCAGTAAGAGATACCTCTAGCTCACATACTTGCTATGCATAATAAAAGCCTTACCCGCCGTGATCTTCTTGGCCTCTTGGATCTCCTGGAGGGCGCCTTGGGCTTCGTCTCGGGCCTCTTGTGCGCTTTGGTGGGCCTTAGCGATTTTGGACTCTTGGTCCGCATTCTCGCGGCCTCTTGTGCGCTTTGGCGGGCCTTAGCAAGTTTGGACTCTTGGTCTGCATTCTCGCGCTCCAAGGACTTGCATTTCTTCACTATGTCTTGGAGCTCCTGCTGGACCTCACCAACCCTGGCCTCATGCTTTTCTCGGGCGCCTTTTTCCTTTATCGCTCTCTCCTCAGCCTCGGCCAGCGCCTTCTTGAGGGCCTCTACCTCGGTTGCAGCCCCTAATAAATGTCATGGCACTATGATCAGCTTACATCATTCACCCCTTCCGGACATACACAAGATCATTGCATACCTTGGGCATCCTCCAGCTGCTTTCTCACACGGCCGAGCTCTTCCTCCATCCGTTCCGGCCTCTGCTTCAGTCCGGAGACTTTGGCAGCATGAGAAGTCGCGGCCAGCAGCGACGCCTGCTTATTCACGAAGACATATATGATTAGTCTCTTGCGAAAAACTATTTGATCCTCTGTTCGGTTTTCTTTCCAAACACCAGAAATAGTCTCAGGGGCTACTGTCTATACTGTAACTTTCTTTTCACATAAATGCAGCACTTACCTCAAAGCCTGTTAGAAGGCTCGCGCAGGCTTCGATCAGTCTGCTCTTCACGGACTGAATCTTCTCAATCACCTCACCCATGAGGGTACGGTGTTCCTCAACGATGGAAGCGCTTCGCATCGCCTCCAGTAGAGTATCCGGAGCCTCTGGTTGGACAAAGGTCACTGGCGGAATGGGCACACCTCCTTCCGATGAAGGAGGCTGCTTGCCGGATTCCTGAGCCGTATAGGTCTCCGGGACCGTATTCGGCTGGGGGCAGAATTGGACATGGCCCCCATCGCCAGTCTCCATGGGGATCTGCTCCCCCATGTGTCCGGTGGCCGAGGTCTCGCCTTCTGGCGCCGTCCTGACGGCCTCCTACGTGTCTCCCTGGCCGGGGGTCCTTCGGGACAACACCTCAGCGTCGTCCATGGCCTTGGGAGAGGAGGCCATTGGAAGGGACCCACTGTCCATCACCTTCGGATCCAGTAAGTTCCCTGAAGACGAGGATCGCTCGAGGGCGGAACGATCCGGACTGCAAATGCATGGTTCAACATGATAGAATTATGAAGTGAAAGAGGAGGATATATGAATGGATCAGGGTCTTTGGATACTCACGATTCGGCCAGGGGCTTGTTTCGAAGGCGCTGCTCTTGGCTGCTATCGATGTCCCACGCAGAGCTATCCGCGAAGGAAGCCTTTCCCTTCTTGGATGCCTCCGCTTCCAGATCTGTGGAGGCCGCCCTCTTCTTCCCCCCTTGGGGAGCGGGAAGTTGCTTTCTTCCTCCTCTTCCTCCTCGTTGTCGTCTTCGGCGGCGGAGTGAGTTTCGGCGTCTTCGGACGCCACGTCCGAAGTACCCTTGGGACGGAGGCCTCCTCTGGTCCCCTTGGCCTTCTTCTTGGCCTTCTTCTCCGGAGTCACGTAGGGTGCCGGAACCAGCACCTTCGTCAAAAGAGGGATGGCTGGTTCCTCGGGCAATGGAGCCGAACACCGAATCCGCTCTGCCTTCTTTGTCCAACCCTGAAAAGGCAAAATAGGGAAGTTGGGACATCCTCCTTGAGCAAACCAGAATGGGATGCGCCTTGAAGCATGGAAAACTTACTGAACTGGCAAGATGGGCCAGATCGTGCCCGCAGTCCTCGGTTGTCTCCGGCCACGTCTCGTTGGCCTTGAAGAGCACCTTCCAGATGTCTTCGTGTGCAGTTCCGAAGAATTGTCGCAGGGTCTTGTGCTTGGCCGGATTGAACTCCCATAGATGGCAAGCCCGGTTCTGGCAT
This sequence comes from Triticum dicoccoides, assembly GCF_002162155.2. Taxonomy (NCBI): domain Eukaryota; kingdom Viridiplantae; phylum Streptophyta; class Magnoliopsida; order Poales; family Poaceae; genus Triticum; species Triticum dicoccoides. Next base: position 238,023,702 of record NC_041384.1, on the reverse strand, counting down.
GGAAGGATCCGACGAATTAGCATCACCTGAATCACATCGACGAGCTTGACATTCTTGTCCATCATGCTCCTAATGCGCGTCTGAAGCGCAGTCAACTCGTCTGACGAAGACCAATCTAGGCCCTTCTCCTGCCAGGAGGTAAGCTGCATTGAGGCCTCGGACTTGAATTCAGGAGCCGCGGCCCAGGCAGCATTGGGGGCTCAGTGACGTAGAACCACAACTTCTGCCACCCCTTGACGGTCTCCATGAAGGTGCCTTTGGGCCACGGGACATTGGACATTTTGCTCACCATGGCGCCTCCGCATTCTACGTGTTCGCCGCCCACCACCTTCGGCTTCACATTGAAGGTCTTCAGCCATAGTCCGAAGTGGGGGGGGGATGCGGAGGAAGGCCTCACACACGATGATAAACGCCGAGATGGTGAGGAAGGAATTGTGGTCCAAATCATGGAAAGCCAGCCCATAGTAGAACATGAGTCCGCAGACGAATGGGTGGAGAGGAAATCCCAGCCCGCGGACGAAGTGAGGGATGAACACGACCCTCTCATGGGGCTTCGGAGTGGGGACGATCCATCCCTTAGCAGGAAGTCTATGGATGATCTCCCTGGCCAAATATCCAGCCTCCCAAAGTTGGGTGATGTTCTTCTCCTTGACGGTGGAGGCCATCCACTTGCCCTGCGCTACGGACATGGTTGGAGTGCTTTCTTGGGGCAGGAAAGATGAGAACTTGGGCGCTGGAGCTCGAGAGTGGGTAGGCGGAAAGAGAGAAGGCGTGGGTGGAAGAGATGAATCCTTATCTCCTTATAAAGGCAGTGAATATCAAATGCCTCCCCACTCGCCATGAAACTTGCCTATTCCCCAGGGGCCGTGCGGGCGGCACTGTTGGATTACCCATACCCGTATTGATGAGAATCCCGCAATAAGGGGACATGATCTTTGCTTTGACGAGACGTGCCAATAAATCCACATCACGAAATATGGAGCGGCAGGCCAAGAAACGGTTCGAAATAATAACCGGGTAGGGATGTGATGTCACGTTACAAAAAGTTGTCAGCAAATGGGACTCGTGAAATACTATACTCTCTGCGGTGGTGTGTGGTACTTATTTTGCAGATCCGGACACGTTCGTTGTTCGAAGACTGTGTCGGATTATTCGGGGAAGGAACCCGCCTTGCAATGCCGAAGACAATCTGTGCGCCGGACACCTCATCATTGAAGCCAGGTTCAGGGGCTACTCAGGGAGTCCTAGACTAAGGGGTCCTCGGGCGTCCGGCCTGTTGGACATGGGCCGGACTATTGGGCCATGAAGATACAAGATAGAAGACTTTCTCCCGTGTCCAGATAGGACTCTCCTTTGCGTGGATGGAAAGCTAGGTGGACAGATGTACTATTTCCTTTCTATGTAACCGACTTTGTACAACCCTATTCCCCTCTAGTGTCTATATAAACCGGAGGGTTTATTTCATAGGGACAATCATAATCAGATAGGCTAGACTTCTAGGGTTTTAGCCATTATGATCTCGTGGTAGATCAACTCTTGTAACCCCCATACTCATCAATATTAATCTAGCAGGACATAGGGTTTTACCTCCGTTGAGAGGGCTCGAAACTGGGTAAACATTGTGTTCCCTGTCTCCTGTTACCATCAACCTCACATGCACAGTTCGGGACCCCCTACCCGAGATCCGCCGGTTTTGACACTGACAGGAGGCCACCGAGGTGGGCACAGCCCACCTGGGCACGCCTGGGGGGCCAAGCGCGCCCAGGTGGGTTGTGCCCACCGCGGGGAACCCGCAGGTGCTTCTCCGACCCATTGGGTGTCTTCTGGTCCATAAAAATTCCACGAAATGTTTTGCTGCATTTCGACTCCGTTTGATATTGATTTTCTGTGATGTAAAAAACAAGAAAAAAAACATAAACTGGCACTGGGTACTATGTCGATATGTTTGTCCCAAAAAATGATATAAAATGATTGTAAAACATCCAAGAATGATAATATAACAACATGGAACAATAAAAAATTATAGGTACGTTGGAGACATATCAATGATCAATGTGGAGATGTTCACCATTGATGACTACCCCATCTCACAAGATGATCGGACATGGGTTAGTTGATCTGGATCATGTATCACTTAGGTAACTTGAGGGATGTTAATTTAAGTGGGAGTTCATCAGTAATTTGATTAATTGAACTTAATTTATCATGAACTTAGTCCTGATAGTCTTTGCAAATCTATGTTGTAGATAAATGGCCCGTGCTACTATTCTGTTGAATTTTAATCCGTGCCTAGAGAAAGCTAAGTTGAAAGATGATTGTAGCAACTACACGGACTGGTTCCGTAAGTTGAGGATTATCCTGATTGCTGCATAGAAGAATTATGTCCTTGATGCACCACTAGGTGAATCACCCGCTCCCGCTAGTCAAGACGCTATGAACGCCTGGCAAATGCGGACTGATGACTACTTGATAGTTTAATGTGCCATGATTTTGAATGCCACAGAGCATATGAGATGTTCCAAGAGCGGAAATTGATATTTCAAGCTAATGCCCGGGTTGAGAGATAGTCTCCAACATGTTCTTTAGCTGTAAGATGGAGGAGAATAGTTCTGTCAGTGAACACATACTCAGAATGTCTGGGTACCACAACCACTTGACTCATCTGGGAATTGAGCTCCCAGATGAGTGTGTTATTGATAGAGTTCTTAAATCACTGCCACCAAGCTACAAAGACTTCGTGATGAACTATAATATGCAAGGGATGACGGGAACGATTCCCGAGCTCTTTGCGATGCTAAAATTCGTGGAGGTAGAAATCAAATAAGAGCATCAAGTATTGATGGTTAATAAGACCACCAGTTTCAAGAAAAAAGGCAAGGGAAAGAAAGGGAACTTCAAGAAGAACTACAAGCATGTTATCACTCCCATGAAGAAGACCAAAGCTGGACCCAAGCCTGAGACTGAGTGCTTCTACTGCAAGGGTAATGGTCACTAGAAGCGGAACTGCCCCAAATACTAGTGGATAAGAAGGATGGCAAAGTGAACAAAGGTATATTTGATATACATGTTATTGATGTGTTCCTTACTAATGCTTGTTGTAGTGTCTGTGTATTTGATACTAGTTTGGTTGCTCATATTAGCAACTCGAAACAGGAGCTGCGAAATAAACAAAGAATGGCTAAGGACGAGGTGACGATGCGCGTCGGGAATGGTTCCAAGGTTGATGTGATCGCCGTCAGAACGCTACCTCTACATCTACCTTCGGGATTAGTTTAGACCTGAATAATTGTTATTTGGTGCCAGCGTTGATCATGAACATTATATCTGGATCTTGTTTATTGCGAGATAGTAATTTATTGAAGTAATAGAATAATGGTTGTTCTATTTATATGAGTAACATGTTTTATGGTCATGCACCTTTAGTGAATGGTCTATTCTTGTTGAATCTCAATCGTAGTGATAGACATATTCATAATATTAATGCCAAAAGATGCAAAGTTAATAATGATAGTGCAACATACTTGTGGCATTGCCGTTTAGGTCATATTGGTGTAAAGCACATGAAGAAACTCCATGCAGATGGACATTTGGAATCACTTGATTATGAATCATTTGATACTTGCGAACCATGCCTCATGGGGAAGATGACTAAAACTCCATTCTCCGGAACAATGGAGCGAGCTAATGACTTATTGGAAATAATACATACCAATGTATGCGGTCCAATAAGTGGTGAAGCATGTGGCGGGTATCGTTATTTTTTAACCTTCACAAATGATTTGAGTAGGTATGGGTATATCCACTTGTTGAAACATAAGTTTGAAACATTTGAAAAGTTCAAAGAATTTTAGAATGAAGTGGAGAATTATCGTAACAAGAAAATAAATTTTCTAGGATCTGATTGTAGAGGCGAATAATTGAGTTACGAGTTTGGAATTGTTTCACAACTCACGCCACCTGGAACACCACAACGTAATGGTGTGTTCGAATGTTGTAATCGTACTTTATTAGATATGGTGCGTTCTATGATGTCTCTTACTGATTTGCCACTATCGTTTTGGGGTTATGCATTGGAGACAACCACACTCACGTTAAATAGGGCACCATCTAAATCCGTTGAGACGACACTGTATGAATTATGTTTTGGCAAGAAACCTAAGCTGTCGTTTCTTAAAGTTTGGGGATGCGATGCTTATGTCAAAAGGCTTCAGCCTGAAAAGCTTAAACCCAAAGCGGAGAAGAGCGTCTTCATAGGATACCTGAAATAAATTATTGGGTATACCTTTTACCACAGATCCAGAGGCAAAATCTTTGTTGCTAAGAATGGGTCCTTTCTAGAGAAGGAGTTTCTCTCGAAAGAAGTGTGTGGGAGGAAAGTATAACTTGATGAGGTAGTTGTACCTGCTCTCGAATTGGAAAGTAGTACATCAGAGAAAACAGTTCCCGTGATGCCTACACCAACCATAGAGGAAGCAAAAGATGATGATCATGCAACTTTAGAACAAGTTACTACTGAACCTTGTAGGTCAACTAGAACACGTTCCGCACTAGAGTGGTATGGTAATCATGTCCTGGAAATCATGTTGTTAGACAACGGTGAACCTAAAACTATGAAGAAGCTATGGTGAGCCCAGATTCTGATAAATGGCTTCAGGCCATGTAATCTGAGATAGGATCCATGTATGAGAACAAAGTATGGACTTTGGTGGACTTGCCCGATGATCGGAAAGCCATTGAGGATAAATGGATTTTCAAGAGCGAGACGGATGCTAATGGTAATATCACTGTCTACAAAGCTCAACTTGTCATAAATGGTTTTTGACAAGTTCAAGGGGTTGACTACGATGAGACTTTCTCACCCGTAGAGATGCTTAAGTCTGTCTGAATCATGTTAGCAATTACTACATTTTATGATTATGAAATCTGGCAAATGGATGTCAAAATTGCATTCCTTAACGGGTTTCTTAAGGAAGAGTTGTATATGATGCAACCGGAAGGTTTTTTCGATCCTAAAGGTGCTAACAAAGTGTGCAAGCTCCAGCGATCCATCTATGGACTGGTTCAAGCATCTCGGAGTTGGAATAAATGCTTTGATGAGGTGATCAAAGCATTTGGTTTTATACAGACTTATGGTGAAGCCTATATTTACAAGAAAAGGAGTGGGGGCTTTGTAGCATTTCTAATATTATATGTGGATGACATATTGTTGATTGGAAATGATATAGAATTTCTGGATAGCATCAAAGGATATTTGAATGATAATTTTTCAATGAAAGACCTTTGAAGATGCTTATATATTGGGCATCAAGATCTATAGAGATAGATTGAGACGCTTAATAGGAATTTCACAAAGCACATATTGTCGGTGTTCTGGGAATGGGGGTCCCCAGACTTGCCTGCCTGCGGCCCACGGCGTGGCTCTGCGAGCGGGCCCGTATGGCCCATCTTCACCAACAAGCACTCACTACAAAAAAAAGACACATCCGTGACATTTTGGGCCGAACGAAATTTTTTTCTATCATACATATGACACTTCTATGACGATAATTGTGACAAAACCCGGTATCATCATGGATGTGGTGGGCTCCTACTTCTATGACAAAAAATCATGACAGAAAATGGGCTTTTCGTCCTGGGAGGGCCGGAGACGCAGCTGCATGACATTCTTTGGGCCGTCCATGACGGAAAAAACCGTGGTAGAAGCGAGGGCGAGGAAAATTTCGGGGAGTTCCCGGTTACGGTGGGAGGTCGGGGGCCGAGCGATGCGCGTTTCTCTCGTACACGTACGCGCGTGTGTGCGAGGCGTTGGCTCTAGCTGAACCCGAGTGAGGCGTTGGGCTCTAACTGAACCCGAGCGATTGCACTGCAGGCTACGTGTTACTGAACCCGAGCGATCGATCGATGGCTGTTAACTGAACCCGATCGAGCGATTCCTTCGCTATTGCTGCTAACTGAAGCCGATC
>NC_041384.1:237979638-238017222 GCF_002162155.2 Triticum dicoccoides | reverse complement strand
TAGTTCCCGGTGGGGGTGGATGAACAGGACCCCGCGGTGTTGCCTCTGGATGAACAGGACCCCGATCGATCGAGCCGGTTGGGGCTGGATGAATAGGACCCCGTGGAGGGCTGGGTGAACAGGACCACCCCATGGAGGGAAGGATGAACAGTAGACGGTGGACGGTAGGATGAACAGTAGCCTGTGGAGGGGTGGTTGAACAGGAGCCCGTGGAGAGGGCTGGTTGAACAGTAGCCGGTGGAGTAGCGCGCGGTGGAGGCTAGATGAACAAGAGCCCGTGGGTGAACAGTCATAGGTGGAGGCTGGAGGAGGTCGATGGTGGATGAACAGTAGCTCGTGGAGGCTGGAGGGGGTCGACGGTGGAGATGAACAGTATCCCGTGGAGTCCCGTTTTGCGGTACGCCACACCCCTCCCGATGAACAGGACCCCCGTTTCGACCATAGCGCTCCAACACAAGTCTGTTTCGTCCGTTTTGCGGTACGCCACACCCCTCCCGATCAACAGGACCCCCGTTTCGATCGTAGGAGGTCCGTTTCCTCCGTTTTGTGGTACTCTAGACCCCTCCCGATCAACAGGATCCCGTTTCGAACATGGCCGGTCGAACACAAGGTCGTTTCCTCCGTTCTGCGGTACGCCAGGCCTTGTTTCCATCGCCTGTTCCGTCCAAGCCCTCTCGATGAACACGACGCATTCCGTTGCTTCCCCATGAACACGACTCATTCCGTTGCCTCCCCATGAACACGACGACGACGCTGTTTCTCCGTTCCGACCCAGCCATGTACACGAGCCCTCACCGTACGTATGCGCGAGTAGGCGTTCGAGACCCCGCCCGTATGTACACATACGTGGCCGTATTTTCTTTCTTGCACCCTGACCACTGTACGTACGTGTACATGCTACGTGCGTGCCTCTACATCGACCAGTATATATGTACGTACACATTTGCGACCAGAATGACAACGCTACGTACGCTTCGACCAGGTGGGTCCCGACTGTCAGGCACTTCCTTGCGTGCGAAGATGTAGCTGGTGGGTCCCAGCAGTCAGGGGGGCGAATCGTTTTGTTTTTTTGCCCGGACGCACTTCCTTGCATGCGAAGGTGTAGCTGCTGGGTCCCAGCAGTCAGGGGGGAAACATTTTTTTCGCGAAATACGGTGGCTCGTACGGTGGGTCCCCGCTGTCAGGTGGAGGAATAATTATTTTGCACATAATAAGGAGGCACTTCCTTGCTGCGGCCGTGGACCCAGCTGTCAGCCTCTTCACGTACAGTCCTCGTCCGATGGAAGTCGTTCCTTGACCACGTTGACCATGCCGCGCCGAGAGAACCAGGGCGGTGGACAACGGCGAGGCCTAGGAAGGGGACGACAGGGAGCCGGGGAAGACATGGCAGTGGAAGCCCATGCGGAGAGGAGTATGAGGGTTCACTGGTTCGGCTGCGGTCTGAGGCTGCCGTCGCCGTAGAATAACAGGGGGTGTGGGTGAGTGGAGGGATGGCCTGGCCAGTGGTGGGAGTAGTATGGGGGCGGTGAGGCCTCCGCGGCAGCACATCCGGCCATAGGAGGTAGGAGCAGGCGGCACGACCGACGCTGCTTTGGGCGGTTGTACCAAGAAGACCAGAGGTTGAAGAAGCACTACGACCATTGGATGGACATCGTACGGTCACTGAAGCTAGAAACGTTTATTATTGACTAAGTTGACAAAGCCCTTGGTACGCTCCAACTTAGTAGGCCCACAGGTCAGCCTCCGAAACGGTGCGCCCCAGATGTCAGGGGGAGGAATCATTTTTTGGGCGGCCGAAGCTAAGAATATCCGAGATTGAAGAAGAAGCACGATATCCGTTGGATAGACATCCAACAGCCACTGCTGCTAGAACCGTGTGTTGAATATAATAAGTTGGCAAAGCCTTGCATACGCGTCAACTTATTTTTTTAGGGGACGCGTCACTTAGTAGGCCCACAAGTGTGTGGCAGAGAACTTATAGCCCATTTGCGTTTTGTAAGAATATACAACCCATTTTGGAATTCTAATGGAATTTACAACAACCCATTTACAGTTTGTTAAAAGTACATCCCATTTTCTAGCTAGGACAATGATTAATAATTTCAACCAACCGTTGAAGACAGAATTCAATAAAATTTCCCACATTTTGATGGGCTCCCAAATATTTTTATCCCGAAATTTCTAGTCAGATTAAATATAAATTTGTACGTAAAAATCCAACGAAACATTGCGCGCGCAACAATGAAAATTTAAGATTTTCAAAATCCATAAATAATATTTTATAAACTAATTTCGTGTTTGGTGCATTTTTTATAGTTACTGCCCGGTTTTCATAATTACATCCCATTTATTATTTTTTAAAGCTCATTTTCCTGTTAAGCCTAATGCATCCCTCCAAAGAAAGATTTGCAGCCCAGCGGGGCGGAGAATAACAAGTTGACCTTGCCTAGGTATTCCTCAAAAAGACGTATAGCTGGGCTAGCCATTTTCATCTTGAAAAAATTAGTATCTGGGCTAGATATCTGGCCTGGGCTAGACGGGCCACAACCCGCCCATTTAATACCCTGCTCTCCTCTGAACAACAATGAAATCATCGCCAAGAAAAACTCTGCAGTGCTCACGCCTCAAAAACACAAATACTGCTCGAGCTGCTTGGTCCCAGCTGTCGGCCGCACCTTGTGCAATTCTCTCGTTTATATTGACTACATAGGTTGACAATGGTGTGGGATCGTGATGTCACGAAACCAGGAGAAAGCAAAAAATATATAGTTGTACATAATAAGGAGGCACTTGCGTACGTACGGCTATGGCCCTAGTGGGTCCCTAGTGTCATCCAGTCAAAATAAACCCATCTCCTGAATCCTCATGTTCGTCGACGATGTTAACAATGCTCGGCGCCACGGTGAGCGCAACAACTCGAAGGACAATGGAGAGGGCCTCGCGGGCCCTACAGATGGTCTGATATAGCGCTCACTACTCATTCAGGAAGCCAGGATCATCAGACACCTATGAGCACCTTCGAGAAACTAAGAAGGCATGAAATGGTAAGGCCGTGCTTGGGAGCTCTGGTTTATTTCAAACATGTATTAACATACAAGTGTAATTTACTCGTCATTATAAACAATGCATAAAATACAGGCGTAATGAAACCAAGGGCCCGAGGTCTGTATGTAAAACCGACGGGTTACGCGTGTAATTTGAGAGACCAGTGTATATTTTACGAGCACTGCTATATGGATGACATTACCAGACAATACATGCACGACGTGCGTATCATGCCATCCATGGGCAAGGCTGAAACAACAGCTAACGGCTGGATTAGCAATCGTCCGAGTGTCGTTCATCGTTTTTATCGTGTGTCAAGTACTTCCGATATTTTACTAGTCAAAATCTACCAACCAAGCGCCTTCGCCCGAGACCATCTGCTTTAATTTACAAGCGTCAGTTTTACAAGCGGTTTTGGTTGGAAAACGACGATCCAATCATGGCCTAATATCATGAGTTGGTCGGAAGATCATATGGTTTCACGTCTAACCTACCCGACTTGTCGTATAGGCTATGAATGAAACATCAGACGATGAACTTCTTAAGCACGGAAACAACATAAGAGGATGATCTTCTTAACAAGCAAATCACTGGCATTAAATCGACATGCAAAACAATACGAAGCATTATTCTCAGGAGGCACGGTGAACAGCTCGTGATGCCGCATGCCACAACATTCCAAGCTGAACTTTGCAATCAAACACAAGGGCTGGCATTACATAGACAATATTCAAAAAAAAACTCTTAACACAAGAATATCTCAGCAGGATAACTATTTACTTCTAAACTGAACACAGGAATAGGAAAAAACACTCGACGCTGCTCACAGCAAGGGCGTCCCACTCAAAAATATCAAATGCATGTCTTCTGGCTAACATCAATGAGCAAATTTTGACAAGGTTTTCCAATTCCAATATACTAAACTAACATATTCTTGCTAACATCAATGATTAAACTTTGACAAGCTTTTCCCATTCAAAATATGTAATGCCTATGATCGTGGAGTCCTGTTGTAGCTTTTATACTTGTTTGGGCACTTTTTGCCCAGGGCACTCCACGTATTGTTAAATTGCCAATGGTCTCTGCAGACTAGTCATGTCACCGATGTCTAATAGTACTCTGTAAAGCTTCTCGGTCATTCCTTCTGTAATGTAGCGCAAACAGTGACTGCTTCTTTCTGCAAAGTGGAACGACCAACTAGACCCAGTAATGCAACAGTTTGCCTTACACATTGGCTCCTTTTGTGCAGTTCAACTAAAATCAAAGTCGGAATAAAACCGAGCTTTAATTTTGATATCCCTGTAAGCAACAATAGGTATAAGGGAAACAATTACTAAGAAATAACGGTTGATGACTTGTACTCCCAGAAGAAAATCATCTACTGATCTACTTTATCTTAATGGGAAACAAAGCAGGAGAGTAGCAATTCTCCATCAGTGTGATTCATTCATATTGACTGAGACATTATCTTAACAATGCCTTGTTTCAACATGTATAAAGAACGACAAAGCTTATAAAGGGGGTGATGCTGAATTTGTTGTAACAAAGCAACAAGCATCATGTCTGGGTTGGTCCCATTTTTGTTCACTACTTAATGGGAAAAGACAGCAATATAATAGCTTCAATTCATCATTTATTTAAAACAATACCAATACAAGCACATCATCTCAAAACACAATGCACGATCATGTGGATGAAGGCAAGTACCAACCTGTCATGACACACACAAGATCACGTACGAATCTACCAACACGAATAGGAAATCCAATCTCGTTTTGTGCAGTTGCACTGAAATCAAGCAAAGTGTTTCGCGTAGCAAAGCAAAATGTCACAATAGCATCAAGTTGAATAGATATCCCTGTATAAACAGAGGCAAAAAAGGAATCAATTACTGGCTAATAAAGGAGGATGAAACATGCGGCCACAAAAATGGTAATCCCGCCAATCCCTAACAAGTGTTGCAGTTTTGAAATAAGATTCAGTAGTTAATTCTGAGAGTGGCATCAATTACTGGCTTATAAAGGGGGTGATGCTGAATTTGTTGTAACAAAGCAACAAGCATCATGTCTGGGTTGGTCCCATTTTTGTTCACTACTTAATGGGAAAAGACAGCAATACAATAGCTTCAATTCATCATTTATTTAAAACAGTACCAATACAAGTAGCAGAACATCTCAAAGCACACTGCACAATCATGTGGATGAAGGCCTGTACTGACCTTTCATGAGACGACCAACATAAAATACGAATCTACCAACACGGATAGGAAATCCAATCAAGTTTTGTGCAGTTGCACTGAAATCAAGCAAAGTTGCCGGTGTGACATTTAAGTTTTCTATAGCAACAATTTGAATAGATATCCCTGTTTTAAGAGGAAAAAAAGAAAACAATTACTGGCCAATAAAGGAGGATGAAACATGCGGCCACAAAAAGAAGCATCTACCTTATCTTGATGGAAAACAAAGTATAGGACAATAGCATTTCTAAAACGGTTGCATTGATTCATATTAACAGAGAAATTCTTTTAAAACAGATCAATAGTTAATTCTGAGATTAACAACAACAAAATAGCTGCATGGGACAGTACAGGCCTTTTCAACAAAGAGATCGGTTCCTTACAGATGTGTGTACTAGGTTGCCCCTTTTTCCCTTTTCGACCTACAAAGCGGCTGGATAGCCAATCTATACTACTTTCCGCCCCTCCTTTCCTCATCGAACCACGTCCTAGATTCTTGCTCCAGCCCACCGCACCCTTCATTCCTCTTTGAACCAAGACCTAGATTCGACTACAGATTGAAAAAGATCCACATGCAGCTAGAGCAACGATGGTTTCAAAGAAACTTATACCTTAGGGTCGTCGGGATGTGGCAAGGCGTGTGGCGGGAGGCCGGATCTGCCCACACTAAGTACGACAGCAAGGAAGAAGGGGTCGGTGGCCCTCCCGCATAGGCGCTGGGTGAAAGAGAACAGCGCAGCCGGCAGTGGATTGCCTCCCTCGCCGAAGGCGATCGAGTGAACGCTGCACCTCCTCCCCTTCCCCGTGCGACGGGATACAGACGCCTCCTTCACCAGCTGTGGGGGGGGGGGAGAGAGACAAGAGGCCAACACAGTCTTGTTTAGATCTGGTGAAGAGAGGGTGAGAGACTGTGAATATAGCAAACCCTAGCAAATATATCTAGACTCATTTTAGTGCTAGATACCTCCGTATCTAGACAAATCTAAGACAAGTAATTCGGAACGGAGGGAGTAACATATATGTAGTGCGGCGAGCGTGTGGAGAGTGCAAACCCTAGCGAACAAGCACTGAGGCTCCCGCTTATATATATACTATTGTAGTATGGACTGAGCTCCGGTGCCTTCACTGCACCTGCTTTTGGCTGTATGACAGGTGAGCCAGCCACATTTTGGGCCCACATGTCGTAAAACCCTAGCGAAAATTGCACCTATGTGAAAGATGACTGCGTCTCCAACGCAACCAAGGTGAACTGACAAAGGATATCATCTTTGTGCATAACAAGCAAAGAGCATCGATGGAAGACAGCTTGTTTTTCGTTGAAAATCGATCAGCTTCACCAGCCGACGCAACCATGAGGCGCAACCATGAGCATCGATAGGTCATCGTGGTGATGCATTGTCCATTTGGCATCAAGTTTGGGTGAGGCACCTAAGAAGTTCGACAAATCCTCACTATGGTCTGTTTCTTCTCAGTAATCAAGCTCGAGGAAGGAAGAACCATGTGGCAGAGGACAGTGAGGCGGAACAACAATGGCCATCCAATTTTGTGCAGTTCCACTAAAATTGAGGAAGGCATGCCCGGGTATGGAGACACGCATCGCTGTTTCCAAAAATATAAAAAAGGGTTAGCAACGACATCTCAATTGTCAATAAGAATTAATGAAAAGTACACCAACAAACAGAAGCATCATAATTATCTTGATCGGAACTAAACCAGGATACCCGAGAAAAAAAGCATTTCTTCATTTAACCAGTGATAGTACTACCACCATATGGACAATGACCGCACAACCACCATGTACTTTTTGTCGAAACAACATGTATACCTCCACCGAGGCATAAATTAGGACAACTTTTTCAGTGGCATTTCCTCTATAATAGTACTAGTGGGTGATGTTGGACCAGCCGACGAACCCTAGCTACTATGCATGGGGAGTTGCAGAGTAGTCGCATAGAAGAAAACTCGCACGCAGTGACCTGGGGAGATGGACCAGTACAAGAAGTTATACCTCAGGTGGGCGAGATGTCGTTTAGGCGGGCGGGCGGGATCTGCCCACACGACGACAGCGAACAAGGGTGCGGAGGATCTTCGTCCGCGCCAGTTCCGGCTCCGAGAGGAAGGTGTGCATCGGCTTCCTCCGTCGCCGACGGCGACAACATCAACGCTGCACCTCCTCACCTCCCGCAGCGGACGGAATTCGGCCGAATCTGTGACCACTGGTGAGGAGAGAGATAGAGTGGACACTGTCATCTTGTTTTGATATGGAGAGGGTGAGAGAGCGAGACGCGAGAAACTCTATCAAACAAGAGGCTATAATGGAGTAAAAAAATCTCTCCATAGCAGTGCTTTTAAATAGAATACGCGCGTTCCTGAAAAAAAGAAACGAAAACTGGCGGACAAATTTTTAAGGGTCTGTCTAGGACACATCTAGATGTGACATAGTTATGTCACATATAAGTTGATGTCCACTCTGTTTGTGGTCTTTTCCTAGTTTTTTTGTTTCTTGTTGCTACATTATATACTTGTGGGAGCTTAGATGTGATATCCTTAAATAACATCTAGATGTGAATTAGACAAACTGATTTTCTAACGTACCAAGAAAGAAAACTCGATCAAAAACACGCCCCCGCTTCCAGGTCACGAGAGTCATCGCGCACACATACATAGACATAGACATGCATATCCGTGTTTACGTAAAATTCCATTTCCATCTCCATCTCCAATCATATTTGTCCAACTGGCACATTATTTACGTTGTTAATTATATATGCAGCAATATTAACGTACAACATCTCTTGTTTACGCACGTCCGGACCGCTGCCACGGCCGATCCTGACCAACCCGAACCCTCTTCATCACCCGCGCATGCTTCCCGCCCGAAACGGTCAGTGCCGCATTCATGCCCGGCCAGAGCGGACGCAACCTCTCACTGGCACCGACATTGATTGCAGCACGCCGGCCGAGAGAGCATCGCCCGCGCCGCTTCCGGGTGCACGCGGCTGCTCCGCATTCAAAGGTCGCAATAGCCAGCTACAACATGCGCGATTTCTTCCAGTAGTAAGTTCTTGGGAGTCCGTGCTATAGCTAGCTGTCCTCTCCCAACTCGTCAATCTCTTCCAGTAGTGCTAGTACTCCATGGCGCGATCCATCGACAAGCAGGCGGGAAAGTTATGGTATACTACTCAGTTTGCGGTGAGTGGCATGCCGAGCGATCGTGTGGGCTCGAGCCGTGGAGGAGGGTGAGACACGAACACGACAGACGTGATTTAAACGTTGGTTTTGCTCGATGGCGTGATCCAGCGAAACGAAACATTGGTTTCTCTCCGTTTCCATTTTTTCTCCGGAAAAACGGAAACTTTTCCACTCCATTTTCATTCCTATTCCAAGGTTGCCCCGTTACAACATTCCATCAAATACAAAGGAAAACTAACACGCATGCTGATGCATCTCAATGATTCACAGATCATAGCAAATATTTACTTCACAACTAAAGAAAAAAGTTGTGAGAGCGTGTATGATAGAAAAACTACTAATGGGGTCACTATGACTTAAACCCTAAACCCTAAACATGATTTAATTTCCTAGCCAGGTAGAACCTGTCGAAGGAATGTGCTAGAGGGAGATTCTTTAGTGAGAATGTCAGCAACAATAGAAGCATCACTCTTTGGTTCTCCACCTTCTGGTACCTCTTGTTCCATAGCACTTTCCATGTCAGGAAGGAAAGACGGCTGGCACCCTCAGATCATATGATGCTTTTGTGCAGTTCCACTAAAATTGACCTGAGCATCCCTGATGGCAAAGATATTGAAGAAGTGTGATTAGAATAATAGTATTGGCACTAGTTCATGAGACATAAACTCATCACAAATAGAAGCCGGTAGAAGTAGAGAAAGATCAACATGGAGATGGAGCTACGATAGTGGAGCAAGCCGGCTCCAAAAGGAAGATGGACTACCTGGGACGTCGGGCTGTAGCTAGAAGGGAGGTTGGGATGCGGCATCGGCCCATACCGCGGTGACCCCCGATTGGGACGCACCGACTGTGGGTTTTCTCCCTCGCCGATGTCGACCGTGTCTACGCAGAACATTGTTCCCTTCCCCCAGCTGCGGGATCAGGCCCGTCGTTCTATGCTTGTGAAGAGAGCAACCTAAGCAAGCATGATTGTAGCTTAGGCTCCTGCTAGTGTATATATAGTGGTTTTCTTTTTCTCTCCATATCAACCATTTTATATTGCGTACGTGTCATTCAAGAGTGTAATGATGGTTGCTTCTTCCGACTAACTTACTGTGTGATTTGACTGCTCCTTAGTGGCCCCTACACGTACTCCCCCTACGTGTATGCAACAGTCACACGTACACATGGACGCAAAAACGCGCGCGACGCCCTAATGCATGCATGTCCGAGCACACAACGGAACACACACGGTCACGCTCAAGTGCTCAATCTACACGTGCATGCACACACATACTCAGTCAGGGTGAGCTAGTGACCGTATGAACACCGGAAAATATATATATCGAGCGCAATGAGCGTATTATGAAGTCCACTGACTGTATTTTTACAAATATACAGTGATAGACAGTGTATTTATCTCGTTTGAAATTAAGCCATATTAACCGGAGAGGAGGCAGCATGGACTAGCATTACTTTGCTGTGTCCCGTCAACTTGCCAAACGAGGAGAAGGTTGCAGGGCAGGAGAAGCTTGCGCGCGGTGGCTCATAGGACAAGGAAAAACTTTTGACTAATGCAAGCTCTCCCTCGCTCAGGCGGTGGACGTGCAACAGTTAATTCGGTGTCAGATTGCCAGAAGCATACACTATACTACTAGTGCTATTATTGTTCGACTTCCCGAACAGCCAAGCGCAAAGTTTACTAGTACTACTACTATAGTCCATAAAGGTACGTACTATACTAGTACTAAGAACCGGATGGAGGAGCGTCTGCACTCTTATTATAATTTAAAAATGTGATAAAGCAATCTTCAACACATTTGGTTCTCTTTGAGGGTTCTCGCATGTGATAATGGAAGTTGATTGCATGGAACACGCACCACAATTCTCACTTAATTATGGCTCATATCCTGTTACAAATAGTAGTGCTCAGTAATATTTCCTCTTTTTTTGTTATTCAGCATGTAAACAGGTCAGCAAACCTTGCGGCGCATCTTCGTGCGAACCGTGCTTGCTGCACTTTTAATGTGGCCGAGAGCTGGCTTGATGAAACACCTCGCTTCCTACTTCTTTTTTTGCGGGGTACCTCGCTTCCTAGTGACCAGTGTCTTGGCTGATCGTCCTAAGAATGCTTATATATGAATAAAGCTCTCTCATTTACCCGCAAAAAAGATTAAGCCATATTAACCGGAAAGGAGGGAGTATGGACTAGCACTACTTTTTGGTGTGTCCCGTCAACTCGCAGAACGAGGAGAAGCTTGCAGGACAAGGTGAAGCTCGCTTACGCCTTTTGACTAATGCAACCTACCCTCGGTGGACATGCATCAGTCCATTCGGTGTCAGATTGTCAGAGGCATACATTGTAGTACCCAACATGCGGAGTACCATCATTGTTCGACTTCGCGAAGGGGCGAAGAGCCAAGCGCAGTAGTACGCGTACTTGGTTTTGCACCTTCATACTACTCCACCCTCCGTCACATTTTACAGGGCGCGCTTCATTATGATGCATTTCTCTCAATGCATTTCCACCACCAGAGAGACTTTAGACGCGTTTGGTATAATGCTCAATTAATTAGGGCGTGGTAACCGCAATCAAGTCCACAATTTTCTCTCCATGTACTGTACTACTACGGAGTGCATGCATGTGTGTACCCGATGTGGAAGCACTGCATGCATGTGTGTACGCATTATTCCCTCTAGTAATAGACACCGTGCTATAACTACCAATGCTATTTTTAAGGCCGATCGCTAGTCGCCTTGGTCCCACAGATTTTTTTTCTTTTTTCTGAAGCGCGTTGTATAAACAGTGATGGATGGAGTAGTATGAGCGGATTCAAAGAAGAGCGTATTGATGGTTGCTTCTTCAGAGCAACTTACAGTGGGAAAGGCGGGCTTATGATTTGACTGCTCATTACTCACTATTAATGCGGCGCAATGACCGGGATGAGTCTCCCATGCGGTTGTGCACTACCCCCTCGGTTCTTAAATATACTCCGGAGTATTTGTCTTTCTAGAGATTTCAACGAGTGACTACTCTCTCTCTCTCTCAAATATTTGTCTTTTTAGAGATTTCAACTGCACTGGCACATACGGATGTATATAGACATATTTTAGAGTGTAGATTCACTCATTTTGCTCCATATGTAGTCACTTGTTGAAATCTCTGTTAAGACGAATAGAATACTTAGGAACGGAGGGAGTACACATACGAAGCAAAATGAGTGAATCTACACTCTTAAATATGCCCGTTTGAAATTTGTAAAAAGACAAATATTTAGGAACGAAGGAGTATAATTTTGTGCATGGCACATGGACCCGGATGATGAAGAGGCTTCTGGCAATGCAACCAAGCTTCCACTATTTGTTTACATAATTGACGTACTATACAATTAATTTTCCAGCGACATGAAATTGTACAATGGTGTGAGCTTTGAGCTTTTGTTTCGTGTGTCTTGCCATCGATGCTCCTTCGGAAACAATAAAAAACTAACTTCCTTGCTAATACATGTCAATTATTAGCAGACCAGAGCTAATAATTACATCACAACTAAAGACAAAGTTGTGAGAAGGTGTTAAATTAAAATTGATCCATGCTTTCATTGACAGCAACGTCCCCCAGCTCTGTCTAAATCAACAAGGCATGTTGGGGAAAAAGTAGCTGTCTGGAGCATGCAACATTCCGATCATTTTATGCAGTTCCTCTAAAATAGAGCTGAGTGTCCCTATTCCAAAGATATCAAGTGTGATTACGATAATAGAGGACTGTTGATGAAACAATAAACACACAAATAGAAGCCGGTCACCTTTGTAGTCTCTCGTAAGACTAACTAGTTGGAGAAGATTAGGCTCGGAGTTGGATGAGGAGGATAGAGCAAAACCAATCTCCCTTTGTGCAGTCACACTGAAATGTAGAGACGTTGCCCATGTGACATTTTAGTACAACTGCACAAAACACTCTTAAAAGTGATTTGTGCAGTTCACCAAAAGGTCGCAATAGCAACGACGTGAAATGGATAGCCCTGTTTGCAAAAAAGAGGTAGAAAGGAAACAATTACTGGCCAATAACAGTTGATGACACATGCGACGACAAAAAAGAAGCATATTCCTTGTCCTAAGGGAAGATAACAACACAGTTGTGTTTGTCTAAAACGGTGTGAGGACGTGAATGCCATATGGAAAGTACACCGGACGAGCAACGTTTTGGGCAAAGAACTATGGAAGATCCACATGCAGCGACGTGGGAAAATGGGAAGTGGAGCAAGGCCGGAGGGGATACCTGGAGGTCGTCGGGATGTAACTAGGTGAGCAGCGGCGGGCGGAATCTGCAAGCAGGTGGCGTAGGCCCTGCCGCACCGGAGCTTGGTCACAGAGAATGGCGTGTATCGCAGATCGGAACGTGCTGCCTCGGCGCCGTCGAACGGAGAAACGACACACTTCCTCCCTTTCCCCCGGTGGACGGGATGCGGCCGGATCAGTGACCAACGGTGAGAGAGAGAGAGATGCCACCGCACTCTCGTTCCCCCAGCGTACAGGATGCGGCCGGATCGGTGACCAACGGTGAGAGAGAGAGAGAGAGGCCACCGCACTCCCTTTCCCCCGGCGGACGGGATGCGGCCGGATCAGTGACCAACGGTGAGAGAGAGAGGCCACCGCACTCCCTTTCCCCGGCGGACGGGATGCGGCCGGATCAGTGACCAACGGTGAGAGAGAGAGGCCACCGGAGCCTTGTGTGAGATACTCTAAAGAGCGGACTACCTTTTCCTCCATAAAAATAGTTTTATATTCTTTGTACGTGCCATTGAGCGCTATGACTTTATTTAAAAATAACGCGGCAACGCGTCAAGTCAAACTTTGTTTCGTGCACGCGTGGTACACGACCTCCCTAGGTAAACAACCGCTACAGGCGTTCAAATTAGCACGTGGGCTGCCATTTCATAAAGAAATGAGCTCCACCGTGTACCCGCGCGGGTGTGGCTGGGCACGAAGCGTGAGTACGTGCATGGTGCACCTATTCTCTTCTTGTATACGTACACCACCTGCATGGGGTTGTGTGAGAGAGATACAAACCTAGAGAGATATAGTGTGTGGGTTCTTGAGAGTTTTTTTTTTGTGTGGGGGGGGGTCAATCAAAAAATTTAACATATGCAATGTGTGTGAAATAGAGTCCTGGACATAACATATATATAGAGGGGGCGATCCATGAGAAGAGAGTGGAGGTATCATCGGCTTGAGGTGTCCATAGAATCGAAAAGAGGGATGATGTGTGTGTGTGTGTGTGTGCGCGTGATCGATAAAGAGTGCCATCGAATTTGTGTGTGCCCACATCAAAGATATAGAGTGGTTGGCCTACTGGAACGTGAGATGGGACATGTGCAGTTTGTCTCTGTGGCATGGATACCTACCTGCAGCGCTCGACTATCAGTGTGTGGTGGGGGAAGAGGGAGGCCCAATTAACTATAGAGGTACAATGGCTGGTATATGTGTGGAGGAGGAGAGAGGCCTACCTCATGTATCGATCTGCCTCATGTATTAAGGGAGATCGATCGACATCCATGCATATGTGCAGGAGATGAATAAGGTTGGGAGATAGACAAAGCTAGAGTGTTGGAGGGGGTGGTAGTGGAGTTGCTTCTAACAAATAGTGGGATAGGCTTGCTAGACAAACGGAGGGCACGCCCGCAATATCAATAAGAGAGGAGATGGATGCTTGTTGTCTGTGCATGTGCGTGTGAGAGACGGGTTAGGAGGCATGCACGAATGATGAGGGGGGACGATGTGGCTGTGGTAAGCAGACGTAACTACATAGGAAGATCAATCGCCCTTTGTAAGAGAAAGGAGAGACATAACTTGTGAGGTACGTCGATCGGTGGGGGGGGTAGTTAAAGTCGATCTAGGTATATGTTGGGAGATCGATCGGTATACATGCATGTGTGTGTTAGAAGCAAATGAGGCACGAGGAGAAGGATAGAGAGAGAGAGAGGGATGCATGTAGGAGGTGGTACGAGAGGCATACTATATCGAGGGGGAGGAGTGTGTGAGTACGAGAACGATAAAAAGAGTGGTGGGAGTGAGGCATGGACGGTGACAAGAGAAGAGGGGAAGCTTGTGTTTGTGCTAGGCACACCTGGCTAGAGAGGCATATCGATCGATGTGTGCCGTACAGAAGGAGCTGGGGGGCCTACACACACCGTGGGTGAACGACCTAAAGTGAAAAGACGAATTTGCGTGATGGAGCTAGGGAATGTTGAGGGAGGGTGAGAGGGATGCAGGCGTGTGCATGCACAAGAGAAAGTTAGCGCTAGCTACAAAGACAAGAGGGTTGTGTGGGTGTAAAAGACGAATAGAGATCATATATACTTCATTATAAAAAGCGAATTCGGATATTTGAAGAATTTATCATAGTGTTTCAAACCGACGGATGTGTGATATATAACGGTGATACACATGGTGTGGTTATGAACATGGTATACTACATTTAATATGTTTTATCTCTACTCTTCTAAAAAAACAGAGTTGTTGATGATGGTGTGCCTGCCATCCTACATTATAGGCCGTCTAATTTATATCTGGCGGATAGCAAGGAAACTATGATGGTTGAAGTTGGCAACAATCATGATTGTAGATTCTCTTGGATTTCGGGTTCCGACAGACCCTTGAGGTTCGGACACTGGGGTGCGTGCGGAGATTTCGCCTTCTTCCTACCTGCACCCCTCCGCCTCGCTAAGATCTAAGCTATGGAAAGAACAGCACAAGAGACACAGGGTTTATACTGGTTCGTGCCACCGTTGTGGTGTAATACCCTACTCCAGTGTGTGGTGTGGTGGATTGCCTCTTGGGCTGATGATGATGAGCAATACAAGGAAGAATAGCCTCGCGAGGGTCTGTTCTTGGCTGGGGGGATGAACTGCTAGGAGGAGTTCAGTCGCCCTTCTCTCTCTCTCTCTCTGTGTGTGAAGCTACTCGATCCGATCCTAGCTAGTTTTTCTCTTGGCTTCTAGATTCTCCCTTCTTGATTGGCCCTCTACCCTGGGGGTGGCTAGTCCTATTTGTAGGCAAAGGCCCTGGACCTCTTCCCAAATATTGAGCGGGAAGGGCGCCAACAATTGGCCATTTTGAAGGGGAACATCTGGTACACTTATCCTGACTAAAGTTGGTCCTCGCCTGCCAAAGGCTCTGGTGGTGACGCTGGCTTGGGCTCCACAATGACTTCCTCCCTGCCGTTGGACTGGTCTTGGTCTCGTTGCACCGAAACGGGTGCCTTTGCTTGATGCTCTCTCCTGCGCTTGCTCCCTTTGCACCAAAGAGGAAAGGAGGACACTGCGCGGCTGGCGCCCGCCTGGCGCCTTTGGTCGTCATGGCTTGCGTCACGGGCACCTCGTGAGGTACCCCGCCTTGATCTCTCCACCTCCTCGCGAGCCAGCCTGATGAGGCCGTGCCTGAGGAAGCTCCGTGTCGTCCGCCCCGCGAGGCTTGGCACCTCGCGAGGGTCTTGGGTCTGTGTTGATGAAGATGGGCCGTGCTGGGCCCCCTTTTGAGCCACGCCGGAGGCCGCAGGCAGGCAAGTCTGGGGACCCCCGTTCCCAGAACGCCGACAGTAGCCCCCGGGCCCAAGGCGCGCCCGGACTTGGCCGTGCAGGGAGGCGAAAGGGCAAGAGCGAAGCGCCGCGGGCCCTAACAGCCTGCGGCCTTGGGCGCCGCGTGGCGGTTGACTAGACGTGGGCGCCTCAGCAACCGCGCGAGTTGATAAGGGAGCGGCATCTGCCTAGGCTTTGCTTTTTTGCTTTCTCCGGTTGCTGCTCAGATCCCCTTTCTTGCGCCTCTCCTTCCTTCCTCCAAAATTTCCAGATCTACTCCGACCGCGTGACCTAGGAAGCCATGGCGCCTCGTCAATCCCTGGCCGGAGCTTGGTACTCGTCTGCCCTGGACTCGCCGAACGTGTCGGAGGCGAGCCTCGCCCAGTTGCGCTGGACGGTGGCAGCGCAGAGCATCGACGGGGCGAAGGTGTTCAAGGCCGGCTCCGCCACCCCTGAGGGCCAAGGGAGCACCTTCTATCCGTTCTTTGTAAGCGCCATTGCTGCTGGCCTGGTGCCTCCCTTCTCCGAGTTCTTATTCTCTGTCCTCCGCCATTATAAGCTACAGGCTCTGCCTCTCCACCCCAACTCCGTCCTTCTCCTGGCAATCTTCGCCTATTACTGTGAGGCTCACGTAGGGGTGCAGCCCTCAGTGGCCTTGCTGCACCACTACTTCTACCTCCAGACCTCTCGCGGTCCTGCTACCGTGTGCGCGAGCTTCATCGCGTACGGTGGCGCCATTGCCATTTCGAACCCCCGGGAAAAGGATTGAGGGCTTCAGGAGGAAGTGGGTCTTGGCAGATGCTGGGCGCATCCACCCTCGGCTGATCTTGCCCACGGAGCAACCCACGAGCTCCAGCGATTGGGGTCGAGCGGAGCTCACGGACCCCCGCGCGAAGCTGGTGTTGGAGAAGATAGACGTGGATATGAGGCCGGCCAACATGGCGGCGGCGAAGCTGACCGGCGCGTCGCTGCTGAGGGAATTCCTGGAGCATCAGCTGGCTCCGCTTCGGTAGTACTCACTTCCGATGTGGAGGCCCCATCCGAGCCCCGCGGCCTTGGCCGACGAAGATCTGGCTGCGGTCCTCCAATCTCTGGTCGGGGGCGATGTGGCGAGGCTGGAGGGCACTCCTACGCCCTTGTTCCTCCGCGACGACTGGGAGCAGGTAGTGGAGTCCATGCCCGTCTTCAACGGGGACGGGCCTGTGCCCATGGAAACTCCCGGGGAATCGGTGGACATGTCCTCCGACGACTCCAGCGAAGAGGAGGAAGGAGGGGAGCAGGAAAAAGGGCCTGACTCCGAGGTGACTGACAGAGAGTCGAGGGCTCCCCTCCCCCGGCGCAGGTCCCATGCTCTCCGCCTCTCTCCGAGCGATGACGACAAGGATGACGATGAGCAGGGCGGCGGGAGCTTGCCCCTAATCCCGAAGAAGGACAGGACCGGGCTGATCTCCCGCGGGTCTGCCCCGGCCCCGAGGCGGACCGCAGACGCGCCTTCCGCTCCTGAGCTTCCCAAGGTTGACCCTTCCAGCCGGCTTTCAGGCTTGAAATTTGGCCGGAGGCTGCTTGAGCTCACTGGTGACAACCCATAAGCGCTTGATTCTTGTCTTTATTTCTTGTTCTGCTGCTGAGGCTTGACGTCCACATCTCTTGGACAGGCTGGCGCCCGCAACAAAGAAGCTGAAGGGAGCTCCTGAGGTTCCATCCGTGGCAGCGCCTCTGCCCGCGAAGGAAGGTGACCGCGATGCACGGGCTTCTCCTGCCCGGTCGTCCTCGCGAGGCCTGGCTGAGCCGGCTGGGGCGAGCTCAACCCCCATGGCCCAAGTGACTCCCAAGGTGCCTTTGCCTGCTGCCGCCACTACAGCCATTGGGGTGCAGCAGGCTCCGCCTCAGGATGCTGTGGTCGCGCCGCCGCCTTCTCCTCCTACTCCATCGACTACTGTCTCTCTGACTCCTCCTGCCGTTCTGGATCGTGCTGCTGCTGAGCTGGACCGACTGCGGCAGGATCTTCTTGGAGCCGACCCTCGCTTGGTGGCCGGGCGCTTGGAGCTGGCTTCAGGATGGATTCGCTCCGACGCTTTGATTCGGGCGGCGCTGGTCTAGGCCTCGATGGCTTGCGATGAGGAGAGGCAGGCCATCCTTGAGGCGAAGGCTACTCGTGACGCAGCCCTGGGGGAGGTGGTCGACGTTCGTGGTTGCTGCAAGGCGCTGGAGGACGAGCTGCAAGGCCTGCGGGACCAGCTCGCGAAAGAGGCCCGCCTTCGCCAAGAGCAGGAAGAAGGCGTGAAGGCTCGCGAGGCGGCCGTCAAGGAGAGGGAGGTCAAGCTCAGGAGGCGCCGTGACCGCCTAGGCGCGCTGGAGCAGGAGTTGGGGCGAGGAAGGTCGAGCTGGACGACAAGGCCCAGGTTCTTGCCGAGGACCGCGTGGCCTTTGCGGAGATGGAGGCGAAGGCTCGCTCCTCGCTGAGGACGCTTTACGACAGCAGCCTGGAGAGCCCGCTGGCTGGCGCCGAGGACGGCCCCGCCAAGCTGCTTCCCTTCCTGGTTCGCGCTCTTGAAGATGTCGCCCTTGGCCTTGGCCCCACGGCCGAGGCCGAAGCGCGTGTCCTGTCTTCTGTAGCGCTGACGCGGGTCCTCACCCACATCTACCTTCACGATCCCGGCGTCGACCTCGACAGGCTGCTGGAGCCAGTAAGCGGCGAGCATGCCGCTGCCGCTGCCGAGGCCATGAAGGGTCGCGCGGAGGCTCTGCTGGGGAAGTTCCGGGCCTTCAGCACCAAGCCGAAGCAAGGCGCTGCCGACCCCGCTGCTCCATGAGGCGAACCCACTCCGCGCTGCTCCACCGCCGACAAGTGACTCCGTTGTGGCTCCTGTCCTGCCTTTAATTCCTGCACATGTATCATGCCTCGGGGAGGCGTTTAAACTTGCGTTTGGCATTGAGATAACAGTGTGGACTGTAATATTTGCTTTTGAATTCCTTGAAATTTACGCTTTTCCTTCCTACTTGCTTATGTTCTACGCTGGCAGAGCCCGGCCCCGCGCATACCTCAGCCGCCGTTAGCCCCGACTGGAAACCAGGACGGGACCAAGGAGTGAGGGGCTACGTGACAAGTTAGGCTCCTGAGTCGCGATGCTCAGGAGTCCCCCTTGGCGCACGAACAGCAAGTAGGGAGGTGTGATGTGGGTGGATCTACCGTTCTACGTCTGCAGAGCCCGGCTGCACGCATACCTCAACCGCCGTTAGCCTTTCGGAACTAAGGAGTGAGGGGCTACGTGACCAGTTAGGCTCCTGAGTTGCGATGATCAGGAGTCCCCCTTGACGCTCAAACAACCTTCATACCTTGGCTCCGCTCGGGGAGAGACGCGCGACGAACCAGGCTCGGGGGGGGCCTGGCTGGGTGGCGTGCGTCTGGGCGTGACCCAGGCGTAGCCCCCGTGCCCAGCCCCCTCGCGCGGCACTCCCGAGGGGAGGCGTTACGATGAGGCTAGACACTGAGCTCTGGGCTCCCTGAGGTTGATGCGGCCCGGGGGCCGCCCTCAGTTGTTTATCACCAGTGGGGAGCATAGCGATTCCGTATGTGTACGGGCATAGCCGCTCCTCGGCAGTGTCGTCAGCCAGCACGGAGCATGGTGCTTCCACTGGTACGTGGGAGGGGGCTCCCCTACGGGAGGAGCCCCCGGGGCATGTACAGCCCCGCCTGACATGTGGCTGGCACGGTAGGGCCTGGCGAGGTGTATCTGGGCACCCGTGAGCCAGCGCGGGACTCACGGGGCCCTACCTCTAGGCGGGTTGCGCCTGGCACTAGGCCTTATCTTGTGATGTGTCCCTGCAAATTTGGTTAGATGCCGGCACTCTACGTCCTCGGGTCCCAGCCCTCGAGCTGGTCTCAGCCGTCGCTGGTATGCCAGGTCGTGATGCCGTGGACAAGGCCAGAAGGTGAGGGCTGGAGAGCCAGTAAGAGCCCTGAGTCGCGATGCTCAGGTACCCCCCCTTTAACGTGCAAGTGGTCGGCATGGAGAAGAAGAGGTGCCGTGGATAGGCATCAAATAATCAAGCATGGTGTGTCGAACGCATAGCCGAAAATAAACGCAAAAGGGATACATGTCGCTGGGTCTGGCCCGAGCGACTTGGGGGATGATGCAGCCCGAGGGGCGCCCCCAACAAGGTAAGCTAACAACATGAAGTAAAAGGGATACATGCCGCAGGGATGGACCCACGCGGCCTGGGAATAATGCAGCACTGGGGGGCGCTCCCAGCTGGAAATGAAACTTGGAAGATGTCACCTGATGATGTTGAGGATGAAGGAGTGTTGGCGTAGCAGACTCAGTGGGCTGCGGAAGCCGATCCTCACGAGCCCCCAGGCCCAGGGGCCTCGAGAGGCTCCGGAGGCGCTGGTGGCTCCTCGCGGACCATCTCCATCTCCGCCAGGGCTGCGGAACGCCTGGCCTCTTGAGCCTCCAAGATGCCCCTCATGAGGCGCTGATACGTGGCAGCCGCGTTCGGCAAGCCGTAAGGCATGCAAACGTAGCTATGGGGTGGACCTTCGCAGCGCCCCACTCGCGAGGGCTAGAGGCGCTCCAGAGAGGCGATTCGATTGAGCCCTGGTATGTCGATGCAGATGCGCAGCCCACCATCCTCGCCTGGATGGGGAGCCACAGCTGGTAGGCGGCGGCTGCCTTTCATGACTCTTGAGTCCTGTAGCTCCTGAATGGCCTTGCTGACGAACTCCTGAGGGTCTGGCCCTCCTTGCCTTACTCCTTCTTGAGGGAAACGTGCTTCGAAACACGCCTCCATGTGGTGCCCAAGCGCCTCCCTCGTGACCTTAGCCAGGTCGGTGGCCCTCCAGGGGAGAGCCCCAGAGCCCTGCCTGAGGAGGGCGCCAGGCGCGCTTTCCTATGCGATGGAAGGAGGTTCCCGCTGGGCAGGCGCGGGCCCTGAGGGGTCGGGCCGGACGATGTCTTCTTCTTCTTGGGGGCGGTCTCGGGAAGCCTCCTGCTTCCGCGATCCGGGTCTTCCAGTGATGCGGTCTGAAAGGCTCGTTCCAGGGAACACACCGCGTCCTTCTCTTCACAGGGCACCGTGATGACTCCGCCACTTCCTGGCATCTTGAGGATGTTGTAGCCGTGGTGAGTTACGACCATGAACTTGGCCAGCGCTGGGTACCCAAGGATGGCGTTGTACGGTAGGGGAATGTGAGCGACGTCGAAGTCGATGAGCTCGGTGCGGTAGTTGTTGCGTGCCCCAAAGGTGATAGGGAGGCGGACCTGCCCAATCGGGACTGTGGAGCCGTCGGTGACTCCGGAGAAAGGCTTGGTTGGCTGAAGCTGGTTGTTGGGCACTTCGAGATTGTTGAATGTTTCCACGGACAGGACGTTGAGCCCTGCCCCTCCATCGATGAGGGTCCTGGTGACCACCACGTTCCTGATGATTGGGGAACAAAGCATTGGGAGGACTCCGGCTGTGGCCGCACACTTGAGCTGATCTGCTGAGCTGAACGTGATGGCGCATGCCGACCACCTGAGAGGGCACGTGGCTTCGAGCTTGGGAAGGACTGCATGCACTTCGCGGGCGAACTGCTTGAAGATGGGTTGAGAGGCTGGGGCTTGAGCCCCGCCCAGGATGCAGGCGATCGCGCGCGGCTCCTGGAAGCCCCCAGCCCCCTCGTCCTGATGGCGGTCCTTGTTTCTCCTTGGCTGCGGCGGCAGCGGAGGGAGGCCTGCGTTGCCTTGCGGGCGATCCTCGCGAGGCTGATCCCTCCAGTCTCCCTCGCGAGGCGGGTCTTGCCAGCGATCCTCGCGAGGTCGATCGCGCCACCCTTGGCGCGGGCAGCGGTCTTCCCAGCGTCCTGCGTTCCTTCCTCCTCCTCGACCGTAGCCCCGGTCACCGTGGTCGGGGCGACAGCCGATCCTTCTTTCTCGCATGGCTTGGAGCTCTTGACATTCGTTGGTGTTGTGGGTGTGGAGGTCGTAGTACACATAGTACCGACTGCCCTTGGAAGATTCAGGCTGATCTCTGCCCCGCTTGGTGTCTGGTTCCGCCGCGAGCATGGCAGCCCCCTTGCGCTTCACATCCTTGGCCTTGGGCTTCTTCTCTTCTGGGTCCGCGGCAAGCAGCTCGAGGAGGGAGAGACGCCCTTCCTCAGCCCTGGCGCACTTGGTTGCCAAGTTGAACAACTCCAAGGAAGTGCACAGGTCTTCATGCATCGCCAGCTCCTCCTTCATCTTGACATCGCGCACGCCGTCGGAGAAGGCTGAGATGATGGCCTCCTCGGTCACCTTGGGAATCTTGAGGCGTGCGTTGTTGCGCTGGATGTACTTCTGCAGGGTCTCTCCGGGTTGTTGCTTGATGCGGCGCATGTCGCTCATGGTGGGTGGCCGGTCGCGAGTACCTTGGAAGTTGGCGATGAAGCGGGTGCGCATGTCGTCCCAAGAGGAGATCGTGC
This sequence comes from Triticum dicoccoides, assembly GCF_002162155.2. Classification (NCBI taxonomy): domain Eukaryota; kingdom Viridiplantae; phylum Streptophyta; class Magnoliopsida; order Poales; family Poaceae; genus Triticum; species Triticum dicoccoides. Next base: position 237,994,757 of record NC_041384.1, on the reverse strand, counting down.
CTGGAGCTAGGTTCACGAGCCAGGTGCGGGCCCCATCCTTGAGCGCCATGGGAAACCAGTTCGCCATGACCTTCTCGTCTCCGTTGGCAGCTTCGATGCCCAGCTCATAGAGCTGGAGGAACTCCACAGGGTCGGCCGTGCCGTCGTAACGAGGAGGCAGGTCTGGCTTGAACTTGTCGGGCCATGCGACGCTGCGTAGCTCAGTGGTGAAGGCACGGCAGCCTACTGTGGCCACGGGAGGCCTTGGGTGACGGAGAACTTGGTCTTGCATGTCCCCACGCGCTGCAGCTGGGAGCAGCGCGGGGTCTTGACATGCGGGAGCAGGAGCATGGTCGCGACGTGTTGGAGCAGGGAGCGCCCGGGCAGCTTCTTGCGATCGAGGGACTTCTTGGCAGCTCTGCTCTTGCCGCGCTGGTACCTGATGGAGCGGGTTCCGCCCAGGGGCCACTCGCCTTGGAGCCATGGCGCCTTCTTGAGGAGGAGGCGGCTGGGGCGCCCCTGGAGCATCGTCGCCCGCGCGGGGCGGGGTGCGGTGCAGCGGAACGGACGGCGCAGGAGAGCCCCCTGCGGCGCGGACGACCTCGGCGACGTGGTCGAGCCATTCTTCATAGACGTCGTCGATGGGACGATAGCGCAGGAGCTCGTTTGCCGCGATGAGCGCAGCTCGAGCCTCCATGGGTGCGCGGAGCGTGCGGGACGAAGAACCAGCTGGGGTGAGCGAGGGAGTAGCGGTGCGGCCGTCTTACCGCACAGACGGATGCTGAGATGACGCTTGCTGCTCGTTCCCCGCCAGGCCGGTGGCGGCGTTGACGGCAGGTGACGGGGAACGGTGAGGACGCCCACCGATAGGAGCCGTCTGGGCGACGCGGGAAGCGAGAGCGGCCCGGCGCTCGGGGCGGGCCCGACGAGCGTCAGACATGGACGCGATGGTCGGAGGAGAACGGGGTGGTGGAAGACGAATTCCGGCGCACCCCTACCTGGCGCGCCAAATGTCGGATTTCAGGTTCCGGCAGACCCTTGAGGTTCGAACACTGGGGTGCGCGCGGAGATTTCGCCTTCTTCCTATCTGCACCCCTCCGCCTCTCTAAGATCTAAGTTATGGAAAGAACAACACAAGAGACACAGGGTTTATACTGGTTCGGGCCACCGTTGTGGTGTAATACCCTACTCCAGTGTGTGGTGTGGTGGATTGCCTCTTGGGCTGATGATGATGAGCAATACAAGGAAGAATAGCCTCGCGAGGGTCTGTTCTTGGCTGGGGGATGAACTGCTAGGAGGAGTTCAGTCGCCCTTCTCTCTCTCTCTTTGTGTGATGCTACTCGATCCGATCCTAACTAGTTTTTCTCTTGGCTTCTAGATTCTCCCTTCTTGATTGCCCCTCTACCCTGGGGGTGGCTAGTCCTATTTATAGGCAAAGGCCCTGGGCCTCTTCCCAAATATTGAGCGGGAAGGGCGCCAACAATTGGCCATTTTGAAGGGGAACATCTGGTACACTTATCCTCACTAAAGTTGGTCCTCGCCTGCCAAAGGCTCTGGTGGTGACGCTGGCTTGGGCTCCACAATGACTTCCTCCCTGCCGTTGGACTGGTCTTGGTCTCGTTGCACCAAAACGAGTGCCTTTTCTTGATGCTCTCGCCTGCGCTTGCTCCCTTTGCACCAAAGAGGAAAGGAGGACACTGCGCGGCTGGCGCCCGCCTGGCGCCTTTGGTCGTGATGGCTTGCGTCACGGGCACCTCGTGAGGTACCCCGGCTTGATCTCTCCGCCTCCTCGCGAGCCAGCCTGATGAGGCCGTGCCTGAGGAAGCTCCGTGTCGTCCGCCCCGCGAGGCTTGGCCCCTCGCGAGGGTCTTGGGTCTGTGTTGATGAAGATGGTCCTTGCTGGGCCCCCTTTTGAGCCACGCCGCAGGCCGCAGGCAGGCAAGTCTGGGGACCGCCGTTCCCAGAACGCCGATAGATTCTTATTGAAATAGAGAAACGAATTCAAATTTAGTTCGAATTGCAGCGGTAGTATAGACATTTGGAATGCACTAAAATGTTGTTATGAGTAGGTTACATGTATTATACAGCAAGCGAAAAAATTTAATCGGACATAACATGGATTCATACTCCCTCCTTCCATCTATATAGGGCGTAATGAGATTTTTAAGACCGCCTTTGACTATTGACAAGATTAATAGTACATGACTTGCACAATGTGAAAATTATATCATTAAAAGAACCTTTCACAGATGAATTTAACGGTGTGCTTTGTGTAAGTTGCATGTCATATATCATTGCTCTAATATTTGGTCAAACTTAGCATCAAAAAACGCATTAGGCCCTATATAGATGGAATGAGGGAGTAGCTTTGAATAGCATTTGTATAGTAAAACGGGGCAAGACTCTCTCTTTGTGTGGTGTGAATAGTTTTATTTTTTTCGTTTTCTTTTTGGTTGAGGGAAGTGCGAATTGATTTGGTATGTACAAGTACAATATTACTACACGTTAGGCTTGTCTCTAAAATTCAACCCGCGTCTTGTTATATCATGAAAATTTAGATATCGTGCTCCTAAAATGGCGCCTTCACAACCCGCGCCTTGTTATCCCGAAATTACAACGTGCGCGAAAACTCCCTCCAGCTACCAAATCCCGACACGCAAAATCCCCCTTCTAACCCTGAGCTGAAACGGCCGCTAGTTCAAATCGGTGGGGGGTACTTTTGTGTCAGGACCCCGACTCAATGCCACATCGATCTAGCATGTAGCACCTCATATCACTTTGCGGCCTCACGCACGGTATCCCCACGGGTGTCGCCTTACCTTTGCCCGGGACCGTTTGCGCCTTTTGGCACATGGATATGACAGTGTCGCTAGCATCCATATGATAAGGAGCCCGGGCTGACATGGCTAGTCGTAAACCCAAAGTGGCACTAACTTACAGGGACAGGCATCCATGACCCAGCATCGAACGTGTCGGTCACCAGCGAGTGAATCCAGGCTGTAGCACTGGGCTAACAGGACTCCGGTGAACCGGGCTGTAGCGGGCTAACAGGACTCTGGTATTCATCGCGTGACATTTCCCCGAAGGGACAGACACAGGAACGAAGAAGGACACATGCCGGCCAGCCTAAGTGTTCCGGAGCAGTAGCAAGCTACCAGGGCTCAGTGGAAGCACTAGGAGACATTTCCCGGTAAGAGAGACTACTAAGGATAAACAACTAGATAGTCAAATCCCACACATAGCAATACACATTACACGTACGCATAACATGAAAGTATGTGCTGTACAACATGGCATCACAGCATAACTCAACAACTCATATAGATAAAGGCTCAGAAGAGCCATCATAGCATTATTACAAACAGGGGTCACATGACCCAACAGTCAGAGCAATCAAGCAACAAACGGAAGCATTACATGTCTGAGTACAGACATCTATAAATGAAAAAGGCTGAAAGCCTGACTATCTACAACGTCCGATCAAGATCGTAGCTGAGGTACTAGCTACTAGTCGAAGTCCACGAGAGCACTAATAAGACCGAAGTCTCTGCTGCAAAAACATAAATAAAGCAACATGAGTACAAAGGTACTCAGCAAGACTTACATCCCATCCTATCATACATGCATTTGTATCAAGAGGGTAATGTGGGGTTTAGTTGCAGCAAGCCAGCTTTGACTCTGTGGCTATCCTGTTCTACGACTACCAGAAACTCTTGAGGTGATATGGCACACACGAGTCCACTAATCACCACACAATACACTACTATGGATTCATCCCCGTCTCCCTACGAGAAGGCCATCCATAGCACTCACACTTGTCTTGAGCATTTTAGGGTATCCACTTCAAGTTGTCTATGTACCATGTAGGCATCCAAGAAGTCCATAACCGCGGACCCGGCTATTCGAATAGATCATGTTAACCCTGCAGGGGTGTACTTCTTCACACACGCTCTTGCCACTTACCGCCATGTACACGTCATGTATCTCGGCAACCTTCAAGCGGAAGCCTGGCGAGGGTGTCGGCCACGACCTGACTAACCACACAAGACTCTAGCCCAGGTTTATCGCCTATTCGGGTTCCATCCGCAAGGAGATCCGGCCGGGGTGTCGCTTACGGCCCCAAACGATGTGTACAGGGTTCCCGAGCCCACCATCCGGGTGCCACTCGGTACACCAGGCCACATGTGCCTAGTTTGTCCCAAGCCCACCCTGCCGGGTGCCACTTGGTAGAAAAATAGCACTACCTACAAACACCAGAAACTAGTTGCGACTCCTGGACAGAGATCAAGTTGGCTAATAAGTCGAGAGGGGCACTTAAGCATTCCAATGTGTGGTAGTATCGAGTCATTGGACAACATACATAGAACTCAGTGCTTAAGGACGGTTCCAGTGAGACAACCCACCATGTACTCCTACATGGCCTCTCACCGCTACCTTTACCAAATCGTATTCACACACTTCACTCTCAGCATCAGAACATATCGTAACACTCCAATTCATTCCCAATGAATCAGACCTGACACAACTCTAAGCAATAGCAGGCATAGCATGGTAGGAACACAACATGGCTCAATCAACTGCTACACATGCTAGTGGGTTTCAACTATTTACTGTGGCAATGACAGGTCATGCAGAGGAACGGGTTCAACTAACGCAGCACAAAGTAGCAGATGAATCGTTGTTGTCCTAATGCAATAACTGAGAGCAGGAGCGAGAGAGTAGGATTGTATCGGAATGAACAAGGGGGTTTGCTTGCCTGGTAGATCAGCAAGGAAGGCACTGCTTCATAGACAGGCACTCTGGAACAGACTCCGGAGCAGGACCTATCGAGAAGGAACAATGTCGGCAATCAAAACACAATCATATGCAACAATATGATGCATGAACATGGCATGTAGATGTGATGCTGTTTGAGCTAATGCAACTAGTAATCATTTGGTTTGAAGTCCATTTGAACCAAAGGTTCAAATGCATCTCCAAATTAAGCTCCTATATATGCCATAATGTGTTTTCTCATATTCAGCATGTATAAGTTGGTTTGTCATGCATGAAACTAGTACAGATGGATAGATTACATTTTTCTGATAATTTTTCATATATAAATTATTTTAATCTGAGCTACGGTTGAATTGTTATGAATTTTTGAAGTTTAAAACAATTTCTGGAATTTTCTGATTTAATTTAAATCCAGAAATCATATATTGCGCCAGCATGACGTCAGCACGACATTAGCGGTCAACTGCGGCTGGCTGGGGTCAAACCTGACGTGTGGGGTCCACACGTCAGTGACAGGGGGTTAAACAGGGGGTTAATTTAATCCTAATTAAAAGTTAGTGGCGCTGGGGCCCACTGTCAGCCTCAGGGGGGGTTAATTAAGCGGTGATTAGCACTAAGCTAATCACCTGATGGGCCGGGCCCACATGGCGGGGCTCAGGCGACGGGGCTCGCCGCCGGCGACCTCTGGACGCGGCGGAGTCCGCGCCACAGGCCACGGGGACGGCGTCTGAGAGCACCGGGGCGTAGCCCGGGCTCTCGCGCATCTGGAGGGGCAGGTGGGAGGAGCTGGGGAGGCCGGAGCTCGCCGGAGCAAAGCTCGCGGCGGCGGCCGGAGCTCGGCTTCGAGCGGGAACGTGCTGCGGGGCACGGGGAGGCCACCTGAGGGGCTCGGCGGCACCCTCGTGGCACCGGGAGCACGCTAGGGTGCTTGGTTTGGGCGGAGGCGGCCGAGACGACGACGGCGACATGGACGGCGGTGAGAAGCTTCGACCGTGGTGGGGAATGGCGCTACGGCGCGGAAACGAGGGGGAGAAGAGAGGGGAACGGTGGCAGAGCTCACCGCGGACCCAGCGAAGGCGTCAGCAGGCTCGGGGACGTCCTGCGTGTGGCGAATCGACGGCGGTGGTGGTCGGAGCCCGAGGTGGAAGACGACGGTGACGGTGGCTCCACAGGGCGTCCGGCGTCTTGTGGCTTGACGGGGAGCTTCAGGGTGAGGGGGCGGAGCTCCTGCGCGTGTCGGGGAGGCGAGGGGAGGCCGGTGGCGGCGGCTATGGCGAACGGCGGCGACCGACGCGTTCGGACACGGGAGAGAGAGAGCGAGGGAGAGGAGAGGAAGAATCGGGGGAAGAGTGAGAGGGTACGGGGGGGCGTGGCGACGCGCGGGATCGTCCAGAGCGACGAGGGGGGGGGCGCCAGGCAAGCAGGGAGGCTGGTGGCGTGGCGCGGTGGCGCGCGCGCGCGCCGGGCACGCTCCCCTCCCTCTATCGAGGACAAAGACGACAGAGGAGGAGGCGGGCTGGGCCGCCTGCTGGCTGGGCCAGCCTGCTGCTGCTGGGCCAGAGGCGCCAGGCAGAAGCCCAGGTAAGGTTTTCCTGTTTTATTTCTTTTTCTAAATTTTCTGACATTTGTTCTGATTTAGTAATAATACTAAATCAATTTATTTACTTATGCCATTTTTTTATGGAAGCTAGTTATATCAATCCAGAGCTACTTTATAAATGGCATAATTTTTGGACATATATTAATATATATAACTAATATATTTCCAATGCAAATATTTATGCATTAATTCCAAATGCCCAAAATAAATACCTATGAGCTCCTAAAAATATTGGTTTGATTTTTTTTATCTCTGTCCAATATTTTCAGAGAGCAACATGAGTATTTTCTTGGACCCTTTTGGAGAAATTTTTATTTGGGTCATTTTCAAAATGATTCTGAGGGTTCCACCAATCCTCATTTCAAATTTAAATGAAAATTTAAACATGATGCAGAAATGGCTAGCTAGTCTAGGTCATACCAGACTAGGGATGTGACAACTCGCCCCCACTTGAAAGAATCTCGTCCCGAGATTCAGGGGTCGACGGAAAGAAAGCGGGATACTCCAGTCGAAGACGATCTTCTCGCTCCCAAGTAGCTTCTCTCTCGGAATGATGAGACCACTGAACTTTGAGAAACTTGATGTTCTGACGTCGAGTGATACGCTCTGCTTGATCAAGAATGCGAACCGGGTACTCTCGGTATGTGAGGTTATCTTGGAGATCAAGCGTTTCGTGGTCCACTCCGCGGATGGGATCCGAGAAGCAACGCCTGAGTTGAGAGACGTGGAAGACATCATGAACTCGAGAAAGATGTGGGGGTAGTTCCAACTGGTAGGCAACCTCTCCTCGTTTAGCGAGAATGCGAAAGGGACCAATGTAACGAGGAGCCAACTTGCCCTTGATACCGAAACGATGGGTACCCTTCAAAGGAGTAACCCGAAGGTAAGCTTGGTCACCAAGTTCATAAGTCATATCCTTATGATGACGATCGTACTGGCTCTTTTGACGAGATTGGGCGGTTTTCAAATTCTCACGAATGATGCGAACTTGCTCTTCTGCCTCCTGGATCATGTCCGGTCCAAAGAATTGTCTTTCACCGGTTTCTGACCAGTTCAAAGGTGTTCGACATCTTCGTCCATAGAGAACCTCAAAAGGAGCTTTCTTGAGGCTGGATTGGTAGCTATTGTTATAAGCAAACTCGGCGAAAGGAAGACATTTCTCCCAATCCATACCGAATGAGATAACGCAAGCTCTGAGCATGTCTTCGAGAATTTGATTGACCCGTTCCACCTGACCACTCGACTGAGGGTGGAAAGCGGTACTGAAGGAAAGATGGGTTCCCATGGCAGTTTGGAAACTCTCCCAGAAACGAGAAGTGAAAAGACTGCCACGGTCTGAATTGATCTCTAGTGGAACACCATGAAGTGACACTATTCGAGAAATGTATAAGTCAGCAAGCTGACTAGCAGTGATACTCTCTCGAACAGGAAGGAAGAGAGCCACTTTGGAAAGACGATCAACGACTACGAAGATAGCGTTATTCCCTCTCTTGGTCCTGGGAAAGCCGGTGATGAAGTCCATACCAACTTTATCCCATTTCCATTCAGGAACAGCTAAAGGCTGAAGAGTGCCAGCAGGTCTTTGATGCTCTGCCTTAACGCGATGACAAATGTCACATTTAGCAATGAACTCAGCGATTTCTCTCTTCATCCTAGTCCACCAGAACCTCTGGCGTAGGTCCTGATACATCTTAGTGCTACCGGGATGAATCGTGAGAGGAGATTCATGCGCCTCCTTAAGAATCAATTTTCGCAGATGTTGATTCTTGGGAACTACCAAGCGATTCTCAAAGAAAACAACACCACGATCATCCATAGAGAAACATCCACCAACTCCCTTCTTAATGTTTCTCTTAAGGCGGATAACACCCCTATCAAACTTCTGGTCAGAGATGATCTGATCCTCAAGGGTAGGTTTTGCCACTAAGGTAGAGAGGAATCCGTGAGGAGCGATGTGAAGGTTAAGCTTACAGAATTCCTCATGGAGAAGTGGTTGGCCTTGCTGCAACATGAGATTGTTGCAATAGGATTTACGGCTTAGAGCATCAGCCATGACATTGGCTTTGCCTGGGGTGTAGGTAATCCCTAGATCATAATCTGTGATTAACTCCAACCAACGTCTTTGCCTAAGGTTCAGACCCGGTTGGGTGAAGATATACTTGAGACTCTGGTGATCAGTGTAGATCTCGCAACGTTTACCAAGAAGGTAATGTCGCCAGGTCTTGAGTGCATAGACTACGGCTGCAAGCTCTAGATCATGTGTAGGATAATTATCCTCATGTGGATGCAACTGTCGAGATGCATAGGCAATCACATGACGATCCTGCATAAGAATGCAACCTAGTCCCTGTCGTGAGGCGTCGCAGTAGATAATAAAGTCTTTAGTGAAATCCGGTGGCACAAGTATGGGAGCAGAAGTCAGGCGTCTTTTCAGTTCCTGAAAACTGTACTCACACTGTGGGGACCACTCGAACTTTTTATCTTTCTTGAGAAGTTCCGTGAGGGGTTTGGCTACTTTGGAGAAGTTTTCAACAAAGCGGCGACAATAGCTGGCTAGACCAAGGAAGCTCCTAACTTGTTTAACGGTTTCAGGTGGAGTCCAATCGAGAACGGCCTTGACTCTCTCGGGATTGACAGCAATGCCCTTACCAGAGATTACGTGGCCTAGGTAGGTCACTTCTGGCAGCCAAAATTCACACTTGGAGAACTTGGCATAAAGGCGGTGCTCTCTGAGTTTTTCTAACACAAGTCTAAGATGTTCGGCATGCTCTTCCTCGTTCTTCGAGTAAATAAGAATATCATTGAGGTAAACCACGACGAACTTATCTAAGTACTCCATGAAAATCGAGTTCATCAAGCGGGAGAATGTGGCTGGAGCGTTGGTTAGGCCAAAGGACATGACGGTGTACTTGTACTGGCCATAACGAGTGACAAAAGCTGTCTTGGGAATGTCCCCATTTCTGATCTTAATTTGGTGGTATCCTAACCTCAAATCCATCTTGGAGAAGACTGAGGATCCAGCGAGCTGATCATACAGATCGTTGATCCTGGGGAGCGGATACTTGTTCTTTATCGTGACCAAATTAACGGGACGATAATCTACAACCATCCAGTCCGTACCATCCTTCTTCTTGACGAAGAGGATGGGGCAAGCCCAAGGAGAAGAACTAGGAAGGATGAAACCCTTTTGCAAGGACTCATCAAGTTGTTTCTTAAGCTCAGCTAGTACTAAGGGTGCCATCTTGTAAGGTCTCCTAGAGATTGGAGCTGTTCCTGGGATAAGATCTATGACGAACTCTACATCTCTGTCAGGTGGAACACCTGGCAGTTCCTCTGGAAAAACATCCGGAAAGTCACGGACTACCGGGATATCTTCAAGGTATGGAAGAGGGCTGGCATTAAGAGAATAGAGCTGACGCTTTGCAACTCTAGTGGAGACGGTGACTATCTTGCCAGATGAGTGTGTAAGCTGAACAGATCTGGTGTAACAATCAATCTTGGCATGATGAGCTATCATCCAGTCCATACCCAAGATGATGTTAATATCTGAGGACGTGAGGGCTACAAGTGATGCAAGGAATACAAGTCTGTCAACAAGGATTTCGTTACCATGGCTGATTCTGGTGGTCTGCCATCTAGACCCTGGGGTTTGGATTTCAAGCGGAGTTGGCATATCACAAAATGATATGTCGTGCAAACGAGCATAGCCTTCAGAAATGAAGGAGTGAGATGCTCCAGTATCGAATAGAACTGATGCTGGGTGACAATTGACAAGGAGTGTACCAAGAACGACATCCGGATCATCATGAGCGTCTTTAGCTGAGACGTGATGCACACGTCCACGTTCAGTGGGGGCTGACTTGACACTGATCATCTTGCGTGATGGCTTAATACAGCCAACAGTCTTCTCGGCCTTGGGTGGAGCATAACTAGTTTGAGAACAGTCACGTGCATAGTGTCCTGGCTTCCCGCATGTGAAGCAAGTCCCTGAGGTTGGACGTGGACCCGCACTGACAAGCGGTCTACCAGTAGGCATGGGTGGAACATACGACTGAGCTGGGGGAGGCACCACATAGGATGGCCTCGGTGTATATCCGGAAGGAAGAGCGGAGTTTGGAACCCAAATCCGGCGCTTCTGGGAACTAGAGCCAAAGGAAGATCCCAAATTACGGGTGTGCTTACGAGACTCCTCGTAAGTGAGCTGAGCTGTCTCTGCATTGATGGCCTTGTTCACAAGGGCTTGGAATGTATCACAATGATGCAGGTGGAGATCACGACGCAACTTGGGGTTGAGACCCTTCCGGAACCTAGCTTGCTTCTTGGCGTCCGTGGACACTTCTTCTGTGGCATAGCGAGCGAGGTTCTCAAACTCTCGGCTGTAAGCATCAACAGCCATCTTATTCTGGGTGAAACTACAGAACTCTTCTCTCTTGCGATCAATGAGGGCCTGGGAATGTGATGCTCACGAAAAGCCTCAGTGAAATCCTTCCAGGTAGGAATCTGGCCAGCTGGAAGCAAAGCCTCATAGTTCTGCCAACAAAGACTAGCAGGACCTTCCAGGTGGTATGTGGCATAAGTGACCTTGTCATATTCAGCTACGCTCGCGGAACGCAGCTTATGAGTGATGCTACGGAGCCAGTCATCTGCATCGAGTGGCTCGATGGAATGATGAAAGGTAGGTGGGTGCAAGCGAAGGAAGTCATGAATGGTCGCAGACTTATTGGACTGATGTGCGGTGTTCTCCTCGATACGTGCCAACAAACGATTAGACTCACGCTTGTTCCTCTCCATCTCTAACATGAACTCTGCCAACGTAGGCTGGTCGGGAGGATCCTCATCCCTACCATCCTCATGGTTCTGGCTACGAACAATAGAACTTGATGACATCCTGAGAAACGAAAACCAGGGACGAAATCAGCATCAACTATAGACTGTAGAATGTAGGACAAGGAATTAGTATCTCTCGAACTCCTAGGGAGATTCCAGCAGCATAACGGCAGTAAAATGCTCAGAATGAGACATCCTACTAAAAATGGGGTGGTACATGCTCAACATCATCACTCAAGGTTCTGAGATCATACTAAACAGACTACACCGGAAATACTCAAAACTGGGGTATGACTCTGATCAACCAATCCTATGGGACTACGGAGTAGTAACACGTGATCCTGATAGAAGGAAGAGAAAGCCTAGTTCCTTAACCCCGTAGGAAAGATAGGATGACTCAGATCAGAAGGCCATGAGGTAAAGGAGTAAAAAGAGCCTTACGTTTCAACCCACAATCAATTCCCTTACATAACTAAAGCATTTCTAGACTCAACTTCGACCAGTTTGGCTTGGTAATCCTACAGGCAGTCAGGCTCTGATACCAACGCTGTCAGGACCCCGACTCAATGCCACATCGATCTAGCATGTAGCACCTCATATCACTTTGCGGCCTCACGCACGGTATCCCCACGGGTGTCGCCTTACCTTTGCCCGGGACCGTTTGCGCCTTTTGGCACACGGATATGACAGTGTCGCTAGCATCCATATGATAAGGAGCCCGGGCTGACATGGCTAGTCGTAAACCCAAAGTGGCACTAACTTACAGGGACAGGCATCCATGACCCAGCATCGAACGTGTCGGTCACCAGCGAGTGAATCCAGGCTGTAGCACTGGGCTAACAGGACTCCGGTGAACCGGGCTGTAGCGGGCTAACAGGACTCCGGTATTCATCGCGTGACATTTCCCCGAAGGGACATACACAGGAACGAAGAAGGACACATGCCGGCCAGCCTAAGTGTTCCGGAGCAGTAGCAAGCTACCAGGGCTCAGTGGAAGCACTAGGAGACATTTCCCGGTAAGAGAGACTACTAAGGATAAACAACTAGATAGTCAGATCCCACACATAGCAATACACATTACACGTACGCATAACATGCAAGTATGTGCTGTACAACATGGCATCACAGCATAACTCAACAACTCATATAGATAAAGGCTCAGAAGAGCCATCATAGCATTATTACAAACAGGGGTCACATGACCCAACAGTCAGAGCAATCAAGCAACAAACGGAAGCATTACATGTCTGACTACAGACATCTATAAATGAAAAAGGCTGAAAGGCTGACTATCTACAACGTCCGATCAAGATCGTAGCTGAGGTACTAGCTACTAGTCGAAGTCCACGAGAGCACTAATAAGACCGAAGTCTCCGCTGCAAAAACATAAATAAAGCAACATGAGTACAAAGGTACTCAGCAAGACTTACATCCGATCCTATCATACATGCATTTGTATCAAGAGGGTAATGTGGGGTTTAGTTGCAGCAAGCCAGCTTTGACTCTGTGGCTATCCTGTTCTACGACTACCAGAAACTCTTGAGGTGATATGGCGCACACGAGTCCACTAATCACCACACAATACACTACTATGGATTCATCCCCGTCTCCCTACGATAAGGCCATCCATAGCACTCACACTTGTCTTGAGCATTTTAGGGTATCCACTTCAAGTTGTCTATGTACCATGTAGGCATCCAAGAAGTCCATAACCGCGGACCCGGCTATTCGAATAGATCATGTTAACCCTGCAGGGGTGTACTTCTTCACACACGCTCTCGCCACTTACCGCCATGTACACGTCATGTATCTCGGCAACCTTCAAGCGGAAGCCTGGCGAGGGTGTCGGCCACGACCTGACTAACCACACAAGACTCTAGCCCAGGTTTATCGCCTATTCGGGTTCCATCCGCAAGGAGATCCGGCCGGGGTGTCGCTTACGGCCCCAAACGATGTGTACAGGGTTCCCGAGCCCACCATCCGGGTGCCACTCGGTACACCAGGCCACGTGTGCCTAGTCTGTCCCAAGCCCACCCTGCCGGGTGCCACTTGGTAGAAAAATAGCACTACCTACAAACACCAGAAACTAGTTACGACTCCTGGACAGAGATCAAGTTGGCTAATAAGTCGAGAGGGGCACTTAAGCATTCCAATGTGTGGTAGTATCGAGTCATTGGACAACATACATAGAACTCAGTGCTTAAGGACGGTTCCAGTGAGACAACCCACCATGTACTCCTACATGGCCTCTCATCGCTACCTTTACCAAATCGTATTCACACACTTCACTCTCAGCATCAGAACATATCGTAACACTCCAATTCATTCCCAATGAATCAGACCTGACACAACTCTAAGCAATAGCAGGCATAGCATGGTAGGAACACAACATGGCTCAATCAACTCCTACACATGCTAGTGGGTTTCAACTATTTACTGTGGCAATGACAGGTCATGCAGAGGAACGGGTTCAACTAACGCAGCACAAAGTAGCAGATGAATCGTTGTTGTCCTAATGCAATAACTGAGAGCAGGAGCGAGAGAGTAGGATTGTATCGGAATGAACAAGGGGGTTTGCTTGCCTGGTAGATCAGCAAGGAAGGCACTGTTCATAGACAGGCACTCTGGAACAAACTCCGGAGCAGGACCTATCGAGAAGGAACAGTGTCGGCAATCAAAACACAATCATATGCAACAATATGATGCATGAACATGGCATGTATATGTGATGCTGTTTGAGCTAATGCAACTAGTAATCATTTGGTTTGAAGTCCATTTGAACCAAAGGTTCAAATGCATCTCCAAATTAAGCTCCTATATATGCCATAATGTGTTTTCTCATATTCAGCATGTATAAGTTGGGTTGTCATGCATGAAACTAGTACAGATGGATAGATTACATTTTTCTGATAATTTTTCATATATAAATTATTTTAATCTGAGCTACGGTTGAATTGTTATGAATTTTTGAAGTTTAAAACAATTTCTGGAATTTTCTGATTTAATTTAAATCCAGAAATCATATATTGCGCCGGCATGACGTCAGCACGACGTCAGCGGTCAACTGCGGCTGGCTGGGGTCAAACGTGACGTGTGGGGTCCACACGTCAGTGACAGGGGGTTAAACAGGGGGTTAATTTAATCCTAATTAAAGTTAGTGGCGCTGGGGCCCACTGTCAGCCTCAGGGGGGGTTAATTAAGCGGTGATTAGCACTAAGCTAATCACCTGACGGGCTGGGCCCACATGGCGGGGCTCAGGTGACGGGGCTCGCCGCCGGCGACCTCTGGACGCGGCGGAGTCCGCGCCACAGGCCACGGGGACAGCGTCTGAGAGCACCGGGGCGTAGCCTGGGCTCTCGCGCATCTGGAGGGGCAGGTGGGAGGAGCTGGGGAGGCCGCAGCTCGCCGGAGCAAAGCTCGCGGCGGCGGCTGGAGCTCGGCTTCGAGCGGGAACGGGCTGCGGGGCACGGGGAGGCCACCTGAGGGGCTCGGCGGCACCCTCGTGGCACCGGGAGCACGCTAGGGTGCTTGGTTTGGGCGGAGGCGGCCGAGACGACGACGGCGACATGGACGGCGGCGAGAAGCTTCGGCCGTGGTGGGGAACGGCGCTACGGCGCAGAAACGAGGGGGAGAAGAGAGGGGAACGGTGGCGGAGCTCACAGCGGACCCAGCGAAGGCGTCACGGGCTCGGGGACGTCCTGCGTGCGGCGAATCGACGACGGTGGTGGTCGGAGCCCGAGGTGGAAGACGACGGCGACGGTGGCTCCACAGGGCGTCCGGCGTCTTGTGGCTTGACGGGGAGCTTCAGGGCGAGGGGGCGGAGCTCCTGCGCGTGTCGGGGAGGCGAGGGGAGGCCGGTGGCGGCGGCTATGGCGAACGGCGACGACCGACGTGTTCGGACACGGGAGAGAGAGAGCGAGGGAGAGGAGAGGAAGAA